>NC_139217.1:433805165-434405165 GCF_055691185.1 Crinia signifera | reverse complement strand
AGCGAGGGGTGAAAAATCATTCGATGTGAGGGACCGCCTGATAATTTTTCACCTGTTTGACCGCGTGTGAGCGTATGTGTATGCAAATTATCCACTCGCATGCTACTAGTAAGCGGATCCGGGCGGCGGGCGGTGGTTGTTCACCGTTTAACTACTCGCTAGACTGCGAATCTCTGCTAAATTTCATCTAAATGTACGGAAGGAAACTGAGCAATATGTAACCTAGTACTTGATTTACTTATTAACAGCGGCTGGCAATAATAATCAATGTATTTTCCTAGATATCAGTGGCGTTTTCTGTAGACTGATTACATTTTGATGAATACTCACCTTTTCCTCTTTTATTCCCTCAGCATCCTGTTACTTATTAAGTTTTCTTCTCATATGTTTATATTGTTGTTATTATTGAAGTTTTATATTATTAGATTTTTTTGTTATTATGATTTTATGTTCCGTTGTTTTTAATCATATTTAAATGTACTGTGAAAAAAAAATAGAAAATCTTAATAATGAAAAATCTATACATGCACGTGTGTGTGTGTGTGTGTGTGTGTGTGTGTGTGTGTGTGTGTGTGTGTGTGAAAATTCATACAAATGTAGCCTTCTTCAAGAGGGATTTTGTGGGTGTTCTATGAATATAAATGAATGGGATTTTTGTTTACATAAAGCTGAGTGTCAAAAGGATTTAGTAAAGCTTAATAATACAGATGGTAAAAGGTTAGTCATGGGAAAAAGTAGTTAGATATTCAAGGAGCCCTTTAACCCCAAGCCAAATTCATAGGGGATATTTAACATTACATATGAGTAATATCAAGTACATCTCTTCCGATGCATTATCATTATTTTCATGTTTTTCTGTATTTTAAGCAGATAAACAGAAAACAGACAATTGCTTGAAAGTGTAGGAATAACAAGTGTATTATCTACCACAAGACTACTCCCTTCCCTGATGCTTTCTTAGGGCATGATTTAGAAGCCAATGTATTCCCTGCTGTGTTGCATCGACGTAAATATGCAAATGCTACTTCAGGCCTTCCCCTTTAGTACTAGCATGGGCACCGACGGGTCGGACGGGCCCTGGAAAAATAGAGGGGGCTGGGCGTGGATGGGGCCTTCGGTGTATGGTGTATTGGCAGACTGCACATGTGCCAAGGCACTCTAGCGATCCAATTTGCAATCAGGAACAAAAATATTGTGCTATGGATAGTTTGATCGAGCGGTGGCACTAAACCGGTATCATGTCTAGGGCCCACCAGGCCTTAATTTGGCTCTGGTTTCTTTGTTCTTGTTCAATTTAAATGCTTATATTGTGTAGGAATAATTAGGTAGCCCCACAAGGTCTACCTTGTCTCTCCGTAGGCCACGCCCAACGCGTTTCGTCTATGGACTTCGTCAACACCCCCCTGACGAAGTCCATAGACGAAACGCGTTGGGCGTGGCCTACGGAGAGGACGGAGTGACGTCCAACTGTGAGGGAGAACAAGCGGCGGCTGGTAGCAGAAGACGGTGATCGGGCGCTGGACGTTTGTTTGACCGTGTAGCTGTGATACCGCATGCTGTGATCTTCCCTATGCTGGCAAGCTGTTAATTTTAAACCTTCATGTATGTGAGCCTATACATCCAGTAAAAGAACTGTTATACTTTTGCTCATTGTGCGCTTTTCTTATTCTTTTTGATATATATATATATATATATATATATATATATATATATATATATATATATATATATATATATATAACAACTACTAATGAAGCACTTTGTTTAGAAGAAGAAATTCCCCTCTTCCAAACAAGTGTGACCCAGTATGGGCAATAGGGAACAATGTGCCCTCACCCTCACCGAGGGGCAATTTAATTTGTCAGAGCAACACATAGACATGTAGCCAGATGTTCTAGCTACTTGTGCCTACCAAGACCCCATACGTACTATGGAGGGTTTGAAGCAGATATCTCGGATCTTTCAAAAAGCATCTGTAGCTGCCGTGGGTTTCTACAGGAGGCTGCTGTGGTGTTGGATTCATTGGCATTTCCAAGCTTGGCCCCAATAAGTTAATACCATCTCCAGAAAATATTATTGGGGAAATTTACTAAGATGGGCGTTCTATTTCACTTGGGATATTGCTATGGACAACCAATCACAATCTTATTTATTTAGCACCTTCTAGAAGATAAAATATATTATCTGATTGGTTGCCCATCACAACATCCCATGTAAAATTGAACTCTCACCTTAGTAAATTTCCCCCTATGATAAAGAAGCCTTTGTTTTCGAAGGCTTCCTCACAGTCAGTCTCCTGTGATGCATGCACTGCCCGAGAGCCGAGCATACCCATTGGCTTTTAGCTCTTTGCCTGAATTCTATGCAGAGTATGAGTCCTGGCAGATTATATTTCATACAATTACTTACACTGGGGTACACACGAGCAAAGACAGTCCCGGTGTTCCTCCAGTCTCTTGGCTAAATTAAGATAGAAGTGAGACTAAACTGACCCAGTATGAGTAATAAGCTGTAAAATAAAAGCTTATACGGAGGAGTTTCCAAAGATCAAGGAAAGGATCTCAACCTTCAAATTAGCTTTGTGGACAAGTAGAAGCAAATAGTGTCGGACCAGAGCATAAATGGCCCACCCAGGGAATTCAATGAGAGGGACCCATACTTCGGGACAGGGATAGACTTGGGCTGTTATACAGAGTTGGCACACTTTCTATTCTCAACTCCACGCCGACGTGGATAGTGGGGGTATGAAAAGGTCGTAGGTCGCGTACCGCCGCCCCTCGCAGTCTTGCTGCGCTCGCCACGCTTCGGGTTCACATTTATACTTGGGGGGGTGGCGTGGGAGTGCATCTAACCATTGTAAGCACCCATTAGGGTGCTTATACAATTTATAATCGCATCGCATCACATTGTATGGCATTGTATGCCATATACAATGGCATACAATTTTAAAATTGTATGCCATTGTACAACATCGGCCGATATCGCGTCGCATCGCATGGCATGCGATATGGTCTGCGATGCGATGGGCGCCGTGCTAGTACACAAGTACCATAAATACTAATATAATAACAATTTAATGTTTTAATATTCATGCCTCTTCTTTTCCATATCCTGCTATTGGTAGCTACTGTAGTATCACCGTGGATAACTCCCCCCTGCCAGCCATGGGTTAACCGCATTCCAGTAAGTGGGCCATGCTTGAGGGTAATGCAAGTTCTATTTCTTCAGCCTGATTAACATATCCTTTAAAGTAGAAGCACCAGGAAGAGATTAGCAAGAAAAAGAAAACTGTATAAAAGCTTGATTACATCTCCTATGTTCAGTAATCTCTTTAAGAGTGTGCAAATATAAGATTGTCCAGCTCTAGAATTCTCATTTTCTACCATACAAAATTGCAGGAGAAAAGAACATACGGGGAACCCCTTGACTTTATAAGCACGCCTCTCCAGACTTAGCAATTTTCCAGCAAAATTAGCAATCATTCCAATCCATTATGACAAAATAATCTTTTTTGAAAACCAAATAGTGAATAAATAACAGAGGATAATGGGCACATATCTGCTGTATCCATTTTCATTAGCATCAATTCTAAATTATTGACGGTAGTAAGTCACCTTTATAGTTGTTCTTTTAGAATCAGGTTATCAGACTGATTTCTGTTTTATTACTCCGTGTTCCACTAGACATTGACTTTTGTAATTGCTTCTCATTCTTCTAACCTACTGTAGTTCAGTTGTTGTTTTGGCTACATCTTTATTTCACTAGTCTCTCTTCTATCCTCTATCTCCCCGTTCAATGTCAGAAAACTAGAGATGTGTAGGCTCTAATTTACTCTGATTTACTCTGATTTCAAAGCAGGATCTTATTGGATATCAACTGTCAACAACTGTCATGTGATTTGGGATAGCCAAAAAGATCCTGCTTTGAAATCAAACTAAATCAGAGCCTGCACATCTCTACAGAAAACTAAAGGTACATTCATACAGAGCGATTTTGCCCAGCGTGTATGGACAACCATGATGTGGAAAATGGATGGGCTGAAAATCGCTCAGTGCACACCCCCATGGGCGATTTTTTGCCCTTCGGAATGATATCCCCATGGGTGGACAACTGTCCGTAGCAGGACGGTATTACCAGCAGATGAGTGGCGGGGTCAGCAATGATGCGGGAGTACACACTGGGCGGCTTTTGAGCTGAAAGCAGCTCAAACGAGAAAAGTCGCCCAGAGTGTATGGACCTTAAGACATCCATCTTGTAGGGGTCATTTCAATCCACTATTTTTGCCACTACTACTATGTTATATGTATATGCAATAATATTATATTATTATTATTATTATTATTATTATTATTATTTTGAGCTGCTACTATATCTCAGTCCACTTTAGTTCTCTCCAGGGCTAAGTACCAGCAGATGATGCGTCACCGCTCACCACCGGGCCATACACACTGAGCGGCTTTCCCTCTGCCCACCGCTGTCAGTGGGGGCGGGCGGCTTTGCATAGCGCATCCCTATGAAAAGCCGTCCTCAAATCCGTTCACATGCTGGTAGTACAAGCAGATGAGAGCATTTCCCGGCGATGATGCGGGAGTGCCGCTCGCCGTTGGGCTGTACACACCGGGCAGCTTTGAGCTGAAAGCCGCTCAAACTTGCTGTTTCAGCTCAAAATCGCCCAGTGTGTATGGGCCTTAAGTCATGGTAGAGTGGATAGAAGTTGAATAAGACCCCACCACAATATATCATGGTGGATATGGATAAAGTAGGTACACTGTATGGGAATTGTGGGTAGACTGAGAAAGGACATCGCCTCAGCTGTCTCTTATTCTCTGAGAGAAGAGTGGGTTTATTAACATGCGCAGGCAGACTTCATAGTACAGTATTGCAGTACCCTAATGGAACTTAAAGGGTAAAGAATGTAAACGACTTATAAGATAACATAATAACGCTCTTACAGCTTATTGGAGAAACATTATGATGATGGGTCTCCTTTAATGGATAATTATACCATTCCTTAAACTGCTAGTAGAATTCATGGATTTTGCTTTTCATTTACCTATGTATGTTGTTATACATTATACCACATCTGATCTCAGAGGAGTCCGGTTGCCAGAGAGGAAGGAACCAGGAACAAGTCAAGGTCTGCGCAGGATGAAGTAGGGCATAATGTAGTTACACAGGCCAAGGTCAGTACAGGTTTAATTAAGCAGTGACATGGTGAAGGACAAGACAGTGAAACAGGACATTTAAATAGGCCAGTAACAGAAAAGCAGGACAACAGACCAGAATACGGACCTCAAGGTCCCATAGGTCCAATTGCTCACAGTGTGATTGATGATAATGTTTAGGAAAATGAAATAAGAAAATAAATGATGGTCATTAAAGACAACGGTAAATCACTTCATCGTAATGGGCCATCCTATTGTACCCTACTGCTGTTTAGCATTGTCTCCTTATACCACGTATTCCCATCCTTGGTACTCAAGGCATACGAACAATAAAGGTTTTAGTGGTATCCATGCTTGAGCACAGGTGATTTAATTCGTACCTCAGTTGTTTGGAGCAACCTTACAGATGCATGTACATTTGAGGGGAAGTGGACGGGCAGCTGACATCCGGTGATGTCAGCTGCCTGCCCCCCGCATGTCCGTCATGGCTACTTTAGCATGAGAATGCCTATGAAATGCTGGACGTTCCCATATGCCAGCCCATCGTCTCCTGCCCTCCGTACGCAAGCATCGGTGCGTGCACCCAGCAACCAGTTTGGTCGTCGTGGACCCACGCACCAAGCACATGTGCAGAAATGTGCATGCACAATGCAAAAACATTTACCTGTGCGAACACATGCGGTCCTGCGAAAGGAACAGAATAAGGTCCCAAGTCCTCATAGTTGTATATATCAAAAGCCGTTATGATGATTCCCGCTCATTTTTTGGAAATGTCACCCAGGCGTATTCAGATACAGTATCTGCTGTTCTTGCTCGCCAGCTATTTGGAAGAGTTGATATCTTCATTCTGGTAATACCGTGTAATGGATATTGATCGAAACATCAACATTTTTATAGCGCTTTAAACAAGATGTTAAGCAATAGTTATGCTCCACTTTAATATATTTGCAGAAAGGTGAATCGATACACGCATCCTATTAAATGGTTAATTATCCAGCTGTACCCAGCTCCAAGGCATGCTAATGTATAGGCGCTTGCTGTGATGCGAAGGTACATTTGTCGGTTATTACTCTGTGTCATTAGCAAGGTTGTGACATTAACATGGCTGATTGGGGATAACAGTCAAGTAATGCGTTCTTCATTTCACATACTCATAATGTGCAATTGTGGTCTGCAAGTGCCTATTCATAATTACTGTCATGTGCAATCAGCCATTGTTCCTGTGAGTGGCTCTTACGGGCTCTCCCCCAGCCATATGCAGATCTTCTGAACTGCAAAGTGTGCCAAAATCTCCAGCCTTGTGTCCTTTTCTTGCTATGACTAAACTTTACTGTCCTATTTTTTTTTTTCTGTTTTTTTGCTTGTTGTCATGGTTACGCTTTTGCCAGTAAGATTGACGAAGGAGTAAAAGAACCAACTGCAAGAATCCAGTCCTAGAGAGGCTGTAATAAAATGTGAGACTAATGTAAAAGATTATTCTTCAATATTGTGTAGATCTTTGTGTTTGTCGTATGTCCTCTGGGCTCCACTGAGATTGGAAATATTAGCGATGTTCTCCAGTATCCAGTAATTTACCCTCCTCCTGGCTAAACTTTCTGCGGCAGAATATGGACTCTATGGGTGAAATGTAATAGGATGAGAGATTCAGAAAGTGAGAGATTTGGTAAGAAATCTCCAGTTTTTTAAAGCGACAATCATTTACACTGCAAAACCAGTTTGCTTTGCAGTGTAAATGATTGCCACTTTAAAAAACTTGGAGATTTCTCACCAAGGGCGAGATTCTCTATTACAGAAATGCGGTAAAAACCCCGTTATCGGGGTTTTTACCGCATTTCTGTATTCTCTAACCTCCCTCCGCAGTGTCACCGCTGCGGAGGGAATCGCCAGCAAAAGCTGGCGGTTCCCTGCAGAAGCCTATGGGCTTCTTAGCGCAGCGGTGTGTGAGGGATCCGTCACGGATCCCTCCCAGCATGCCCTGCGGCCGGCACGTCAGTCTGCGCATGCGCAGACGGACTCCCGGGTCATAGACCCGGAAGTCCAGCAACGGCGCCGCATCGCAAGGGACAGCTCTTATCGCAAGAGCTGTCCCTTGCGTTAATGACCGCATATTTTAGAGAATATGCGGTCATTAAAAATGCGGTGGCCGGCGAAGAGGGCTGCGGATTTTAGAGAATCCCGCCCCAAATCTCTCACTTTCTGAATCTCTCATCCTATTACATTTCACCCAGTGAGTCTCCTGCAAATTATACACAAAAATAGGACTGTGACAATCTGGTTGCCTGCAGTTACTGGGGTGATTCTGGTCCACTTGCTGCTTATCGAGCGGCTTAACGCCACTTGTCGCGTGAATGAACGCCCGCCCTCCCCCACCCCATAGATCCAGCTAAATGGATGTGTATGCTCCACATCCATTTGCATGCCAGCATACGGGAGAAATATAATTCGATGATCACTGACCGTGGAATGATTTCCCCCCTTTTACAAGCTGCCCACCCTGTGCAAGCTTCGCCACGCCTGCGTTCGCATTGGGGAAACCCACCATTTTTCTGGGGGGCACCCACCATGTTTTGTGGACACGCCCAGAAAATGCTGAGCGTCCCCATGCGCCTGCCCCCTGTCCACCCCCTGCTGCCCCGATGTGTGCGAACGCCTCAGTGACTGTGATAGTGTCCGAAGGCGTTCACACAGGGGGCTGCCCATGTGCATGCACAGTCCCTAATACATTGTAACGGCCCGAATTCGGGAAGAAACGACTGAAGCAGAATCAGGCCCACTGTTCTAAAATGTGCACAAAGCTTAATCCGGGTACATACTAGGCGGACCATACACACTTACCGATCATTAGCTTTGTGCCTGATGTCATAATTGTGCAACCATTTACATGTGCCTGCCCAGTTGTGCTGTCCGCCGCCTACGGATTCTGGAGCCAATGTAAGGATACACACTGTATGCATACCCTCCAACATGACCCATTCCATTAGGTACAAAACGCTCTGTTCCTGGACTTCCCTGCCAGTGGCAGTTACAGAGGTTGGACTCCAGCACAGTCCAATATTCAAAGAGGGGGGAGTCACATCAACTGCCAGTGAGTCCAGGACAGTGATGTTTGGATTGGCATTAGATGTGGCTCCCCTTTTTGAATATTGGACTTTGCTGCAGTCCCAACTCTGCAACTGCCACTGGCAGGGAAGTCCAGGAACAGAGCATTTTGTACCTAATGGAATGGGTCATGTTGGACTGTATGTGTATGGTACGCCAATATGCTGTATCTGCAGATATATCGGCCATTGCTTGTGCTGCACAGCTGATATGATTTGTTTGTGAACAACGTTATGCACAGGCATATCGAGGGTATACACCTGCTAAAATAAGGTTGGATAAACACACACGGGAAGGGGCGACAGAGCAACAGGCTATACCATGATGCATTTGGCAGGATGGCATCACTAGCGATGACTTCTGGCTGACCCTGTAGCAGAGGCCGACCAGAAGACATAGCTAACGATGGAGGGCGCATGCATATTGGGCATACACACTGAACAACCTGGCTAATGTGTTGTTCTGATTTGTCCAGAAACGACATAGCAGCACAAGATCCATCTAGTGTGTACCCAGCTTTTGTCACATGTACCCTGTAAAGAATGCAGCAGCTTAGGTTTTCCCAATAGCAGCAATGCCAGCAGTGGGTTATACCATGGGTCTAATTCAGCATGGATTGCTAATTAGAGAATTTGCAAATTGAGCGATTATAAAATGACTGAGCATGCGGACTGTACACGTAGCGGGATGCACAGGGAAAAATAGCAGGAGAAAATGGGTACGGATTGTAAACAAATCCTCTGACAGTTTGAATGACAGGAAGCCGACCTTTGGGGGTGGAACTCTGTCATTTCCTGGGAGTGTCAGACAAAACGCAGCAGCCTGTCTTAGTTGCAGATTAGTGGAAGCCTCAGAGCTAATCCGATTTGCACAGACGGCAAAGTCCTTTCGATGGTTTGGAAATTGCATATGGATTTGTGAGTGAATAGCGATTGGCGATCCATTCGCAGTTCTCTCACTATTTAGCGAGCAGCATTTTATCTCTGGACTGCGGTTTTCTCCTTATAGGCCGCTGCAAATTCTCACATTGGTAATCCAAATAGCCCCGATATACGGTAACACTTTGAAATTGCAAATAGAATACACAGAAAACTTTCTGGCATATTCTGATCAAACTATTATTCAGCCATTAAAGAATGTTTACTAGGCTAATGGGACAAGCTGTATGGGTATTTGTATTTGGGGTGACATTTGGCTTTAATTGTTTATATCCTTTCCCTTATTATATCCTGACCGCATGAAAGAACAGTATAAATGACCATTGCTATCATACCCAATTCATTTTTTTATTCAAAAAGATTTATTGAATGCACTAATGCAATCATAAGAATAAAGTTACAATAAAATGATAAGCAAAAACAGCACAGACATGAGACAATCAAAGGTAAAGTTTAATAAAAAAATATAATCAGACCACAGTACCTTTAGTGAACTTTACACCCACAGAGGATGAGGAAGGGTGACATTCAAGAGGAGAGGGTGGGGCATACTGAGAAAGATTGGCAGGCATGAGATCCTGTGGTTGCCGATCATTTTAATTCCAAATAGCACCAATATAAACAAAGATAGCTGAATCTGGGTCTGATTATGCCATGACATACAGGAGGTCCAAACTTTATGGACGGAAGCAAAGGAGTTAATCCAGATGTTCATAATGTATTGCATTGAATACTGTATATGTGCCATACCCTATTTCATTTTTGCGGGAGGGGGCTATAGGATTCATTCAGGAAGCAGCAGTATGACCTGTAGTAGACCTCATGATATGGTGCAGTCATTTGGAGGTGTGTTTAGGGCAGTCTGATATAGGGATATGTATGAATAGGTCCTTTGGACAGTGCAGAGCTTATAGACAGAGTATCCGGAAGGAAAGGGTGGTGGCCTCTTTGAACATTATTGAAGCTTGATGCAGCTTAGAGCCGGATGAAGACATAAAACCAATGGAAATGTGTAAGTACAGTAATTTCTGTAATGGTTCATTGATAGAAGATTTAGCGACACCTTCCAATATGTCAGTTCATTCTTTTTCATCAATCTGCTTTCAAAAATCATATTCCCATTAAGTTCCCTCTAAGCAGTAGTCATGAAGAGTAGGGTGTTATAGGAAGCAGATGTGAAACCTTTGGAAGAGTAACGTTCAGACAAATAGCTCAATCTCTAATACAGGTCTGCATCAAGGTGTGACTCCATGGAATGAAAAAAGGGATTAGTCTGCTCCCTTGCCAACTCATGAAGGTTCATCAGGTCTTAATATGAAGAGAAGATCCCCACTTTGGAAGGATAATCCATCCACATCTTTGATAAGTGTGGACAGGAGTGCAGGACAAATACATTGGAGGGAGACCAAATGGTAATTTTGTTATAATGCAAACTATTTAGTTTCACAAACCATAGTGCCATTGATTAATAGTATTGTGCAAATCAAGTATGTCAAGGCTACCTAGTATTGGGGACGTCTGAAGAATGCAACTTTGAGTCTGGTTTCTTATTGGACCAGACCAATTTCATCATTTGGTTTGAAGCAAAATGAGGATCATTGGAGGCACCCTTATGGTGGAGATTGAAAGATATACAGTACATGGGATGCCATCTGGATGCTGGCGTTCAGAGTACCAACGCCGGCATTTGACTACTGCCAGAAGACAGGTGCCATAATCCTGACAGCATTTATGATGCTGGCAACGGAATCTTGACTGCTGAGATGCCAAAGTTATATATTCCGGGGAGTGCTTATGTCAACCCAAGGAAGGAGAGGAGGTTTAGGCACTAGGGGGTGGGATTTAGGGTTAGGCTGTGAGGGTCGAAGGTTAGGGTTAGTCACGTAGAAGGGGGGTTAGAGTTAGACTGTGGGCCAGAGAGGTAGGTTTAAGGCAGAGGGTTGCTGGGGTAAGGGTCAGGGGTTAGGCACTAGCAGGGAGGGTTAGGGTCACGCTCGAGGGGAAGGGGGCTTAGGGTAACTACAGGAGTCAAGATTAAGGTTAGGGGGGCAGGAAAAAGGTAAGTATACTTACCTCATCCCTATCAGGATTCCTTTCTTTGGGATGCCGGTGTCAGTATTCTGATCGCCAACATCCCTACCGCCGACCCTCCTTATGTATCTACCGTACAATTATAAATGAGGCATTGTGATCAATACAAGAAATATAGAGGCTCTTACAGGGCTCAATGACTGATTTAATGTGGGAAATGAGAAGAAGGTACTTTGCTGGAAAAAGTATCTGATTTGTAACACCAGACTTCCATGGCCAAATGTAATAGTGTGTTAAATTAGAAAGTGAGAAATTTTGGGAGAGTTTTCCCATTTTTTTTAAAGCGGCAATCTGTCACATGACAAAATCAACCTGTTTTTTTTTAGTGTGAATGATTGCCGCTTTTAAAAAAATGGGAAATGTCTCCCAAAATCTCTCACTTTCTGATTCTCACACCCTATTACATTTATCCCCCAGTTTCTGTATTGGCCGCCGCATTCATTTTAAAGTTGAAAAGGGATAAGAATCAATGAATGAGGTTCATCAAATAATCTAGAAATGGAATTGGGTGGTCAACTGGATTTCATTAGTGTAGACTAGAGGGTCATATTATGGTTTACAGAAGAAATTTGAATGCCAAGATATCAGGGTTAGATTTAGTTTGTGAAGCTATGGGTTTCATTGAGAGGCCAAAAATTTCAGATGAAAGGGAATAACCCTGAATGGTTCCATGCAAGGAAGGGAGTGGAAGAACACAGATGGGACTGGATTAATTATAAGAGGTTTACAGTATAAGGTAGAAACACACACAAGGAATTAATCTCAGCAACAATAGGAAGCATCTTATCATAAAGTGCCACCTCACACCATCAAAAGATCCATAGAGAGAAAGAACCTTGTCACCTTGTGTAACTATTCTCAAAATTTTAGCAACCGCTTGGCACCCTGAGGTAAAGCCCACCTGAGAGAAAAACACCAAGTTAAGTCCATTGGCAAGAATTTTGGTAAAATTTTCAATCAACAGGAAACGATGAAATGGAAGGGAAACTGCTGCAAGGGAGGATCTTTACCATCATCTCCATCTTACATTGGCTCTTCTGTTTGCCAGATCAAATGTGTATGGGTCTAAAGGCCCATACACACTGCAATGTTGAGCTGAAAGCAGGTCAGTTTTGTCGGTTTAGCTGCTTTCAGCTCAAAAGCCGCACAGTGTGTACGGGCCAGCGATGAGCGGTGAGTGCTGATGCACGCTCCAGCATCATCACCGGCCACCGCCACTCATCTGCTGGTATTACCAGCAAATGAGCGACAGGGTGGATGGCTTTTCATAGTGTCATCCAACCCCAGGTAAATCGATTGGACAGGTGAAAATTGCTCAGTGTGATTTTCCCCATCATTGCTGTGCATGCACACTAGGCAAAATCGCCCAGTGTGTATGCACCTTTAGATTGAGGTAAAGAAAGAGTCAAATTGGCAACAAGCAGGCCCCAAAACATTGTAGTAGGAGGTCGGGAGGACATCCAAGCCAGGGGCAGATGCTACTTTTATAGAAAATAGGGAAGTGGTGATTTCTTCTTCTGTGATTCGAACATTACAGCTACCCATGGAGAACTTTGGTCCCTGTTGCGGGGTGGCTTGCGAGGCCAATTAAACTATGCCTCATGGTGCAGTCCTTGGCCTGGCCTCTCCCAAAATACAGGGACAACACACCCACATTTTTGGAAATGCCAGGTGCACCGCTCCTATCCATCCCCCCCATTCGAACCATGCTTAGAATGGGTCCTGCATGTGCACAGTTTTCAACCATCTGGGAAAGTGTGAGTTGGATTTCTTATGCTATATTGTATAACTTTCAGTAAAAAGCAACTATTAGGAGTATTGGGTAAATAAATTGGAATATATCAATTTCTGGTGACAGCCCTAGAGTCCTGTAGAGTGAAGACTGTAAACCTAATGTGTAATGTATCCATTTTGACTCCCAAACAATTTGGAAAGCTCCCATATCATTTATACAGATTATTGACAGCAGGCATCAGTCGACACAACAGACACTGACGTTTAGATTTGTTATGTCACCAGGGGGCGCTGACACTTCTGCCGGGAGAGAATGAAGAGTTTGTTGCTTTCTTCTTTTTGCGACCTCTGATATCTTTTGTATCTCACCTGCTTCGTGTGTCTCCATATTCCGCAGCATGTCAACAAGAAATGATTTGTGTTTAGAAATAACTGCACAAAAACCAGAGAAAGACTAGCTTGTAAGAATACGCAATTGGAAAAACCTTTAGGAATTAGTAGTTGAAAAAAATAATCTAAAAATAAAGATTCAAAATAAACAGTAACTGATGAGAGCAACAGCTCAGAAAATTAGACAGATCAGACAAGTTTCATGATGTGACAATGATTTTACCTAATGACATATTTTCCCCTCACATTTGTTTAGTAATTATATAATAACTCCGTCTTTCAATGCTAATTGTGGTTTATTGAGTTACTTGCATCTCTTTTTGCAACAAAATTGAACAGGTTTAAATAAAAAATGTGTAGATGTGTAATTGCTCTCTGAATAAACTACAGTGTTAAATGTAATAAATATACCCAATATACCTTATCTTATGATACAGGATCTCATGAAATATGAATCTTAAGCTATACATAATGCATATCATAGTGTTAATGTAAATAATGTGAATTTAAATTTGTAAAGGGTGTTATGAATATAAATATTGCATACATTTACATTTTACCTAACGTATTCCCCACAGCTTCAACATTTCCAGAAAAGTTGCATCACTAATTGGAAAACGTCGCTGCAAAAAAGACAAAAAGTTATGGCAAAATAAATAATATAAACGGGCCACAAACAACACCTGCAATACACAAGTCACTACAACACAGTCACTACAACACACAAGTCACTACAACACACAAGTTACTGCCATATATTGCAAATAGAAGTATTGTAAACTGGAAGAAAGGGGTCAACCTTGCCTAATATCCCTGAACGTCCAAGGTTTGGCTAAAAGATGTTGAATCCTAAGAGAGCTGGTCGCCCTTTGGCGTTCCATTATTAGTAATGGAATGGGGACAAAATTCTGAGCATCTCAGCAAATCACCCCATCATGACCCCAACCAGCATAATGGCAAAGGGCGGTATACTGATTCAATCGGTCCCCCGCGAGTTCCCATGGGGGACTGACTGCCCATAGGTTTTTATGCGCATGTGCAGCCTCTGTGTGCTTGTGCCCACAGAAGTCCGGGTGTGGGGTGGTGCGCTGGGCAATTTGCATATGGGAACGTCCATCTTTTCATGTGCGTTCCCATGAGAACGCTCAACTTTCCGCAGCTAATTGCCCAGTGACGCGGGTGCGGGCAGCTGACATCAGCAGACATCAACTGCTCGCCCTGTCCTCGCAGAGGGCGCCCACAGATCAGAGACACCATAGAGGTGTCTCAGACCTGCCAGCGCTGAAGAAAGTTATTTGATGTTACACTGTTTGGAACACCAACACCTGTCGCTGCAACACAAACTAGTAATTGTACCACAGACATTCTAACATTAATTAATCTAGCACAGACCCCATTCACAGCAACACAGACATCACTTGCTGTAATGCACATAACAGTCATAGCAATGCTAAGCAACACACAACACAGTCATCAGTCACATCAGCAGCAGTTGTGACAAGACAGACATCAGTCGTGGCAACACAGACATCAGTCACAGCAACACAGACATCAGTCATGGCAAAACAAAATGTAGTCATTAGCAACATAGGCATCAGTCACAGCAGCATACACAGCAGTGTGGGCCATATAAACATCAGTCGTGGCAACTTACAGATACCCTCACAGCAACAAAGACACCAGTCACATCCAGGTCAGCCGAGAGGAATGCTGGGCCCCGGTAAAATTTTGGGGGCATGGCCTAAGTATGGGAGGTGTGGCCATCTCCCGCACTTAGGCCACGCCCCCGAAATGTTTAGCGGCAGGTGAAAGAAACTTCTAAAAATGCTAAACTCAGAAGCAGCACACACCTACAGCATGGGCTGTGCTGACAGTAGGCTCTGCATGAGCTCACACGCTGTCAGTGAGATGCTCATGCTGAGCCTGCTATCAGCACAGCACATGCTGTAGAAGTGTGTGCTGCTGTAGCTACATGAGAGGGACGGAGGGAGAAGGGAGGGGTCGGACCAGGGCCCCTGCAGGGCCCCTCCAGCAAGCCTGGGTAATTAGTTTTTTTTTTCATACCCCCACTATCCACGTCGTCATGGAGTTGATTTTATAAAGTGTTGCGAGCGCAGCTAGCCACCGTGCCAGAAGAGCAGCGAGCCCCGCGAGGGGACGAGGAACACATGTAAAGTGATCCGCGTCCCCTCACCACACTTCGGGCTGGGTGGCTCGCTACGCTCGCAACACTTTATAGAAACATCTCCACGCGTTCCGTGTCCCCTCGCCACGCTTTGTGGTGACGTGGATAGTGGGGGTGTGCTAAATTCCATTGCACTAGTGACATCGCATCACATGGTATGGCACGAAAACGTGCCATGCGATGCAATTTCACTACTCCAGTGTAAGTATGAAAATTGGGCGCCCTGCAAATACACAAGTCATCACTGAGACATCAGTCCTAGCACAGACACCAGTCACTGCCATTCAGATACCATAATAAAGACAACAGTCACAGCAACAGACTCATAACACCGACATCTGTCACAGTAACTCAGACGCTGTCACTGGAACACACCTTTACTGCAACTCAGACATTACCCGCTCACTGCAAACACAGACATCAGTCAGTCTAATTGGAAAACTGAAACAGCCAACAGTCACTGTTACACAGACATCAGTCACTACAACAAAGATACCAGTTACTGCAATAAAGACACCAGATACAGCACCAGTTACTGCAACAAAGATAATATTGAATCCAAAAATATACTGGTAGGCTAATTGGCCCTTAACAAATTAACCCTAGAGTGTCTGTACATGTGGTAGGGAACATAGATTGTAAGCTCCACTGGGGCAGGGACGGATGTGAATGTTCAAATATTCTCTGTACAGCGCTGCGGAATATGTGTGCGCTATATAAGAAACTGTTAATAAGTACATATTAAATCAGCTTGTGTTAGTAATGTAATGCAATAAAACAGCATTTGCACATAAAATGTAATTCCAGAAATAAAGTTAATTTCTAATACATGTCTGTGCATTATGACATATGACTGGCGGTTATACGCACACGAAATGCTGTATTATGAGTAGTAGATTTTTTTTTCAGCTGACCAAATGTTGTCTGTAACTGCAGCAGGTGACATACAGTACTCTAGGGCTTATCCCATATTTCCAAACCAGCAGCTAAGCTAAGATTCAGACAGATGGCATAGGGTCATGAGAGCTGCAACAGTCATATGCCAACCTTCTACATTACTGCATGAGGTTTCCTGCCAAACTCGGCCAGTGTGCCGCTGCTGCTGCTGACTGCAGCGCCTACATGTGTGCTGTTATTGACAGCAGGTAGTGTTAGTAAGGGGGTTTAATACACAGACCATCTGTAAATACTGAAGTGTGTACCTCCCTTGAAGATTGCAGGTTGCTAGGTAGGAACATGTTATTTTTCTATGCTTAAAATGTTTACCGGCTTTCATATGTTAACACTTAACCCCTTCATGACAGAGCCAGTTTTTGCCTTCCTGACAGAGCCCTTTTTTTCAAATCTGGCATGTATCACTTAAGTGGGGATAACTTTTTTTTGCTTTTACTTATCCCAGTGATTTTGAGATTGTTTTCTCGTGACACATTGTACTTCAAGTTAGTGGTAAATTTTCGTCGATACAGTCTGTGTTTTTTTGTGAAAAATACCAAAATGTCGTAAAAAAATGGAAAATTTTGCGATTTGCAAAATGTTAAATTTTCTGCTTGTGAGACAAATAATCTTACCACTCAAAATAGTGAATAACTAACATAGACCATATGTCTACTTTATGTTGCCATCATTATTTCAACCTCATTTTCATTTTTTTGGACACTAGGAGGCTTCAAATATGAATAGCAAATTCTCAAATTTTCAAGAAAATTTCAAACTCTGATTTTTTTAGGGACCAGGTCAGTTATGATGTGACTTTGAGTGACTTGTATGTGAGACACCCCCATAAATGATGCCATTTCAAAAACTGCACCCCTCACAGTATTCAAAACAGCATTTTGGAAGTTTGTTAACCCTTTAGGTGTTTCACAGGAATTAAAAGAAAGTGTAGGTGAAATTTCCAAATTTCATTTTTTTTGCAGATTTGCAATTTTAATACATTTTTCTAAGGAACACAGTAGATTTTACTAGAGAAATGTGACTAAAAATTGATTCCCCCAATTCTTTGGTTTTCATAAATATCCTATATGTGGCCCTAGTGTGCACGGTGACCAAACCACAGGCTTCATAATAGAAGGAGCACCTACTTGATTTTGGAGCCTCCTTTTTATGAGATTATTTTTTAGGCACCATGTAGGTTTCTAGGCACCATAAGATGCTAAAAGTTAGGTACCCCCCCACAAGTGACCCCATTTTGCAAACTACACCCTTCAGGGAATTCATCTAGGGGTATAGTGTACATTTCAAACCCCCAGGGGTTTCACCAATTGTGGTACAACTGGGCAGTGAAAATGAAAAAAAATAATTTTTCATTTTCACAGCTCAGTTGTATCAAAATTGGTGAAACCCCGGGGGGTTTGAAATGTACTCTATACCCCTAGATGAATTCCCTGAGGGGTGTAGTTTGCAAAATGGGGTCACTTGTGGGGGGGTTCCACTGTATGGGTGTTTCGGGGGTCATTCAACCAGAATCTGTGCTGCAAAATCCAAAAATCACTCCTTCCCTTCTGAGTCCTGCCATGCACCCAACTGGTATTTTTTGGTCACATGTGAGGCATTGCCGTACCCGGGAGAAATTGGGGCACAGATTTTGGGGTGCTTTGTCTCCTTCATTCCTTGTGAAAATGAAAAATTTTGAGCCAGATCTGCATTTTTGTGTAAAAAAATTTAATTTTTTACACAAAAATGCAGTTCTGGCTCAAAATTTTTAATTTTCACAAGGAATGAAGGAGACAAAGCACCCCAAAATCTGTGCCCCAATTTCTCCCGGGTACGGCAATGCCTCACATGTGACCAAAAAATACCAGTTGGGTGCATGGCAGGACTCAGAAGGGAAGGAGTGATTTTTGGTGGTGGAATGAATGGCGGGTGCTATGTCGCATTAGCAAGACCCCCGAAGCACCAATACAGTGGAACCCCCCCACAAGTGACCCCATTTTGGTCACCAGCTTTGGGAGGGGGGCTGGCGCTGCGGCTGGCGGGGGGGTGGGAGGGGTGCTGGCGCTGCGGCAGCCGGGTGGGTGGGAGGGAGGGGGGCTGCCGGGTGGGAGGGGGGGGGGCTGGCGATCGTTGGTGATCGGTGCGGTATACGCACACACACACACACACACACACACACACATATATATATATATATATATATATATATATATATGTGTGTATATATATATATATATACATATATATACATATATATACACACACATATATATATATATATATATATATATATATATATATGTGTGTGTATATATATATATATATATACACACATTTGCACATTTTTTAATTTTAATTTATTTTTAACTTTTCCAGCAGCAGCATGATGCTGCTGCTGCTGCTGCTGCTGCTGCGGGGGGGAGGGGGGAGGAGGGGAGCGCAGCGTGCGCTCCGGACGTAGCGGTGGAGCCGCTGGAGCTGCTGCTGCTGCCGGGTGAGTGCCCGGCGGGTGGGAGGGGGGTGCTGCCGCTCGGTGGTGATCGGTGCTGCACCGATCACCACCGTTTTCTGTGTTACCGAGCGGCTTAGCCGCCGGTAACACAGGAAACGCTGTGATTGACTGTTCAGATTTGAACAGCCAATCACAGCGATCGCCGACCGGGGGGGGCACCCCTGCCCCCCCTGGGCGACGAGGGGGGATGTCTGCTGTCAGGGACAGCAGACATCACCTAACTGTCACTGCGTCTCTAGACGCAGTGACAGTTAGAAGTCATGACGTATATATACGTCAACGGTCGGGAAGTACTTCCCGACCATGACGTATATATACGTCAAATGTCGTGAAGGGGTTAAATATAAAAATACAAGAATGCAGACAAGGGTTACACTATCTAGGTAATTATAAAGTAAGCATTTCGAGACAGTGATCAATGCAATAAAATGAATACAATGTGGGTGCATAGACAGGGCAGGGACAACTTACATATTTGTAAATTTTGCCCTAATAAAGACCTTTTTATTTTGAAACCACAGTAGGGTAACATCCATTTTGTTTGTAAGAGATCCATAATGCAGTGTCATCACATGACCATTTATTTCCCCATCAAAGCCCCTCATGCACTGCATTTGCCATTAGACCCATCCATATGCCTTTTTATATGCTATCCTATTCAAATGCCCCTTTATATGCCATCTGCTTCGCATGTCTTTTTAAATAACATCAGAGCCCCCACAAGCACCTTTAAAAGCTATCAGACCCCTCCACATGCCAATTATATATATAACATCTCTGCCGCATGCCTCTTCAAATGCCATCAGAGCACCATCATAAAAAAAACATGTGCCCCCTTTGTATACTATCTGCAGGTGTTTTATGCACCCCTTGAAATGTTATTAGACAGAGCCCCTTTTATATGTCAGACAGAGTATCATTCCCATTAATATGGCATCAGAACTTAGCTCCCTCATGTGCTATATATGCCAAAGACATCCCCTGCATTCCCCTTAATATGGTGTCATAAGTGAGTTGTTATCAGGCCCCTTTATAATTGTAGACCAGTCAAAACTGCCTCATGCCAAGTCTTTATATGCCATGCTCAGAGCCCTTGCTCCCTTGGCCTTGGCTTGAGCGGAGCCAAATGATGCAATTTGTCCTGCCATGCCACCTGTAAACCAATCTCTGTGTAAGCCACGCCCCCTATGCACTGACCAGGATGCCCCTACCTGAGAAGGGGGCAGCGAAGATGGCAACTATGGTTTATTCATACAAAGATAACTTGCTACCTCTGCTAAACAATGCAAAGAGAATCTTTATTTCTGTGTGCACCAAATGTCTATATGTTAGTGTGCAAAAAGCATTATTCAAAATTAGATAACAAAAAATGACTTCAACTTTTAAACACATCAATTACATCGTCCAGAATATACAAGGGATCTACATTAAATGTTGAACGATGTTAATGTTATTATTTAAAAGTGGCTCACCACTGGCTCTGCTACTGGCGCTAGGGCTGTTGAGCCTGACTAGACGTTGCCTGAAAGGGTTAAACACATTAACTAATGTTTATGCAGAGTGAGCAATCAAAGAATCAAACAGCTGATTAAACAGAAATGTGCCAGACGGAGAGAAGCAGGTTTATGATCACATCATGCTATGAGCAACCAATCAGATACTATCTATCATCTTCTAGAAGATAATGACCTATAGCAACATCCCATGTGAAATAGAACTCCCATCTTAGTCAATTCCCTCATTAATATCATTCATTTTTTTTTAAAATAATTCCCTAAAATGATTTATTTATTACAGGATTGACAAGCCCAGAAGATCACGCAGACATACTGAAGTTCAGTACAAGATACAGTACAGTTGTATCCTTGATGACTCATACTGGTATTTTTTGATAGGCTGTCAACCATTGGTTTTTTTAGGAGAATGTGCGACCGAATGAAGAAGGAAAGTATTACGGAGGGGGGGGGGGGGTGTTTGGTACAACATCATAGTTGAGGAATGGTTACAAAGAAGTAAGATGAATGAAATATTTTGAAGATAGAGATTCAGGACTCCCACATATTACCAAATGACTTCAGCCGGCTGATTAATAATACGTCATATACTGTGTAGAGTACACATTTGACTACACCCATTAATGTCTCTGCCCACTGTCGTACCCATTGTGCCTCTGCCCACTAATTCTGCATGTGTGCTTATTATCTCCCCTTCACATACTGTATGTGCCTCTGATCTCCCCCAAGTGTGCCTTTGATCTACCTCAAGTGTGCCTCTGACTCCTCCTCCCCATGTGTACCTCCAGCCAGCACCTGTATTGTGACTCTATTACCCCCCCCCCCCCCCCCCCAAAAAAAAAGTTTGTGGCTGCTGATCAGTGGTAGCATGAAAATGAATCTATGACAAAAGGGAGACTAGCACTTATGATTTTAGTGAAGTAAGTTAAAAAAAATGGCCAACCAATCGCGGACGATTGAAGGAACATGCATGACCGGCCAGTGTGAGAGTAAACAATTGAAATATTGTATTACCCTTATGCCGATACAGAAAGCAAATATAGGTTGCAGTACATTTTATTTCAAAATACTGTAGCTCTCATGTGAAGCTGTGACAAGTGGCTAATTTTTTCCAGTAAAGCATTACCGTAGCATTTGTATGCATATACTGCAGGGATGGGGAACCGTTGGCCCTCCAGATGTTGTTAAACTACACATCCCAGCATGCCCTGCTACAGTTTTACTGTTTGGCCATGTTAAAACTGTTGAAAAGCATGCTGGGATGTGTAGTTCAACAAAAGCTGGAGGGCCGAAGGTTCCCCATCCCTGATATACAGTCACGGTCGTATAAAGTACATACAGATGGGGCCGCTCTCCCTGTTGCTGCCAGCGTGCCAGATATTAGTGTCTGGCAGCTGCTGGCGGAGGGCCAGGAAACGTGGACGCGTGAGCGTCTCACACGCTCACGCATCCATTGCCAAGAATAGGACGTGCGAGTGTCTCTGACTGGCGCAGGCAGGCGGCCGGCGCACCGGGAGCCGCTCGGATGAGAGCAGCTCCATCTGTAGGCATGCTGCATATAATTTAATCAGCAGAAGCTGCTTGTGCATCTTATTCACACCACTTTAGAAGAAGCCGTGCAATTGAAACAAATGCATGCAAAGACACTCAGTACTACTGAGTCCGTATATGGCATAGCGGAACTAGAGGGGCTGTTAAGATGGCTAGCTGTATGTGGTCATATCTGTATGGACTCTTTAGTGGCAATGTATTTTACAACATTATGTCTCTACAGTATCTGCCAGACCCCTTATAAAAGCAGCCCTTAGAAAGTTATTACATTATCTCATGCAAGTATTCACATTAAAACCAGAAAATGTAAATGCCATTCTAAATGAGATTATATTTGAATCTAATTAATAAAAACACTATATTTTAAGTTTAAACACAGAACTGGAATATATGAGCTAATGTCTGTGAAAGGATTTATGCACCATTTTGTATGCTGTTCTCCATCTTGTCTCAAATGCCTTATAGTGAGTGGAAAATTACAAGTTTCTATTCTGCTTTGTGACAGTCTGCTGCTGCTCAAGGCTGCGTTGCTCAAGGTTATTTCCTGTAAGATGTATTTCATATGTTTTCTACAAAAACTGTCTGTTCTCCCATGTCCTTGTATGATAATAACATATATCCCCTAGACAGTAACTGGAACTCCTCCCTGCTACACCCCTGTATCATCCAATCATCTCTTGTCGAGCCCATGCATGCTATACTGTATAAATATGCTGTATGTGTAAACAATAAACCAGTGTTGTACCTTGCATACATGATGGTCTTCTTTTCTGATCAGCATATACAGGGTTAACACTCACGGAGCTCTAAGGGGGGCCACCAAATTGAGGAAGAAGGGATAAAGGAAGATTGGTTAAAGTCCAACTCCCTATCCAGAGGTAGGTTAGAGTCCACCTCAGGAGGTAGGTTAAAGTATCACCTCCTAACAGCTGGGGGCCCGTCCCGGGATTTCGATCTTCGTTCCCGTTGAACTGTTGACACCCATACGTGGTCTGTTGCCTGTTCTCGGATCACGGACATATCGAATCCTGAATCCGTATAGACCTTTACTTCAAAAGTAGTAAAGTTTCAGCTGGTTGTTTTATAGTGTGCACACGCAGATCAGTGATCTGGTACTATATATAAAGAGTGACCTAAGGGGTCCTCTCATTAGTCACCTCAATTTGATCGCCCTTTTTTCTATATGGCCATTTCTTACTATCCTTTTTTTTTACAGTATAAGTTGTATTACGTGTAATATCCTTGTGTGGTTGGTAAGTGAACACACATGCGATATATGTATTTAACTTGTACATCTTGTGCGGTTGGTAAGTTGACGCACACTAACTCTTTCTCTCTCTTGTCTCATTGATTACTGTATGCCAACAGACTTGCGGACTATATGCTCCCCTCTCTTTGGGGTAACGCAACGTGAGGCTTCATATGCAGTTTTCAGGATAAAACCACTTGACTCTATCCACTGTCACGTAGACAGTCTGTGGTTATAACTAACCAATCATAAACATTAATTTTTATGAGATGTATAAAGTGAATACATAATTCACACAGTATTCAGATAAAGACCAACCCTTTCAGTCTGCTGCTGTAGGTACACTCCTGCCTTACTGAAACGGCGCCCCTGGTCTGGATACTAAGAATTTTTCACGCTCTCATATTTCATCCATTCTCATACTTCATCTACGTCTATGTCACACCCCAGACATCCATACATAGGTACTTGTTTAAATTGTAAATGTAGTATCGTCCTCTGGTACCATAACCCCGACAGAGACGATTATTGGCCCAAATTGACATCTGTCATTAGAGAACCCACAAGATTTAAACTCACAACAAAGACTTCATCTAATGGCACCGTTTTAGAATCCGTTATTATATTGGGTTGTCATTTGGATACAGGACTTATTGAAAAATACATTGATCAGACATACCCATTTTTCTTAACAGATATACCAATTAACCTTTTCACATATCCTATTATCTGTCCTGAAACTTTAGACCAGATCCACAAGTTACCTGAAGGTAGACAACTACTCTATTTCCTTGACTTTAGTCAAAACCCTGAACATCAGGAACAAATTAAAAGGTGGAGAAAGTTCTCACACAAACATAAAAGGACATAAACTAAACATGGGTTCAAAAATTAGTAAAAATAAAATAATTTCCTATCCACCACCCTTACCCAATGAAACTTGTAAGGAATATGTAGCCCGTAATTCTTCTACAGACTATTTCCTAATTGACCCCTGGGTAGATAACCTGGCAGGTTGGTCGGAAAAATGTAGTCCCAACCCCTTCCCTAGAGACGGCTCTAATTATCCTTTCTTTATGCAAATGATAAAAGGTCTTTGTCTTGGGGACAAAGAAGCCTTCCCCTGGTATACAGGAGATCCCACCTGGGATATGAAATACATGCGTGCAGGAGGTGAACAATGGCTTATTATTGCACCTTTCTGGCATGACACCAATTTGACAAAGAAACAAAAGAAAATTAGAGACGTCACTGCAAAACTCCATAAAATAGAGGAGACTCGTATCAATAAGGAACTTAAAGTCCTTTCACCTCCACCTTACAGTCCAGTATACCCTTCCCTCACGGATACAGAACTGATGGCCGTGGGTCACCATGTTCTACATCCTACCGCACCTCCACCCAAACCAGATCTTAAATTAGATGATAAAAAGGAAACTAATACCGAGGATATGCCTTTGTTAGAGGGAGAAGAGAAAGGACCTTTAGCAAAAAGCACCAGAGTATCAGCAGACAAATCATTAGTTACTACAGAACTTGGCCCGAAGACAACAAAATCTGGTGCCACCTATGATGGCACAACAACTCAATACTGTCCCTTCATGACAATTGGTGACCAATTACTTGTTAAACCAATTGACATAGAAGACCTAAATAGGATCATTAAACACTGCCCAAAACCCTCTGTAACCGCGGCAGGAACCATTGCCTATCTGAAGAAAGCATGTGTAGGCAGAAATTACACCCATGATGACATAAAACTGATTGTCGATAATGTAATCGACCATCACCATGCGTGGGATTGGGATAAGATCAAAAGTTTCAAAAACATTACAACCACGGTAGGAACAGCAAACTACCCCTTAAATAATTCAGACGCAATAGCCACAATGTGGACAGAAATAGAAGCAGGGATGACCAAGATCTTCAAAATGAGGTCCTCATTGCCTGTCGCAGTGGCGTGTAAACAAAAACCCACTGAATCAGTCACTGAATTTTGGAAGAGATTTAAAAGATGCTGGACTGAGGAAGCGGGACTATTTCTTGAAATATTCCCCTTACTCATTTCCACCTTTATCAATAACCTACACCCCTCCATTTCCACGCCAGTTAAACAAAGTATCTCTTCCTGGACTTCAGACACCCTCCAAGAATTTGAGACCCATTTGTATGAAAAGGAGGCAGCTGGATGTTTTGACATGAAAAAGACAATTGTCACAACACACAGTTATCAACAAGACAACAGGGGCCCATCAAATAGACAGAGTAGGGCACCCCAATATGGTCAAAGGAAACCCTTCAGACCACCACAAGGCCCACCACACCAACACCATCGGGCCCCTCTTTACAATAGAGATAATAACACTGGCACAATAGCAAAAGACACAACATGTTACAATTGTGGCCAAGACACACACTGGGCTAGGGAATGCCCATTCCCACCCCAAAGACCACAACAACCATATCGACCTCCACCAGGCACACACAGGTCTCAGCGACCACCATCTTTCACACAAGGGCCACCCAGAGCAGCACGTGGCCCCACACCCGTCCAAGAACATGTACGTTTTAGAGTTGATTGGTCCGACCCCACCTTGTGACGGGGCCCGAAGGAGGGTGTCCTATCTTTTGTACAATTCACCACACACTGGGAAGACGCACCCCTTATCACTTTATATGTTAATGGAAAGAAGCTACCCTTTTTGGTAGATAGCGGTGCCACAACCAGTGTCCTGTGTTCATTACACTATGATGGTGAATTGCAAAAGACTACTCCTTCAATGGGAATCAATGGGATACCCACTGACACTTATCTGACTGACGAACTGACCATACAGTCCATGAACGGACATTACTTAGGAGAACATCAGTTCAGGGTTATTTCAGAATGCCCTGTCAACTTGTTGGGAAGGGATCTTTTCAACAAATTCCACATCTCCATTACACCCTCACCCAAAGGAAGTGGACTTCACGTCACTTCACCACACTTCCTAATGTCCCAAGATTCACTTGATACCTCAATTGACAAAATCAATGCAGAAATTTGGGCCAAGGGTCCCTATGACACAGGCCTCATACCCTGTACACCATACAAAGCCAAACTCAAGCCAGACTCTAGTCACGTGTACAGCAAACAATACCCTTTATCATCAGAGAAAATTGACGGTCTTAGACCAATGATACAGGAGTTTTTAGAAGAAGGCATACTGAGATATGTGATCTCACCATACTGCACACCCATCAACCCGGTCGCTAAGGCTGATGGAAGTATTAGATTTGTACAGGACTTGAGGAAGGTAAATGACCTCATAGTCCCAATTGCACCAATAGTGCCAGACATTAACACACTCATTTCAGCCATCCCTGCAGACGCAGCATTTTTCACAGTTGTAGATCTGAAAAATGCATTTTTCAGCATTCCAATAGATGCAGAGACCCAATTACTTTTTGCTTTCTCTTTTGAAGGTAAACAAATGACTTGGTGTCGTTTACCACAAGGCTATATTGACTCCCCAGTGGTCTATAGCATAGTCCTCCAAGCCACATTGGCACCCTGGCACCCCCCCTGTGGTTCAGTCCTGCTACAGTATGCAGATGATCTGCTACTCTGTAGTCCAACGGAGGAGGCCAGCCGGGAAGATGGTATATCACGATTGAACTGGTTATGTGAATGTGGACATAAAGTGTCCAGAACAAAAATGCAATGGTGTCAAAAGCATGTCAATTACTTGGGTTTTGTGCTCTCTGAGGGAGAAAGGAAAATCAGTCCACAACGCATACAGTCTGTACTGGGCCTGGTCACCCCAGCTACCCAGAAGGATATGCTGTCTTTCTTGGGTATGGTAAACTACTGCAGACAGTGGATTTCTGATTGTTCCTATTACGATAATATCTTGAGACAGTGCACACTCAAAGACAAACCCAAAGTCATACAATGGTCAAATGAAATGTTTTCTGCATATGAAAAGCTCAAAGCAATGTTAGTTAAAAGTCCCGCGCTTGGTCTCCCCAACTATGTTTTGCCATTTCATTTGTTTGCAAGGGACACTTGTAAAACTGTGGCGGGCGTGCTCACCCAAGGTCATGGAGGCAAAATGCGCCCTGTCGCATTCTTTTCAAAGGTAATGCCGGTCACTGTACAAGGAATGCCTGCTTGTCTTCGAGCGCTGGCTGCCTGTGCAATGGTTGTTGAAATGGCTGCCACACTCACTTTAGGACACAACACCATCCTTCACACTACCCACAACGTCCTGTCCATCTTAAAAGGCTTACATACGCAACACATGTCGGCCCAAAGACTTAGTGGTTACGAGGTACTCTTACTAGGTAACCCATCACTTGTTATCAAATATGCTACAAATACAGAAGGACCTGTGCCCATACTTAATGCCCTTTTAGGCTTAAAAGGACCTGATGACGAAGCACCTCCCCCACATGACTGTTCTCTGACAATCGACTCAGAAACTTCACCCAGAAGTGACATGTCGGCTGTACCCATACCCGACGCCGACATAATTTTTGTCGACGGCTCCTGCAGTCGACCAAATGACAAAACATACCAGGCAGGCTACGCAGTAGTTAAACTTCCTCAAACTGTCCTTGAAGCAAAAGCAGTTCCTCTGCAATCAGCACAGGCTGCTGAGCTAATCGCTCTCACCAGAGCTTGTCACTTGTACACAGGAAAACCTGTCAACATTTACACAGACTCCAAATTTGCTTATGGCGTTGTTCACGACCACGGCATGATTTGGCAGCGCCGAGGTTTCACAGGCGCTGATGGAAAAGGCATCTCACATGCCCAACTTATTGCTGACTTATTGCACGCAATCACATTGCCCTCACACATTGCCATTCTCCATTGCAAAGCACATACTGGTGGAAAAGATGATATCTCACGGGGCAATGCCCTCGCTGACACTGCTGCAAAACAAGCTGCTGCCACATCCACATACAACCTCACACTTACCATAATGTCACCACCGTCACTAGAAGACACATACTTACTTACAGAATTACAGGCAACTGCCTCTAACTCTGATTTATCAGATTGGACATACCCAATTCTGCAGAAGAATCCACGGACTGGATTAATCTGCAAAGAGGGGAAACCCTGTATCCCCCAAACAAGTGCCTCACTGTTCATAGCACACTATCACGGAGTAGGTCACCACAGCAAAGTCACGACAACACTGCTCCTCACCAATGATTTTTACATCACAAATGCAAAAGAACTTGTCACCCAATATGTTAGTAGATGTATTGTGTGTCTTAGAAACAACCCTAACAATCCCAATAAAGCAAAACACCAACATCTTGAATACCCCACCACTCCGTTTACTCACCTGCAGATTGATTTTACCCATATACCAGGTACAGGGAAACAGGAATACGCTTTGGTCATAGTTGATATGTTCTCACGCTGGCCGGAGGCATATCCAACAAAGTCCGAAGATGCAAAAACTGTAGCCCGCATTCTCACGCAGGAGATCATTCCGCGCTGGGGATGCCCGCTACAAATCAATAGTGATAAAGGTTCTGCTTTTACTGCCAAAGTCACTGCTGAACTAGTTAAAGCCCTCCAAATAGATTGGAAATTCCACATTCCGTACCACCCACAGAGTTCAGCTATTGTCGAACGCATGAACCGCACTTTGAAGGATAAATTGAGAAAGGCTACTGGGGGCACCTTCACAAAATGGAAGCAAGTCCTTCCTATTGTGTTAGCTGAAATAAGAATGACGCCACAAAAGACTCTAGGTTACTCCCCTTTTGAAATACTAATGGGACGCCCCTTCCCCACCCCCTGGGCAAGGAAACCACTAGTCACACAAGCAGGAGATTTAGAAGTAATCAGAGAAGAATATGTAAGGACTTTAATACACAGACTAGACGAAATTGAACATGAAGTTGTACTTAAAAATCCTTGTCATCCACAGAAACCTACACATCCATTCCAAGTCGGAGACAAAGTTGTGGTTAAAGTCCTTCCACGCAACAAGAATCCAGGTGATTTCTCCTATGGTCCTGAGACAGAGGTGGTCGCTGTGACAAGAACTGCTGTGCTCACCGATGACAACCCAACGTGGATCCACGCATCCAGAGTGAAGAAAATCCCTACTCCAACTACTTTCGACACAGAGGTCGACACTGATCCTGAGATTGACACAGACCGGACCAGTGAGGTACTAACGGGAGTTAATAACTCTGACCTCCTACGAGGAGAAGAATTGCCGGTAGGGGATCCAGACATCGAGGAAAACGGAATTCCTACTGAGGCCGAGAGGACCCTTGAAGGAAATGATTCCCCCTATCTTAGCTCTGCTGACTTTACTCGCTCTTGTTCTTTATAATTTCTGTACCGCAGAAGTGGATATTACCAGTCAGGATGATGTGCTTACCCTTTGGTACAATTCATCTACCACTCGCGTGGCCACTTACCGAATAAACTATGATACGGTCATACCTAGTAACATGTGGTCCATGCCATCCAAATCAGCTCTCAGCCAGACTAAAAATGTATATATTTGTGTCACAGATGATTATTATTGGGGAAATAACTGCAATTATTGGGGAGCAGTGGGGTGGAATTCAGGTATCGACTGGGCATACAAACCCACCTTGGCTATTGATCGAAAGGATAAGTATGGTAAGCCATTACTTTCTAGGATGACTATCACTAAGGATGACGGTAGATATGACTATTATTGCACTATAAATATTGAAAATCCCAGCCCCAGTGATGCTGGAATGTATGTTCTAGGGGTATGGTGGGGAGGTGGATATGCCAGTGATAGACAACAATTCTATCTCAAAGATATGTTTAACAATCAGGAATACCTTTCCCTCCGTAAGCCACCATCCCCCGCCAGGCCCCAGCCATTATCCCCATTCAAACCACACATAAGTACCTTTAAAGATATGGTTGCTATCAGTAATCCCACATATGAGGACACCATGTCCATAGAGACAGGTTTAGCTGATGTGAATTTTTGGTTAGAATGGATGAAATACAATGCACGACAGACTAACCGAACTGACTGTTATGTATGTGCTAAGTCCAGACCCCACCTTGGTACCGTCCCCCTTAACATACCAGAATCAGAGGATGAATGTTTTTTTACCTTATACACTGGCAATAAAACTAAAGATAATGAATGTGAGTTATGGAAGAAGAACTACCCCATCTTAGGAAAAAACACCAATCCAGGTAACACAATCACCATATATCCAGGCAACTATACTTGTTACTGTTCTAATGTCACTAAGGGGGTAGATCTGAAAACATTCCCGGATGGTTACTGTGCCATCCGTAGGTATGTAACCTTACCCATCATGAAGAAATCCCTTGGTGACATTTATTTCATTTGTGGGGACATGAAAATTAGAGCAAAGCTTGACAGTGTATGGAGAGGCGAATGTGCTCTCTCAAAAATCATTATGCCTATCCATATTTTGCCAACAGCCATTGAAACACCTTCACCCCTACCTGACCCACACCCTAGACAAAAGAGAAGTACCCCACTGGAAAGCTTTGACCCACACGTATACATTGATACTATTGGTGTACCCCGGGGTGTCCCAGACGAGTTCAAGGCCCGAGATGAAGTGGCTACTGGCTTTGAATCTCTGCTGCCCCAGGTTACAATCAATAAGAATGTTGCATGGATAAACTATATGTATTATAATCAACAGAGATTTGTTAATGATACAAAGGATGCCTTGAAAGGTATTGCAGAACAACTGGAGGCCACATCACAGATGACATTCCAGAATCGCATGGCCCTGGATATGATCTTGGCCGAGAAAGGTGGTACATGCAGTGGCGTATCTTGTGTAAGGCAGCCCCCGCCACTGCTTGGGGGAGCGGGGGCTGCGTGGGCGCCTGCTCCCGCACGGAGAGGCCAGACAGTGAAGCCGAGCAGTCCTCAGTCCGGAGAGGGCCTGCTCATGATAATTATACACAGCCGGCCAGCGCGCTGTGAGAGGAAGGACTCCGTGCAGCTTGAGGAGCAGGAGAGCCGTCACTCAGTCAGGGCTTCCTGATGCTGGCCCCGCCCACCACACTGATGGGCTCCGTGCAGCAGGCCTCAGCCCTGCTCCCTGCTCAGCCCTGCTCCCTGCTCAGCCCTGCTCTCCGGCTGCCCTGATGCTGGCCCTACCTACAATACTGCTGGGCTCCCTGCATAGTGCTCCTGTAACCTGCTGCTGCTGCCGCCCTGATGCTGGTCCCAAACACTCACCACACTGCTAGCTCCCTGCACCTCCAAGGAATGGGCAAGCCAGGTGAGTGTTGTATAGTGGGGGAGTGAGGGGGCTGTGTTTTATCTACTGTAATGTGGTACTTTTATTACTGTGGTGCTGTGTGTGTACTGGGGGAGTGGGGTCTGTAATATGATGGGAATCTGTACTTTAGTGTGTGTGGGGGCTGTTTATCATGTGGAATGGGCTGTGTATAATGTAATATGGGGGGGGGGGCTGTGTATAATGTAATATGGGGGGCTGTGTATAATGTAATATGGTGGGGGCTGTGTATAATGTAATATAGGGGGGGTGCTGTGTATAATGTAATATGGGGAGGGCTGTGTATAATTGTAATATAGGGTGGGCTGTGTATAATGTAATACGGGGTGGGCTGTGTATAATGTAATACGGGGTGGGCTGTGTATAATGTAATACGGGGTGGCCTGTGTATAATGTAATATAGGGGGGCTGTGGGGCGGGAAGCTTCTGGCCCGGCCCCACAGGAAGCTTCCGGCCCGGCCAGTCTTTTTCAAAGGACATGGGTAGCCACAGAGAGGTAATGTGTATGGGGCATTATGGGGGGGGGGGCGCCTAAAAATATTTTGGCTTGGGGGAGCATAATTTATAGTTACGCCACTGGGTACATGTGTATACATAAACACAGTTGCAGGATGTTGCACCTTCATTCCTGACAATACAGGTCCCAATGGCAAAGTCACACTAGCCATTAAAAAATTAGAAGACTTGGGGGCGTGGCTTGGCGGCCATCCTGAACGGTCGCACTGGCGCTCTGCTCCCGCTTATAAGCCGCTTGGGACCCCTTGCAGCAAGCCCCGGCAGCAGCTGAACCTCCGCACCCCTTCCTCAACTCCCCCCCTGTGCTCCGGTGACCCGCTGCCCCTTCCGCGGAGCCGGGAAGTGCTTTTAAGCACTTCTGCGGGTTGCGGCCTAGGCGCGAGGCCGGAGCCGGGGGCTCGATTTCGGCAGCAGGCCGCCGCGGACCTCCAGAAAGCTCGCGGCGGCCGCGAGTCAGCTTTACGGGGACAGTACCTCCAAGCCTGGGCTCACTGGTATCCGGGGAGGACCCTGTGCCCCCGATTAGCCCACCAGAAGCCTACAGGCGGCCCCAGGCAGAGCAGGCCCGGCGGATTCGCCACTTCACCTGGCGCAGATTATCAAGGAGCAGCACAGCCTGCAGAGCCTACAGTCCCCACTACAGACCATACACACCTCTGTGCTGTCACACCTGCATTCCCCTCTCTGACCTTCAGAAGAAGCCTCACAGACCTGCTGCTATATTAGAAGGGCCCACTTTCAGAGGACCCCCCCTCTATCCTCCCTCCCCCTCTCTGGGGGAAATATATTATTGCTCTCCACAGGCCTGGGTCCACCCTTCTCGTACCCCTATCCTGCAGCAGGGCCTGTTATCCAGCACTTAGCAGAACGCTGCCTCCAGGCTCACCCATACTGCTGCTCAAGGCTACAATCCACAAGCCAGAAACATCTCCCACCTGCTCCCCACGCCACACAGCTTAATAGCCTCCAGGCATTATTGTAGGCTGGAATCCCTGCCCGGATGTGAAACCCCACTACACAGACTGCCACTCACTTTATATTAACCAACCCTTGAGGACACCATGATTAGGTAAATACCGTAACTCCCTCCCCCGGTACCATTTTCACCTCGATAATTCACTTCGCAACACCACGAGTGCTCTCCACCTTCATCATGCCACCCAAAAAGGTCAAACAGGTTGCCCTCTCCAAAATTCCACTCCCTCCGAAAAAAGCCTCGCTACCTGCCTCAGCCATGGGGAACCCCCCCACCTTGTCCCCCCACTCCAGGGGTGCGTCAAAAGAGTTTTCCCCTTCAATTGGGCTTGGGGAGCTAGACTTTAACTCGGAGGCACCGGTAACAATGAAATCTCTCTGTCAAGTTTTCTCGGCATTCCAGGCAGAGCTGACCAAGGACCTGAAGTCCGCCATCCGTGAAGTCAAAACGGAGCTAGTAGCTATAGGGGAGCGCACGGATCAGCTGGAACGCAGACTTGACGAATTGGTTGAGTCACACAACGACCTGATTACATCCTACGAGAACCAACAGAGTGACCTCGACCAATTCAAGTCCAAGCTGGCGGACCTGGAGGACAGATCCCGCCGTAACAACATAAAAATCAGAGGCATACCCGACTCAGTAGCTAATTCTGAACTAGAGGACTTTGCCACCTCCCTGTTCCGTAAACTCCTCCCCTCTGCAGACTCCAAAGAGCTACTGATTGACCGTATACACCGCCTCCCCCGCCCCAAGACGGTCTCTCCTGACCTCCCCAGAGACACCCTCCTCAGAGTGCACTTCTTCACCGTCAAGGAGCAAATCTTGAAGGCAGCCAGAGAGTCCAAACATTCAGACACCCTGGGCGGACTACAGATTTTTCAAGACCTCTCTCCCGCAACAATGGCCAAAAGACGTGCACTCGCCCCTATTACGACAGCACTCAGAAACCACGACATCAGGTACCGGTGGGGATTCCCGGTCAAGCTCCTAATCTACTACGAAGATTCCACCTACATGATCTCATCACTGGACGCCGGGATCAAGCTCCTTCTAGATTGGGACATTTCGGTCAACAAACCCAAAGAATCCAACCGCCAGAAGCTGCCGCAAAAGGACTGGTCCACTACCTGAACGACACCTCTCACTGTACCCAGTCGACTTAGACAACGATCTGGTTGACTGCATACCTGTGGTCCCTACCACCGGGTCGGGACACGATTGATAAGTATTATGCCAATTTGTCCTCTTGCTTTCCCAGGTTGTAGGTCATTCCAGTTGTCTTATTTTGAATTCTGTATTGACATTTGTTATGCTAGATGTTTGTTTGCTAACCTCAGGTCCTACTTGTTTAGTACCTTATGTTTGTTTCTCTCTTAGGATTATTGTGTCCCCTAGATTAGACTATACTACAAATCCTCTTCCACAGCCGCATTTTATTTACAAGTGAGTGGCGGCCGCTCACTAGGCGACCCAAGCCACCACCCCCGAAGTAATTCATACTACTGCACATTCTCTCCTCCCCCCCTCCCCTCTGCAGTAGTCATGCAGGTCCAATATACCGGACCTTTCTCTCCCCTTCCTACCCCTTTCTCCCCTGTCCCCCCCCGTTCTCGCCCCCACCTCCCTCCCTATGCTCCCAACCCCTGCCCCCCCCTTCTCTTCCCCAGACGGACAGTACAGTATACCCTTGAAGGCAGAATCCCACTCTTACCACCTGCTTTTCCCCATCACAAACCTCCTTGAGTCACCATGACTAATTTTATGTCCTTAAACGTAAAGGGGTTGAACTCCCCCAATAAACGTCGCTTAGCCCTATCTTTCTTCCACAAACAAAAAGCAGATGTGGTAGCCATTCAGGAGACCCATTTTAACTCCACGAATCCCCCATTATTCAAGGACTCAAACTACCCCACAGCCTATTTTGCAAATGGGCCGACCAAACGGAATGGGGTGGCCATCCTGTTCAGTAAACATACATCGTTTACCTTGCAATCCCAAGTACAAGACAAAAATGGCAGATACCTTATCCTCACTGGCCTTCTGGAAGACAGGCAGGCCACCATTGTCTGTCTTTACGCCCCCAACTCCAACCAAATCCCATTCCTGCATAAACTACTTCTCCTGATACAAAAAACGAGAAGAGGCCACCTGGTTCTGCTAGGTGACTTCAACCTTGCCCTAGACCCAAAATTGGACAAATCCAGACCCCCCCCCTCTTCTTCATCCTCAAGTGAAACAGGCCCGTCCCATGCATTCCGTAACCTCCTTTTAGAATTCGACTTATACGACACTTGGAGATCTAGATTCCCCTCAGGTCGCGAATACACTTTTTATTCGCCAGTCCACAACTCCTACTCTAGGATTGATTTTATAATATGTGATAAATGGACCCTGCAGCACACTAAGGATACAGACATCCTCCCCATCACTTGGTCAGACCATGCCCCCGTCATGTGGAAGTGGAATTCCCGCTCCTCAAATAACCCCCCTAGACCATGGAGACTCTTCCCCCATCTTCTTAAAGACCCTACCTCTAAATCCTCTATACTAACCGCCATCAACAACTACCTCTCAACTAATTCCCCACAGGACACCTCTATTACAAACCATTGGTGCGCCTTAAAAGCAGTCATTAGGGGTGCTGCAATTCAAGCGGGTGCGGCCTTGAAACGCCGCTCAGTTAAGTCCCAGCAGGAGCTAGAAATTAAATTAAAGGACCTGGAAACCCAAAATAAGACGTCCCCATCTAGAGAACTTAAAAAGGAGATCTCCAACGTACGTAGCCAGATCCAAAAACTCCTTCTAGCCCGCACACATTTCGCCTTAAACAAGTTGCGCCACAAATTCTACCTATTCAGCAACAGATCGGGCAGAATGCTAGCTAGAAAGTTAAGGGCTCAACAAGCTAGGAATAAAATCAAACACATCATTTCCCCTGATAATGCCAAAATCATCAACCCTAAAGATATAGCGAATCAATTTGCCCAATACTACTTCAAACTTTACAACCTATCCTCTGACGTCTCCATTCCCCAACCCTCGGCCGAATCGATCTCGTCATTTCTAGATAAAATACATATCCCCTCCATCTCCCCGGAGCATCTAGCTATCCTTAATGCCCCCTGGTCTCCTACTGAAGTACAAACCGCTATAAAATCCCTCCCGCGCAACAAAGCCCCAGGCCCCGACGGATTCATCACGGACTTCTACAAAACCTTCACAGACCAGATAAAGCTAACACTAACCAATCTTTTTAATGACCTCTCTTCCTCTGGACAGGCCCCCCCTGAACTACTGGAAGCACGTATAGTCACGATACCCAAACCTGGAAAGGACGCATCCCTGTGCCAGAACTATAGACCCATTGCTTTATTAAATTGTGACATCAAATTGTTTGCTAAACTGATGGCAACTCGCATCAATCAAGTCCTACCCCTTCTAATACACCCCGACCAAACCGGATTTGTCCCAGGTAGACAGGCCTCGGACAACACCAGACGTGTATTTGACGTAATCGACTCCCTGTCACATGACCAAGGCCTTCTCCTACTTTCCCTAGACGCAGAAAAGGCGTTTGACAGATTAAATTGGCATTACATGCAGGAAGTCCTCCGCCGCTTTGGTTTCTCTGGGCACATCCTCAGATCTATACTGACTCTATATAGCTCCCCCTCAGCGCGGGTTCTCAGTAATGGGTTCCTGTCTGACCCCTTTCAAATTACAAACGGTACCAGACAGGGCTGCCCCCTATCCCCCCTCATATTCGTTCTCTCAATCGAGCCCCTGGCCATAACTATACGAAATGATCCACGAGTGAATGGTCTCCAAATAGGTCCGGAAAGTCACAAAATTAGTCTCTTTGCAGACGATGTCCTGCTATTCATCTCCAACCCCACTTTAACACTCCCCCCCCTGCACGACATCCTAGAGGCATACAGTAGAGCCTCATACTACAAGCTTAATACTACAAAAACAGATGCTCTCCCCATCAACCTTTCCTCCCAGACCCACCAACTACAGGCGTCTTACCATTACAACTGGCAATGTAGCTCTCTAAAGTATCTAGGAATCAAAATCCCCTCCATCACATCCAAAGTCTTTGAAGCCAATCTCACCCCCTTGTTAAATAACCTGTCTTCCATCGCCAACTCCTGGTCCGCTTTTGATATATCTTGGATGGGTCGTATGGCAGCCTTTAAAATGTCTCTTTTGCCAAAGCTAATGTACTTGTTCAGGACCATCCCCTATAAGTTTCCCCAGAAAGCCCTCAAGACTTGCACGACCATCATGTCAAAATATATTTGGGCGAACAAACCCCCTAAGATAGCTAGAGCTAGACTCCATCTCCCTAAGGCGCTAGGAGGCCTAGACCTCCCGGACTTACACATATACCAGCTAGCTGCCCTCGTGGCCCCCATCAAACGTTTTTCAGAACCTGACCCTCAGACGAGCTGGGTCTCTATCGAGCAGTCTATGACCCCTAATATACCCCTAACCGACTTTTTCAGACTACCTCGAACCCTCAGGCCATCTTTAACACGCCTCCTCCCATCAACTAGAGCTTCCCTTCTAGCCTGGGACCAGCTTCTTTCCACCTTAGGCAATGACACGAGCAACATCCCCTATGTCTCCATCTCCACCATTGCTAAATTGATCCCGAACCTAAACCTGAGTTCCTGGAAAGCCCGAGGCATTCACACATTAGGTGACATTCTGGACTCCCATTCTCCCCTCCCTTTTGACTCTCTACGAAAAAGCTTTCATCTACCTGCATCTGAATACCTACACTTCATTCAAATAACTCATTGGTGGAACTCCTCCTCTATCGCAAAACTACCTCGCTCTCAACCCACCGACCAGATTATTTGCTCCAGGCCTTTCAACCCCTACACCAAACACGATATATCCTTCTGGTACAAGACTCTTATTACCCCCCCCTCTTTCACAAAAGCCCCAGCACATAAGAAATGGGAAACAGATCTCGGGAGAACCTTCTCCTCTGCTGAATGGCGTCTCATTTTCCTTACTTCCTTTGAATTTTCCCGGTGTCTGAACCATACAGAGATGCAGGTCAAACTAATTAACAGAACATACATGACCCATGAACGCTTGCACTCCTTCTGGCCATCCTGCTCCAATAAATGCTGGAGACAATGTGGGCAAGTGGGAAGCATCTTTCATATCTTCTGGTCCTGTCCCCATATTCACAAATATTGGTCTGAAGTACTCGAGTTAGCATCCTCGGTTCTTAACTCCCCAGTCCCCCATGATCCATCCCTAGCCCTCCTTCACGTCTACCCCCAAGAAATCCCTATTGAGAAGAGGTTGGTACTTGGTCACATCTTCATAGCTGCTAGGGCTGCTCTGGCACAGCAGTGGAAACAACCAAACCCTCCATCCTTGTTACAGGTGATCCTGAAGATAAACTATCATTTTATGATGGAGAATGGCCCCTCCCTATCCACGCCCCCGGCATCCTCTGTCCACCCCCGGTGGCACCTATGGCACACATATATAACTGAGGGTGATGGATCCAGAATTTTCCCACCTCCATCCGCCTCAGACCCCAGACAATTTAGTCTCAACGAACCTGTAGAGTCGTGAATACCCAAAAACCCCCCTTAGACCTGTTGCCTGGGACAATCACCCCCCACCATTACCTCCTCCGTGGTTGGGGAACATAAGGTTTTACTGCTTTTTCCCGGTTTTATATGTTGAATGGTTGCCTAGATTCTTTTGTCCTCTTTATACTGTTATTACCGCACTCTACGCTTTGGACTATGTCTATTGCCGCTACCACCACTACTATGGCTCTTAAGACCATCTCGCATGCAAAGAATATTACCCATTCCCTATGTCTGATGTTTGATTGCTTTAGTTTACCCGCTCTGCGCAGTGTGGTATCTCCCAGTCCTTAAGTCCGTACCCCCTCCCCTCCCCTCCCTCCCCCCCCCCCTGTTCTTCCCCTCCCGGCTTCCCTGCCCCCCCCTTCCTGTTCGTATTGTTATTGTACTCCCTCATATTGTACTGTGAAATTTTTTTTCAATAAAAACCTATTGAAGTTAAAAAAAAAAAAAATTAGAAGACTTATCCCGAGAGCTCAAGGAAAACTCAGGTGTCACTGACCCCTGGGCTGCTTGGTTCGGCTGGATGAGCAACTGGAAACATGCCTTAACTCAACTAGGTATCATTACACTTACTGTACTTCTGTTCATCATAATCGTTGCTTACTGTATTTTTCCACTAGGCAGGAGAATAGTTTCCAAATATCTAGGTACCACAACACCTGTTGCTATTATGTATATTGATCTTTCCTCTGAAACCCCTACACCCGATGACTATGCTACATATGTGAGGGAACAGCGTATTAAAAGGAAAAGCACACGTGAGAATCAAATAATTTAAATAAATTATGATTCTAAGAGGGGATTGAAAGGATTTATGCACCATTTTGTATGCTGTTCTCCATCTTGTCTCAAATGCCTTATAGTGAGTGGAAAATTACAAGTTTCTATTCTGCTTTGTGACAGTCTGCTGCTGCTCAAGGCTGCGTTGCTCAAGGTTATTTCCTGTAAGATGTATTTCATATGTTTTCTACAAAAACTGTCTGTTCTCCCATGTCCTTGTATGATAATAACATATATCCCCTAGACAGTAACTGGAACTCCTCCCTGCTACACCCCTGTATCATCCAATCATCTCTTGTCGAGCCCATGCATGCTATACTGTATAAATATGCTGTATGTGTAAACAATAAACCAGTGTTGTACCTTGCATACATGATGGTCTTCTTTTCTGATCAGCATATACAGGGTTAACACTCACGGAGCTCTAAGGGGGGCCACCAAATTGAGGAAGAAGGGATAAAGGAAGATTGGTTAAAGTCCAACTCCCTATCCAGAGGTAGGTTAGAGTCCACCTCAGGAGGTAGGTTAAAGTATCACCTCCTAACAGTCTGTATGTATTTACATGTGGTGGGAGGCGGTGCTCACAACATGTCTTCCAGCAATAACGTTTCACATTCATTTATTGTGGAGGAAACATGGCCACTGGCACTTTAGACAACAGGAATATAATGGGTGAGGATTTTCTAGTGATGTGGGTCATGGATGAAAGCTAGCCCAATAAGAGCAATGCAGGCTGCAATAAGGCTATCTGCACAGGTACAGATGGAGCACCTGTCAGCCAGCCTGAGGAACCGCCACAATCGCCAGATCTCCTGAGCTGGCACAGGCCGGCGGACAGGAGCATGTTGTGGATGCGGGAGCATCTCACACACTCACGCATCCCCGTCGGCACGGCAGCGGGGAGTGGATTCCCTGCCCGTCTTTGCTTCAGGGAGACGGGCAGGGTTAGTGTCAGCTGCAAGGGGGGGGGGCAGGGGATGCAGAGAGGCAGTGGGCAGAGAACACGGCAAGGGGACCAGAGAGCCGGGTAGGGGAAGCCAGATCTCTCAGCCAGATCTCAGTTTCTGCAGGCGTAACGCATCTGCAGCAATCGAGACGAGGGTTTAAGGCAAGTTGACATTACTATATGTATAACAAGTTTGTGGCCAGAGGTTAAACTCAAGGTGCTAGCCATCCCTAATCACCAATTCATGTTAGTATACCCAAGGGTTTGCAAACAGAACTGCCACATTTGGATGAACAAATACAACCATACCAGTATTCAGGCCACTAAAAAAAGCCAAATCATTATGGTCTGCTGTGTCATCAGACTTGAAAATGTTTAAAGACACCCGATTATTATAATTTTATTTATAAGGCGCCACAAGTGTTTCGCAGCACCATACAAAGGAAGAATACAGGGAGACAAAGCTTGGCATAACATTGAATAAATAACAAAAATACCAATGATGGAGATTAGTATGCAGGCGAAGATGGTCACTGATTTTTGGAGTATAGGAGAGCTGTGAGTGAAATGTGAAGAGAAGAAAGCTTTGACAACAGGAGGGAAGAGGGCCCTGCTCGGAGGAGCTTACAATCTAGTAGGAAGGGGAGACAGACAGATTACAAGAGGTGCAAGCAAGTGGGTGGTGGTTATCATCAGCATTCAGCCAGTCATTTTAAATGCAGCAGCGCTTCTCGCCCCCCCTGCCGGCAAATAGCGCTTCGCCGCTTCGGGCTCCTAGCTACCGCCACCGATGCCCTGATCCCCCTGCCGGATCACCCAGTGAGGGTGATCAGAACCCCAGCACACGGACCCCCGAAATTAAATTCACTGCTAGCTAGGAGGTGAAGCGCTATTTGCCGGCGGGGTGGGAAGCGCTGTTGCCTTTTCAAAGACTGGCCGGATGCTGATTTTCTGAATTCAGCCAATCAGCGTCCGGCCAGTCTATTCAAATGCAACAGCGCTTCCCGCCCCGCCGGCAAATAGAGCTTCGCCGAATCAGGCTTCTAGCTACCGCCACCGCCCTGATCCCCCTGCCCGGATCCCCCAGCGAGGGTGAGCGGATTCCCGGACCCCGGCCACCATCTTTCCCATTGGGCTGGGCCGGGGGCCCCTAGGTCCTAGGGCCCCCGGGCAACTACCCATCGTGCCCAATGGGAAAGACGGCACTGGGGGAGAGTATAATGGAGCGAGGGAGTGCGTTCCACTGAAGGGATACAGCACGGGCAAAGTCCTGTACTCAAGCATTGATGCCTTGTTGGGATTGATGCCTTGTTACCAACGGGTTAGCAACATTAACCCCTTCCCGACATTTGACGTACATTTACGTCATGGTCGGGAAGCACTTCCCGACACATGGCGTAAATGTACGTCATGGATTTAAACTGTCACCGCGTCTATAGACGCGGTGACAGTTTCAACATGTCTGCTGTCCCTGACAGCAGACATGTCCGTGCATGCCTAGGGGGGGCTGCGATGCCGCCCCCCCGTCGGCGATCGCTGTGATTGGCTGTTCAGTGTGAACAGCCAATTACAGCGTTTTCCTGTGTCACCGGCGAATAACGTTCGCCGGTGACACGGGATCAGAGGTGATTGGTGCTGTAAAGTACAGCACCAATCACCGCGGGGTGTAAGGGTGACACTGGTGTCACCCCACCTCACCCCGCCCGCCCCCAAAGGCCGTGATTGGTTCGTCGGACCGACGGACCAATCACAGCCAAGGAGGGGGATTTAAACTAACGGTGACTGCACTGCAGACGCCATTCCGGTCTGGAATAGCGTGCAGTGCGGTCACCGTACCCCCCTGCCGCCATACTGACCAGAACCTTGCTCCATACTTGCTCCATACTTACCTGATCGCTGCTTCATCACTGCTTCCTGGATCCTGTTGCTACTTGTGCCTTCCTGTGAAATTGTGCTGAAATTGTGCTGCTGCAGTGTACTAGCTAGATAGAGAGAGAGATAGATAGAGAGATAGAGAGAGATAGAGAGAGATAGAGAGAGATAGAGAGAGATAGAGAGAGAGATAGTGTCAGAGAGTGCTATATTTTGTGCTGCTGCAGTGTGATATAGTTATAGATAGAGAGAGAGAGATAGAGAGAGAGAGATAGATAGAGAGGCCTAGTGACAGAGTGCTATATTTTGTGCTGCTGCAGTGTGATAGTTATAGAGAGATAGAGAGAGATAGAGAGAGAGAGATAGAGAGAGAGATAGTGTCAGAGAGTGCTATATTTTGTGCTGCTGCAGTGTGATATAGTTATAGATAGATAGAGAGAGATAGAGAGAGAGAGATAGATAGAGAGGCCTAGTGACAGAGTGCTATATTTTGTGCTGCTGCAGTGTGATAGTTATAGAGAGATAGAGAGAGATAGAGAGAGAGAGATAGAGAGAGATAGTGACAGATTGTGCTATATATTTTTGATATAACTGACTGCTGCCCCCTCCTTTTGTGCTGATCAGTATAAATTAACTGATCAGCAACTTTTTGGGGGCGCAGGCTTTTTTTATATATAGATATACCTGTCAGTGCTGCTGCTGCAGTGTCATAGAGTGATAGATAGTGAGAGATAGAGAGATAGAGAGAGATAGTGACAGAGAGTGATAGAGAGTGCTACATTTTTTGTCTGCTGCCCCCGCCTTTTGTGCTGATCACTATATCTGAGGTGATCAGCAACTTTTTTGGGGGTACAGAGGTTTTTTTTTTTTTATATATACCTGTCAGTTGCACCAAAGGTTGTGCACCTGCTGCACCTCACTGGTAATCAGTGTCGCATCACTGATCACCCTTTTTTTTTGTGTGTGTGCTGTGGGGTCTTTTTTTAATTTTTTTTTTACACACACTGTGATTTTGTGGGTGTCCTGTGGCCGCTGTGCGCTGATCAGTGACGTACATCACTGATCATCTTTTTCGGCACAGGGTTGATCTATATTTTTTTTTTTTTTATCAAATTCCTGTTGCCTTTGAGCGCTGTTCAGTGACAGACGTTACTGACCAACATCTGTGCTCAATTTTTGGCGCAGGACCTTTTTTTTTTTTTAACCCCTTAAATTTTTTATTTTTAACCCCTTCCTTTTTTTTTTTTTTATTGGTATAAAGTATTTTTTTTTTTCTGCACCACATACACACTACACACTACATACCCCCCGGATTGAAATAAAGTTTGTACCCCCCCCTACACTATACACGTGTTGAAACATTTCACTACCAGTAACACAAAAATAAAAATGGCATCCCAAATGTCCTCCCAAATGTCCTCCCAGTCATCCAGGAGAATGTATTCAGTGGAGGAGGCATATGCCATGCTTGCTTCTGACTCTGACACAGCCAGTGATGCAAGCGGGGAATTTGAAGGATTCGCCTTAAGCTCCTCTTCCTCCTCTGGTGATGAGGGACCCCCTCAAAGACGCCCCCGTAGAGCAGCTGAGACCCCCCCCCCAATAATTGATCTCGTATGGACCCCACCACCAGACAATTTTGAGCCCCAGGTTCCTGAGTTTTTGGCCATGCCAGGAATCCAATTTGATTCCACAGGTCTCAGAGAAATTGACTTTTTCAAATTATTTTTCTCTGATGATTTTATAAATTTAATGGTGGACCAAACTAATTTATATGCCCAGCAGTTTATTGCTCAAAACCCCACGTCATCATTTGCTAGGTGGACCCCTGTAGATGCAGTAGAGATGATGACGTTTTGGGGTCTGGTGTTTCATATGGGCATAGTAAAAAAGCCAGAAATTAGGCAATATTGGAGTACAGATGTTCTGTACAGTACTCCATTTTACCGTATGGCCATGACCCGGACTCGATTTGAGACAATTCTTAAATTTATACATTACACCGATAATGCACAGTGCCCACCCAGAGATGATCCCACCTTTGACCAGCTATTCAAAGTCAGGCCGGTCATTGATCATTTCAGTGCCAAATTTGAAGAGGTGTACATCCCTGAAAAATTTATTTGTATCGACGAGTCCCTTATACATTTTAAAGGAAGGGTTAAATTCCGCCAGTACCTTCCCAGTAAGAGGGCAAGGTATGGCATAAAAATGTACAAACTGTGTGAAAGCACCTCAGGGTACACCCACAGGTTTAGGGTTTATGAAGGGAAGGATTCAAGAATTGAACCGCCAGAATGCCCCCCCTCCCTCGTAGGTGTTAGTGGGAAAATTGTCTGGGATTTAGTGCACCCCTTCCTGGATAAAGGTTATCACCTCTATGTGGATAACTTTTACACCAGCATCCCCCTGTTTAAGGCCCTTGGTTCAAGAGGTACAGCAGCTTGCGGTACTGTGCGCAAGAACCAAAGAGGCCTCCCAAAAACGCACATTGCCCAAGTAATGAGAAGGGGTGAAAGCAGGGGAATATGCACCGAAAATATGTTGTTGGTCAAATATAAGGACAAGAGGGATGTCCTTATACTGACAACAATTCACGGAGACAGTACCACCTCCGTCCCTGTACGAGGTACCAGTACCCACACCTCAAAACCTAATTGTATCCTGGATTACAATAGGTACATGGGCGGAGTGGATCTTTCAGATCAGGTACTGAAGCCGTACAGTGCCCTGCGGAAAACAAAAATCTGGTACAAGAAGGTGGCCGTGTATATCATCCAGATGGCACTGTATAACGCTTACGTGCTATTCCGTTCTACCGGCCAGAGGGGGACATTTATGCACTTTCAAGAGGAAGTCATAAAGGGCCTAATATTTGGGAACCAGCAGGCAGAGGGCCCCAGTACTTCTAGTACTGGCCCCCGTATTGTACCAGGGCAGCATTTTCCTGATGAAATCCCCTCCACTGGAAAAAAGGGCAGGACACAAAAAAGGTGCAAAGTTTGCTATAAAAAGGGAATAAGAAAGCAAACTATTTTCCAGTGTGACACTTGCCCCGACAAACCCGGCCTATGTATAAAGGAGTGTTTTAAAATATACCACACATCTATGGAATATTAGGTTCATAATTTCACCGTGCTTCGGGGGTCTTGCTAATGCCACATAGCACCCACCATTCATTCCACCAGAATCTGAGCCGCAAAATCCAAAAATCACTCCTTCCCTTCTGAGTCCTGCCATGCACCCAACTGGTATTTTTTGGTCACATGTGAGGCATTGCCGTACTCGGGAGAAATTGGGGCACATATTTTGGGGTGCTTTGTCTCCTTCATTCCTTGTGAAAATGAAAAATTTTGAGCCAGAACTGCATTTTTGTGTAAAAAAATGTAATTTTTCATGTTCACTGCCCACTTGTATCAAAATTGGTGAAACCCCTGGGGGTTTGAAATGTACACTATACCCCTAGATGAATTCCCTGAGGGGTGTAGTTTGCAAAATGGGGTCACTTGTGGGGGGGTTCCACTGTATTGGTGCTTTGGGGGTCTTGCTAATGCGACATAGCACCCACCATCATTCCACCAGAATTTGTGCTGCAAAATCCAAATATCACTCCTTCCCTTCTGAGTCCTGCCACTTTTTGGTCACACATGAGGCATTGCCGTACTCGGGAGAAATTGGGGCACAGATTTTGGGGTGCTTTGTCTCCTTCATACCTTCTGAAAATGAAAAATTTTGAGCCAGAACTGCATTTTTGTGTAAAAAAATGTAATTTTTCATTTTCACTGCCCACTTGTATCAAAATTGGTGAAACCCCTGGGGGTTTGAAATGTACACTATACCCCTAGATGAATTCCCTGAGGGGTGTAGTTTGCAAAATGGGGTGACTTGTGGGGGGGTTCCACTGTATTGGTGCAACATAGCACCCACCATTTATTCCACCAGAATCTGTGCTGCAAAATCCAAAAATCACTCCTTCCCTTCTGAGTCCTGCCATGCACCCAACTGGTATTTTTTGGTCACATGTGAGGCATTGCCGTACTCGGGAGAAATTGGGGCACAGATTTTGGGGTGCTTTTTCTCCTTCATACCTTCTGAAAATGAAAAATTTTGAGCCAGAACTGCATTTTTGTGTAAAAAATGTAATTTTTCATTTTCACTGCCCACTTGTATCAAAATTGGTGAAACCCCTGGGGGTTTGAAATGTACACTATACCCCTAGATGAATTCCCTGAGGGGTGTAGTTTGCAAAATGGGGTCACTTGTGGGGGGGTTCCACTGTATTGGTGCTTGGGGGGTCTTGCTAATGCGACATAGCACCCACCAAAATTCCACCAGAATCTGAGCTGCAAAATCCAAAAATCACTCCTTCCCTTTTGAGTCCTGCCATGCACCCAACTGGTATTTTTTGGTCACATGTGAGGCATTGCCGTACTCGGGAGAAATTGGGGCACAGATTTTGGGGTGCTTTTTCTCCTTCATACCTTCTGAAAATGAAAAATTTTGAGCCAGAACTGCATTTTTGTGTAAAAAATGTAATTTTTCTTTTTCACTGCCCACTTGTATCAAAATTGGTGAAACCCCTGGGGGTTTGAAATGTACACTATACCCCTAGATGAATTCCCTGAGGGGTGTAGTTTGCAAAATGGGGTCACTTGTGGGGGGGTTCCACTGTATTGGTGCTTGGGGGGTCTTGCTAATGCGACATAGCACCCACCAAAATTCCACCAGAATCTGAGCTGCAAAATCCAAAAATCACTCCTTCCCTTTTGAGTCCTGCCATGCACCCAACTGGTATTTTTTGGTCACATGTGAGGCATTGCCGTACTCGGGAGAAATTGGGGCACAGATTTTGGGGTGCTTTTTCTCCTTCATACCTTCTGAAAATGAAAAATTTTGAGCCAGAACTGCATTTTTGTGTAAAAAATGTAATTTTTCATGTTCACTGCCCACTTGTATCAAAATTGGTGAAACCCCTGGGGGTTTGAAATGTACACTATACCCCTAGATGAATTCCCTGAGGGGTGTAGTTTGCAAAATGGGGTCACTTGTGGGGGGGTTCCACTGTATTGGTGCTTGGGGGGTCTTGCTAATGCAACATAGCACCCACCAAAATTCCACCAGAATCTGAGCTGCAAAATCCAAAAATCACTCCTTCCCTTCTGAGTCCTGCCATGCACCCAACTGGTATTTTTTGGTCACATGTGAGGCATTGCCGTACTCGGGAGAAATTGGGGCACAGATTTTGGGGTGCTTTGTCTCCTTCATACCTTCTGAAAATGAAAAATTTTGAGCCAGAACTGCATTTTTGTGTAAAAAAATGTAATTTTTCATTTTCACTGCCCACTTGTATCAAAATTGGTGAAACCCCTGGGGGTTTGAAATGTACACTATACCCCTAGATGAATTCCCTGAGGGGTGTAGTTTTCAAAATGGGGTGACTTGTGGGGGGGTTCCACTGTATTGGTGCTTGGGGGGTCTTGCTAATGCGACATAGCACCCACCAAAATTCCACCAGAATCTGAGCTGCAAAATCCAAAAATCACTCCTTCCGTTCTGAGTCCTGCCATGCACCCAACTGGTATTTTTTGGTCACATGTGAGGCATTGCCGTACTCGGGAGAAATTGGGGCACAGATTTTGGGGTGCTTTTTCTCCTTCATACCTTCTGAAAATGAAAAATTTCGAGCCAGAACTGCATTTTTGTGTAAAAAATGTAATTTTTCAATTTCACTGCCCACTTGTATCAAAATTGGTGAAACCCCTGGGGGTTTGAAATGTACACTATACCCCTAGATGAATTCCCTGAGGGGTGTAGTTTTCAAAATGGGGTGACTTGTGGGGGGGTTCCACTGTATTGGTGCTTGGGGGGTCTTGCTAATGCGACATAGCACCCACCAAAATCCCACCAGAATCTGAGCCGCAAAATCCAAAAATCACTCCTTCCGTTCTGAGTCCTGCCATGCACCCAACTGGTATTTTTTGGTCACATGTGAGGCATTTCCGTACTCGGGAGAAATTGGGGCACATATTTTGGGGTGCTTTTTCTCCTTCATACCTTCTGAAAATGAAAAATTTTGAGCCAGAACTGCATTTTTGTGTAAAAAAATGTAATTTTTCATTTTCACTGCCCACTTGTATCAAAATTGGTGAAACCCCTGGGGGTTTGAAATGTACACTATATCCCTAGATGAATTCCCTGAGGGGTGTTCTTTGCAAAATGGGGTGACTTGTGGGGGGGTTCCACTGTATTGGTGCAACATAGCACCCACCATTCATTCCACCAGAATCTGTGCTGCAAAATCCAAAAATCACTCCTTCCCTTCTGAGTCCTGCCATGCACCCAACTGGTATTTTTTGGTCACATGTGAGGCATTGCCGTACTCGGGAGAAATTGGGGCACAGATTTTGGGGTGCTTTTTCTCCTTCATACCTTCTGAAAATGAAAAATTTTGAGCCAGAACTGCATTTTTGTGTAAAAAAATGTAATTTTTCATTTTCACTGCCCACTTGTATCAAAATTGGTGAAACCCCTGGGGGTTTGAAATGTACACTATACCCCTAGATAAATTCCCTGAGGGGTGTAGTTTGCAAAATGGGGTGACTTGTGGGGGGGTTCCACTGTATTGGTGCTTGGGGGGTCTTGCTAATGCGACATAGCACCCACCAAAATTCCACCAGAATCTGAGCTGCAAAATCCAAAAATCACTCCTTCCCTTCTGAGTCCTGCCATGCACCCAACTGGTATTTTTTGGTCACATGTGAGGCATTGCCGTACTCGGGAGAAATTGGGGCACAGATTTTGGGGTGCTTTGTCTCCTTCATACCTTCTGAAAATGACAAATTTGGAGCCAGAACTGCATTTTTGTGTAAAAAAAATAATTTTTCATTTTCACTGCCCAGTTGTACCACAATTGGTGAAACCCCTGGGGGTTTGAAATGTACACTATACCCCTAGATGAATTCCCTGAGGGGTGTAGTTTGCAAAATGGGGTCACTTGTGGGGGGGTTCCTAACTTTTAGCATCTTATGGTGCCTTGAAACCTACATGGTGCCTAAAAAATAATCTCATAAAAAGGAGGCTCCAAAATCAAGTAGGTGCTCCTTCTATTATGAAGCCTGTGGTTTGGTCACCGTGCACACTAGGGCCACATATAGGATATTTATGAAAACAAAATAATTGGGGGAATCAATTTTTAGTCACATTTCTCTAGTAAAATGTACTGTGTTCCTTATAAAAATGTATTAAAATTGCAAATCTGCAAAAAAAAAGAAATTTTGAAATTTCACCTACACTTTGTTTTAATTCCTGTGAAACACCTAAAGGGTTAACAAACTTCCAAAATGCTGTTTTGAATACTGTGAGGGGTGCAGTTTTTGAAATGGCATCATTTATGGGGGTGTCTCACATACAAGTCCCTCAAAGTCACATCAGAACTGAACTGGTCCCTAAAAAAATCAGTGTTTGAAATTTTCTTGAAAATTTGAGAATTTGCTATTCATATTGTAAGCCTCCTAGTGTCCCAAAAAATTAAAAGGAAGTTGAAATAATGATGTCAACATAAAGTAGACATATGGTCTATGTTAGTTATTCACTATTTTGAGTGGTAAGATTATTTGTCTCACAAGCAGAAAATTTAACATTTTGCAAATCGCTAAATTTTCCATTTTTTCACGATATTTTGGTATTTTTCACAAAAAAACACAGACTGTATCGACCCAAATTTACCACTAATTTGAAGTACAATGTGTCACGAAAAAACAATCTCAAAACCACTGGGATAAGTAAAAGCAAAAAAAAGTTATCCCCACTTAAGTGAGACATGTCAGATTTGAAAAAAAGGGCTCTGTCAGGAACGCAAAAACTGGCTCTGTCAGGAAGGGGTTAAGGACTTAGTAGTTTAAAATGATATCTCGACATTATCCAATAAAAATACAAAACAAAAATACAAAAAAAAGGACTAGATTGAGCTGTTACAAATGCCCAAATTGTGTCACTTGAAGTTTTTTACAGACAGGACCCAGTTATTCTCACCCGTTCACAGGCAAGACATTTTTAATACGCTACTACAGTATCTCACTTGTACATCTAAATATGTAGTGTACACCATTACGTTCCCTTGCTCTTTGACATATGTGGGAAAGACAGATTGTTTTCTCAAAGAAAGAATGACACAGCACAAGGCAGCGATAAGCGATTAGGGTGGCATTGCTGGCAGGCAATAGTGAGCAACCAGTTGCTCGCCACTTTGCATCCGCTAAATTTAGTTTGTCAGTTCTTCGCTGTAGAATCATTGATCATGTACCACCTCTCCTTAGAGCAGGCGGTACTTGTTTCCTAGCACTTAAGGTATGCGATGGACGCGACCGATGCAATTTCAGGGCTATTTTTAGCCTTTTCCCCGACAATTAAAAAATTGTGTCCATCGCATGCCTTAAGTTAAGGCATGCGATGCGACCGATGCGATGGACACGATTTTACATAGGGAACAATGTTAAATGATCCAATGGACCCGATTTTTCATTGTATACCCACCCTTATTGGTATTTGACATGTGAAATGCCCACCCATTGTTAACGCCACCTCACGATGAATGGCAACCCAAAGTGTGGCGAGTGCAGCGAGCCCGCGAGGGGTGGTGGTACGCGTCCTCCGACCTTTTCATACCCCCACTATCCACGTCAGCGTGGAGTTGATTTTATATAGTGTGGTGAGCATAGCAAGCCACCGAGCCCGAAGCGTGGCGAGTGCAGCGAGCCTCGCGAGGGGACACATAATACATGCGGGGCTCGCTGCGCTCACCACGCTTCGGGCTCGTTGGCTCGCTGCGCTCACCACACTATATAAATTCAACTCCACGCCGACGTGGATAGTGGGGGTATGAAAAGGTCGGAGGACGTGTACCGCCGCCACGCTTCGGGTTGGCGTTCATCGTGGGGTGGCGTTAACAATGGGGGGGCATTTGACCCATCAGGGTGGGTATACAATGAAAATTGGGCTCTGGGGGGCATTTAACATTGGGCCCAGTGTAAAATCGGGATTCTGGGACCATTTTACATTGGTTCCAATGTAAAAATCGCATCGATCACGTCGATCGCATCACATGCGATTTGGTTGCATGCAATGCGATCGACGCAATTTTTTGGGACCGGATGGATACAATCAAAATCGCAGGCGCCGTGCTAGGAAACAAGTACCGAGCAGGCATTCCCAACCACGGTCCTCAAGGCACATCAACAGTGCAGGTTTTGTAGATATCCAGGCTTGAGCACAGGTGACTTAATCAGTATCTGAGGGATTCTGATTAAACCATCTGTGCTGAAGCCTGGATATCATTTAAACCTGCACTGTTGGTGTGCCTTGAGGACCGTGGTTGGGAATGCCTGCCTTAGAGGCTGAGACAGATCTAAGCAATTATTACAGTTGGAGTCCCGATGGATCACAAATTTGGACTTTGGCACCTAGGGGGTTAAATGACTGCTTGGGACTCCAGGGCTATTTATAAGTGGCCCCTGTGATCCAGTACATTGTTCCGTGATGTTAGTTCCTCATTAGTGAATATTATTTTATTTGAAGCTTTGCAATTACTATAATTGAAAGTATTTTGATACAGTAACAGCCAAGATATTGTGGATTACTGTCAGTCACAATGAACGTGTCAATTTGTTCCATTTTCTTCTTTTTTTTTCTTTTGTCTTTTGTGTAATTGTGTATCAATTTTATGTTTATTATCACGTCTGATATTTCTGCTAAATTCGTTATTTTGTATTTTTCATATTTTATTATTTTTTTTATGTTTCACTGTGGTATTTATATTGTCTGTTAGATATCAGTGATGGATGGTTAATATTGCTGTTTGATGACCTCATCCCCGTTTCACCTGTGACCGGAACTGGGTGGTGATTGAACTTGTGACCCACGTGTGCTTATAAATGTTGTTACCATACACTTGTGGTTTATGGCTAGATAAAAATGCCAATAAAGGCGAAACGTTGCTTCAACTTACACCTTCTATATGAGTATCTTTTAATACAATAACACATAACAATAACTCTCCACCCTACCCCCCAGTCCCTATCTGCTCTTACCTCCAATCTGTCTTCCCAGCTACCTCTCTCCATACCCAGCATATTTGAAACAGATCAGTGTCCCTGCAAAATTTGCTTTCACTTTCTGTTACGACATATTTTAGCACAAAATAAGTCATTTGGTCCAACGAGTAGCCTCTAGTGGTCAGTTGTGGTACTTCACCTTATAGAGGTGAGGAGTTGTTAGCCTTTTTATATATAAACATATATAAAGCTTATTTCAGACACTGCTTTCATACGGAGAAATGTCAGAGTGGTCTGGAGCACTCGATGATGCCTGACCGCTCGGTCCTTCATTCAATGGTCGACCATCGGAGGATGGGGGAGGTTTCCACAGATGGAGGAGGTGTTTACATGAAACATCCACTCGCGGTCCGTTCACTTGGCGTCTTAACGCATTCGGACAAGGTGAGCGATCCGTACGGTAGGCGGGGCTAAGAACGCTTGGTTCATGTCCGAAATACGCATCCAACCGATGCAACCAGAATAAGGCCCTCAGAGTGGATGTTCTGCTGCCCAAAAGGTGAAAAATGTAAAACAATTGATGTGTTTTGCTGTGATCATGTAACAGCTTTACCATAGGTGAAACTAGCCAAAGGATGACTTAAACCAGGCATGTCCAACGTTGGCCCTCCAGATGTTGTGAAACTACACATCCCAGCATGCTTTGCCACAGTTTTGCTATTAGAGAATGCTAAAATTATTGCAAAGCATGCTGGGATGTGTAGTTTCACAACATCTGGAGGGCCAACGTTGGACATGCCTGACTTAAACTATGAACAGCCCATTTACCAGTGGTGCTGGTTTGTTAAAGTATAATAATATCAGCTGTACTCACTGTTGTATACACACCGGTGATGGAGAGGAGTTTGAACATAGTGGTATTCTATACAGCTCACCAGCCTGCTTTCTAACAGGTGCTACTGCTGCTGGCTGCTGGAGGGCCAATAGGAGAAGCAGTTTTTGTCTAATTTCGTACCATCCAATCTCATGAAACATAAACTGCGTATAAAACCAAATCTTCAGATGCAACCTGGACTCTACAGACAAAACGTGATCACAGGTGCATATATACTTAACATATCTCATGATTTTTTTCCCCTCATGCCACCTATATATTTATACATTTATTTATATATATACCCCCTACAGAAAATCATCTTTCTGTAGGGGTTATCTGAATTATTTGCAGATGCCCAGTAGTAGATAATCTTTAAACGGCGCAGTCATCAGTCATTTTGTTTTAGATCATGCCCAGCACTGACTCAACTACTCTAACGCTTCATTAACTGAAAACAGCAGACAGATGAGAAGAATAGTGCTACGCAGGGGTGGCTCATACCTTATGGCAGGAGGGGAGCTGCCGCTGGTCATGATGCCCATAGAAAAGAAATCAGAGTCCCGGCACCTGTATTATACAGATGACAGGCATGATGTAGGTACTGTGCATGCTCAGACCCTGGATTTTATGGGCTGCTGCTCAGCAGCCCATAGAAAGGTGTCCCGGAGGGAGGGAACACCTCCCAATGGGACTGGCTTGGTGACTGCCAGGTCAGACTTCCAATAGGAAGTCACTGCCAATCACAGGGAAGCCAGTGCAGTCTCCCAGACTGCATCTGGCTTCACTACAGTGGCAGATTTTACCTGGGGGGGCTGCAGCCCATAGGTAAGAACCGACACTGGTGCTTCGAGATACGGATGGCACTGGATTGCCTCCATGCAAATCAGTGTAGTTTGAGCTTTTAATGGTTCTCCTGATTCATTGTTATTTCTTGGCTAGAAGCTATTGGCAATTAAATGTTTTATTTATTACTTTTGCGGGAATAGTGCTGATGTTTGTTTTATTGATCATGTCTTTTTTAAATGTGTTGGCCAAGCTATAATCAGTGTTAGGAAATGATATAGAAATAGCTAACCTTTTATTTTGAAATATTATACAGTATACACCCAGGCGTAACTTGGTATATTGAAAATGACACAGTAATTCTCCCAAACCATGGCCAAACCTGTCCTCAAGATCTACCAACGGTCCAAGTTTTCAAAATCATCTAGCTGGTGCACAGCTGTAGTCATTACTAACTGTCACATTCCCCAGATCACCTAGCTGGTGCACAGCTGTAGTCATTACTAACTGTCACATTCCCCAGAGCACCTTGCTGGTGCACAGCTGTAGTCATTACTAACTGTCACATTTGCCAGATCACCTAGCTGGTGCACAGCTGTAGTCATTACTAACTGTCACATTTTCAAACCTGCTGCATTCATTCCTACTATAGATCCACAGGTTGCCTGAGACACATGATCTGTTGGTAGATCTTGAAAACAGGTTTTGCCACCCCTGCCCTAAACCATTTGTTGTGATGTCATGACTGTGAAGCAGTCATCTTCCCTCTCACCTATTTAATTTTACACCTGTCTCCTGTACACCACAGGGGGTATCAGGGGTTTCTCTATTATGAAATTTGCGCAACTACAGCATAATGTCATGACATCACATGGACAAACCCATAATGCAGGCATGTCCAGGCCATTTCTGGGGTAGGTCTCTGAAGTCAGCGATGACCACTGGTTCTTTAGCAGTTTAGTGGAAGCCCTAGACTTAGATATACAGATGGAGCCAGCCTTGTCTTTGCAGGGATGGCGGCAGAATCGCCAGCCGCCATCCCCCGCCAGCCACCATCTGCTCTGTAAAGGGTCAACCTGAGTCAAAATTGTATTTATTAGGGTCAAAGACCCAGGAATTTCAACCCGGGTTACACAGAAGAAATACCTGTGTTTGAAATGCTTGACCTGGTAATTTGCTTTTCTATGGTAAAGGGGGGGGTCAGACTGGGACCTGTAAAACAACCGGGAACTCATGTGCCGAGTAATAGCTGGGATTTAGGGGCTACTCTGTCTGAAAGTGGTATAAGTAACATACTGTACATACTGTGCTTCATGATTGCTTACTACCACAAGGGATCACAATGGTGAAATCCATTCGGATTTGTATTCACTTACTTAATATAGGATTTTACAGACAAAAGAATGAATCTCCCGTTGACTTTGGAAATCCATGGATGAAATCAACATTGGTTTCCTGTGCTCTAGGTGGAAGACTAAAGAACATATACTTTAAGAACATAAATAAACATAAATAAATGTTCTCTTCATTTAATACACATTCCAAAAACTATAATAAGGTTTTGTCGGTTGATTCTGGTTCACACGGAGTGAATCGAATTCGGCTCCTGCCCCAATAGTCGGGGTTTGCGCATGCACTTGCGCACTTACTGTATGCATATGTGCAAACCCGGCTGTGAACGGCCTTGGCGATTAACAGTGTCACCGGGCCGTTTGTAGAGGGGAGGGAGGGATGCGGGTGGACGGTGGTGGTGGCAGCGTTGGGACATGGAAATGCCTAGCAGTTCATGGGTATCACCATGAAAACGCTGGGCGTTCCCATAGGTACGTGGGAAGGCCGATGCCAGCCAGTGGCGGGAGGCTAACGACACCATGAGGTTTGCTTTCAGTACTTTTCATTGGCTGACAAGAAGGAGGAATCTGAACTGTGGATAAGGTGTTAATGTATTACTACAAAAGCTGTAAAAATGGAAGCTACAGTATTACTTACAATAATGAATGCAAATATAGCCTAATAAACAAATGTATTTGCTGAAAAATAAAGATAAGCCATTAAGATCAATATTGCAGTCTCCATAAAAATGTCAGCATTTCCCTCAATTAAGAAGGGTCTTTAGACTGCGTGTTTCAGGCATCCAGAGAAAATGTTGGCAATACATATTAACTGCTGATGACAAGAAATATGGCCGAGAGAATGGTTTTTTAATGTAATCAGTTCCTGCACCTTCTAATAATGTATCTGCGATGGCTTCGTCCATAACTGAACGGCACAATAGTTTGCACTGAGCACGTCTGCCAGTCCCTCATAAATTACCCAGGTAATGTATCTGTCTGTTTACTGTATTATATATGTATGATATATTGTGCCTGTTATGGCTTTCTTATGTGATTTGACTAATATGTAGCTTGCCATATCAATTACAAGAGCTTTTCTTTTAATTATGGTACATCATCTGAAAGATATTGATGACACAGTCTCCTCCTCCCTAGGAGCCAGTTGCCATTTACTGACAGGAACGCTGTGTGTTGCTGCTTAGCTGATTCATTCATTCACTAGGTAAATGGGCAACTCTACTTGTATGGTCTGTTCAGCAGGTAAATGTGCAACTCTACTTGTATGGTCTGTTCAGCAGGTAAATGTGCAACTCTACTTGTATGGTCTGTTCAGCAGGTAAATGTGCAACTCTACTTGTATGGTCTGTTCAGCAGGTAAATGTGCAACTCTACTTGTATGGTCTGTTCAGCAGGTAAATGTGCAACTCTACTTGTATGGTCTGTCCAGCAGGTACATGTGCAACTCTACTTGTATGGTTTGTTCAGCAGGTAAATGTGCAACTCTACTTGTATGGTCTGTCCAGCAGGTAAATGTGATCTCTACTTGTATGGTCTGTCCAGCAGTGAGTGTGACATATTATTGGCATGGGAAGAAATGGTGAGTATCTGTCTAGAATAAGCAACAAGAAATGATTCATCATAAAGTGACCCAATTCCTGGACCAAAGAGGCTGATTCAGTCCTGCTTATAACAAGCTTAACTGGCCCGTCCACGATGGTCGGGAGCAAACGGCTTTAGCGAGTTTCACACTCACCGGGCCGTTCGCTTAAGGAGGGGCAAGAAGTGGGGCGGGCTGGGGGCAGCGGCAGGGGAACGCCCAGCATTTTATGGGCGTGCCCATAAAAATGCTGGGTGTACCCCTGCAGGTGCAGGCATGCTGATGACTGCATGGGGCAGGCGGCTTATGTCACATGACGCCAGCGCCAGCCTTGAATTCAGCGGGTAGTGGGCACTGGAAGTCCAGGCTGACATTCCGTAGTGAAATATTAGTAAATACATTTACTTATTTTGAAGTGCTTGTTAATGGATAGTTGATTTGTATTTTTTACCTGAATGAGAGTAATTAAATGAATCCCCAGCTGGCATAGAGCTACAAGTCAGGCACCATAAAAACATTCTGATTGGTGGGTTAAGAAGCTTGTGGTCTTTTTTTGTTGAAGGGGCCACCACATATCTAGCCAGATGGTCCCTCAAATTAGGGACCTTAGTATGACTAGACATCAAGTGAGATATAAAGATACAGCATATTTCCACATGAGGATAATCCAGACCAGGTTTTAGATCAGCAGCAGCATGAAAACTACTAGATCCAGTCCAGGTTTCTTAATTGATTTGATTTGGGTTTATTATGCAGCACCTGTGTTCTCCTGATATAAGGCTTTCCAGGGCAGAGGGTCATTGCTCTTGATGGTGGAACTGCTGCCCAAGTGATAGGCTGCATATTTCCTATGGTGTGACACTTGTATGCTGCAATGCTGTAACCATTAGGTTGCCCCATAGGAAATATGTTGCCCCATAGGAAATATGCAGCTGCATATATAGTATTTAGATGACATTGCTATTTCAGTTCTAACTGCGAATCACACCAAAGTTAGAGGCCATATAAAAGTCTCTACGGGCACATGGGGTTACTGCCAACCCTGAGAAATGTGCCATTGGTATGGTGGAAGCCAAGTATTTGGGATACATTGTGGGCAGAGGACAGGTTAAACCTCAAGGTAGAAGCAGTCCTCACTTGGTCTAAACCCAAATGTAAGTCACAACTCTGGTGGGATATTATTGCAGGCTAATTCAAGATTTTGCCACTAGAGTAGCTCTACTAACTGAATATCTTAAAAAGTCCCCAGACAAGATAACGGTCTGGACCAGTGGAAATTGCGTGGTAGGATTTAAGACGAGCTTTGTGTACCGAGCCTGTCTTGCAAGCTCCAGTCTTTAAACAAACAATTTGTGTTACAGACGGATGCCTCTGGGACAGGATTAGGAGCAGTCCTTTCCCAAGAGGTAGATGGAGAGGAGAGGCCCATCCTCTACCTTAGTCGTAAATTATTGCCCAGAGAGCGCAAGGACTTAGCAATTAATTGGGCAGTCAAATCCATAAAATATTATTTATTAGGATGAGAGTTTTTGTAGGTGACAGTCTCACTATTAAAAGTAGCAGTTTATATGGAGTTAGGTCAGAAGGGGAGGTAGAGAGAAGAAGTACTGGGGCCTAAATTCTTCTCAGAGCAGATGGGAGTGAAGGAGAAACTGCTGGCAGGCTTATAGAAAGTAACAGGAGAGTGTGGTGCTCCTTGCCCTCGTATGCAGTGCTAGTTGATCCCTAGGCATTGCAGGGATCAAATGGGCAACTGAAAAGGGATTCTGTACACCAGAAGAAAGATACCTTGGTTCTGAGGCAAAGGAACCTGAGCAATGCTGGTATGCTGATGGCTAGAGCTTCCTTCAGCAGTGGGAAGCTAAATCTGCTGTTTCAGAACACGTGTTTCACCAAGTGGGCTTGATCACTTGAAAGCCTGACATGTTGCTAAGTTCAGTCCATACTTATGTTGTTTAGTGACCAATTAGGGTGTAATGGAGATAATTACCTTCCAAGTGGTCTAATGTGGACACAATTACCATAGAACAGGTATACAGATATAAACTTAGTACCCTACTGGTTGGAGTACAATAAGGATCTCTGTGAAGTGATCGGTAGTCTGACCTACAGTATAACGATGTGATAATCAATTGTGTCAAAATACGTTAAATGTTTCTATTGTAAATTAAGCAGTAACAGTAAATAAATAGGTGCTTAAAATTAACAAATTGCAATTTAACATATATATCGATCACCCAGAGAGTTGGTACTATTAATACAGGGAAGTATGCACAGAGGAACAAAAATAATTGTTTTGTGAGTAATCTGCAATTAAAATGGTTGTGGAAATGCAGGTAAAATATATTGGTCAATGGTTAATGTCCTATTAATGTGGCTATGGGTATTATTCAGCTTGGATCACAAAAGCAAAATCTCTCTATAATGGGCAAAACTATTCTGCACTGCATGTGGGGCAGATGTACCATGAGCAGAGAGAGTTAGATCATCTGGGTGAGGAGTGCTCAAACTGAATATTAAAGTACAGTGTAACAATAAAGTAGCCGGTATTTACCCTGCAAAGAAACAAATTTACTCGCCTAAATCTAACTCTGCACGTGTTACATCAGCTCCCCTGCAGTGCTGCATGGTTTTGCCCATTAGAGAGAGATTTTGCTTTAGTGATCCAAGATGAATAATACCCATATCCACATTAATAGGACATTAACCATTGACCAATATATTTTACCTGTATTTCCACAACCATTTTAAATGCAGATTTTTTAAATGTAGCATTTTGAGAACAAGTTTGTCCTGCAATCGGATCTGAATTAGACCCTAGGTCTATACTGTATTTACCTTATTAATGGCAGACTACCTACAGGACTATTATCTTCACTTCTTTGTAACTATATAGCTTTCTTTGATACAAAACAACTTCCGGTACTCTGAAAGACATTCTAGTTTGTGATTCATAGCATGGCACTAGGGAATGATCAGTAATCACCTCACCCTTGGTGGGGGAACGGATACATGTGTTTACACAAGCTTCAAAGCCAGCTGAAGGGAGCAATGTAATCAGCCCCTGGACGGGTAACAGGAGACCCTGTTACATTCTTACAATTGCACCCAGCATAGGAAGGGTTAAGAATTCCTGAGGGAGGGGGAGAGGGGTGCTTTAGGGATGTAAGTTGGTGTTTGCAGGGAGAGAAGTGACTGAGCGTCAGCGCTGGAAGTTGTGGACTTGCGGGTCCTGTCCATCTGAAGCTAACCTGAGTGGTGTCGTGGTAAGGTTCTGATAACGTGACTAATACTGATGGCCTTTCTGTATATAATGTATATAGACTGTAATTGCTGATTTTACATGTATAACCCATGTGTAAAATAAAGGTAATACTTTTGTACCTTTGCTATTGTGTATTCCTGTGCGATCTTTGGAACTCGGAGTGACCCTGGGGCTCTGCGTGAGGCATAAGTCGCGCTGCGCTGCTGCATGACCCCTGGATCCTCACAATTGTATTTAATAAGCTAATCAGCAAATTATTTTACCACTCACTGTGCCAGCTATCACATTTATAGTGTTTTTAGTTTATTACCCTGTATTGGGAAATGGGTGCTAATTATTTGTTGCTGCAGTGTGTTTTCTGTCTGTATATACAAGAAACGTTGCCATTAACAATATAAACATATAGGGTATATGCTTTAAGGTGAATATTGTGTTGTCATAATGATAGTCATAATATTAACATTTAAAAAAAAATAGCTGATCATAAATTACTGTTGTGCCCATTTATCATTCCCCCCCCCCCCCCCCCAAGTGTCCCGTTTACCGCGGTTTTCCGAGACATTCCCGCAGCCCGCTTAAGGCCAGCAGTGTCCCGCAGCGGGAGGGGGGGCAATTGGGCGGGTAGATGCTAAATTGTAGTGGGCTAAAGGACCTTCCAAGCCCAGGGGGAGGAGCAAGGCCGGGGGTCTTGCTCCTTCACTATCCATGCCACCACTGGTTGCCTTTAGTAGCCCGAAGCGTGGCGAGCGAAGTGAGCCCACAAGGGTCCATTTGGGACCCTTCTTCCGACCTTGCTCCTCCTCTCTCCACCCCCTCTCCTCCCCTGTAACGTCAGGAGGTCCTTTAGCCCACTACAATTTAGACCTAACCCTCAAGTCCCTGTTGCCACCCGCTCATAAGCGGGGAATAGACGCTATGTGCATGACCACAGCATCTATTCCCCGCAGTCAGATGGGCAGCAGCAGAAAAACGGGGCGTGGCCTCGCACATGTGATGAGATTTGAAGGCAGCACCCCCTCCCCGTGAGGCCAAGGTCCCGCTGGACCCCCAATGAAAGTTGGGAGGTACAGAATGCATTTATGTTGTTGCCGTGATGCATAAACATCACAATATGAATGTTGTGGGAATCTGGGTGTGTGAACACCTGCGTCCGCCATCCATACACAGTCTAGTGGGGAGTAGGATTGAAGGCGATTATACTTACCAGACCCACAGACCAGTGGCCGGTATTCCGGGAGTAGGGCCAATCATCAGATCCTGTGTTGCTGCTATGACCCTGATGCTGTAAAGTCAACTGCAACTTCACAGCATCACTTTACTCCACTGGAGGTCACAGATGCAGATGGAGTCCTGAGGTGCGGCAGCCCTCACCAGAGCACCTACTGTATCACTTGTCCCTGGATGTAGGTGATTATGATTTTTTTTACTTTTTTTTATCACAGTGATCAGCCTGTATGTCCATAGCTCTCTCTGTTCCGGGGCAGGCATATGTAAAGCCGGATTAAGTGAAGGGTGACAGGGGCAATCGTCCCAGGGCCCCCACACACAGGCGGGTCCCACACAGGGTAATCTGACAGTGCCAGAAATAATCAAAGTTACATGCACTCTGAGAGTAGAGATGATTCCCCAATGCAGTCACAGCACGGGAACGCAGCACCATCCCAGCAGCCCGCCTCACCAGTGTCCGGCCCTCCGTCTACCTATTCCTGCAAGCTACAGCCGCCCAATGCCCACACAGCAGCAAAGCAGCTCTTCTACCGCACCACGTGACCCGCTGCTTGTAACTCCCAGTGGGGCAGATGTATTAAGCCAATCAGCTGTGTTTGAAAAACGACAGAAGTGTCACACGTAGCCGCGACGGAGCGCGGCGGGTACAGTACTCACCCGTCCGCGCCCGCCGCCGGCTAGCGTGTGCAGGCTCCGGTCTGCGGTGTGCGGGTAGCGGCAGCTCTGGGTAGGGATGGCAGTAGTAGTGGTGCCGGGAGGCCGGCGTCGCCATCTTGGTTGAGGGCAGGAGACAGATTGGCCCAGAGTGGAGGTTCCCTCCTCATCCTGTGCTGACAGCCAATGGCAGCCATCCCCTGGGGATATAGGGGATCTGCCTAGGCTGTTCAGTGTCAGTGCAATGAGTCTTTGGAGTCATTCACAACTCCTAGCTGATTCCCGGATCCTGGCTCTTTCTCTCCTGACTCTGGTGCCTTGCTCCCTGCATCTTGCTACAAGGAAGTTTTCTCCTGACACCAATGCTGCAAGTCCTACCTAGTGCTTGTTCCTGCTTGTGTCCCAGAATTACCCTGCACAGCTTCCCGCTGTCCTCCTTCATACAACTCATTCATTCCATCATCTTTCAGTCATCCGGATCCATTTCTTCTGTCATCAAATCAACCTCCTTCCGGATCCTCATCTATGTACTCTGGCTCACCAAGTATACGTTTCCAGATTTCCCTGCCCGTTATTAGTATTGTGCTGGACTCTATTTAATTTATTCCAACTGTCACTTAAAGAAGTATTTGAGTGAAGTTCATCATTTATGAAATCCGTTATTAAACCTGCACGTTTCAATCCTACTCCTCCTGGTCCGTCTCCGGTTCCTGTGCACCACACGACTCCATCCAGCCCTTTAGCCGTGACAGTTTGCACTGACCCGATGGAATCGGGTGAAGCACAGGCCTCCATGACGGATGTTCTTCAAGGCATCATGGCTCGATTGGAACAAGTAGAGACTACCCAGCGTCAAGTGGCTCAATTTCTCCAGAACTTGTCATCACCTCAGGCGGCTCCCTCAGTTTCAGCAGCACCAACCTCCGGAGCTTCGGCCCCTGCTGCTCCCCCTGGGCCAGCTGCTCCTCACCAGCTACACCTGTCAACCCCCAGTAAATATGACGGGTCCCCGAGGGGGTGTCGAGGATTCCTGAATCAATGTGACGTCCATTTTACCCTCCAGCCTTCCAATTTCCCCTCTCCCAAGACTCGGGTGGCTTACATCGTGTCCCTACTGGCGGGTCCAGCCCTGGAGTGGGTGTCCCCCCTTTGGGAGCGTGCGGATCCCATCCTCAATAACTATGAAGAATTTGTGGCCTCCTTCCGTCGCATCTTCGACGAGCCTGGCAGAGTGTCCTCCGCAGCCACGGAGATCCTAAGGATTCGTCAGGGCAGTCGCTCAGTGGGACAATATGTCGTACAATTTCAAACCCTGGCTTCCGAACTCAGATGGAACGAAGAGGCTCTCGTTTCTGCCTTCTGGAACGGCCTAGCCGGGCGCATCAAGGACGAGTTAGCAACTCGCGATTCTCCTTCCACCCTGGCTGAACTTATTTCATTATGTAACAAAGTCGATCTGCGACTCCAAGAACGCCAACTTGAGAGGAATCGCTCTGATCGCCTTCGCCCTCGATTTCCTTCCAATGTCGCACCAGCCTCCAAACCAACCCCGCCTCCTGCGGTGTCAACAGATGAGCCCATGCAAATCAACCGCTCCCGTCTCTCTCTCGAAGAGAAGTCCCGAAGACGGCGAGAGAATCTATGCATGTACTGTGGCTCCTCAGCTCACTTATTGGCTTCCTGCCCGCTGCGGCCGGGAAACGACCGCTCCTAATCTCCCCGAGGGAGGTCCGATTAGGAGTCTTGCTTCCATCTCCCTCTTCTTCTGATTCCACCATTCCGGTTACCCTTGTGTGTCCCCAAGGGAGAAAAAGAGTTCAGGCCCTATTGGACTCTGGAGCAGCGGGAAACTTCCTTTCTTCTTCTTTTGTTACCCAACATGCCCTGCCTGTGCAACCCCTGGATCACTCGCTGGTCCTCACTGCAGTGGATGGGAGTCGAATTCGTAGTGGACAAATCACCCATCAGACCACCCCGGTGACACTGCTCATAGGAGCTCTACATCAAGAGACCCTCGAATTCTTCATTCTTCCACAGTCCTCACACCAAATGGTCCTGGGCCTTCCCTGGCTCTCCAAACATAACCCACACATCGATTGGACCAATATGGAGGTCAAGGCCTGGGGAACAGATTGCCAGTCTACTTGCATTCCTCAGATCCTTCCGGTCTACCAGACCCATCCACAACGTGAGGGTAACTGTCCTTCATCCTCTTCAGCTCCACCCTTGTCGATACCCGCACCATATCGTTCATTTACAGATGTATTCAGTAAAGGTGGTGCCGACACCCTGCCTCCTCACCGTCCTTGGGACTGCCCGATAGAGCTGGTGGCCGGGAAATTCCCTCCTCGTGGCCGCATCTATCCCCTGTCGCTACCTGAGACTGAGGCCATGTCCTCGTACATTCAAGAGAACTTAAACAAAGGTTTCATTCGACCATCTACTTCTCCGGCCGGGGCCGGGTTTTTCTTTGTGAAAAAGAAAGATGGCGGTCTTCGGCCATGTATCGACTATAGGGGCCTGAACGACATCACCATTAAAAACCGCTATCCCTTACCCCTTATCGCAGAACTATTCGACAAGATCAGAGGGGCAGCAATCTTTACTAAATTGGACCTGCGAGGGGCCTACAATTTGATCCGGATCCGTCCAGGTGACGAGTGGAAGACGGCTTTTAACACGCGCGACGGCCACTATGAATACCTGGTGATGCCCTTCGGCCTTTGTAACGCCCCCGCTGTCTTCCAACAGTTTGTAAATGATATCTTTCGGGACTTGCTGTACCACTCCATCGTAGTCTATCTAGACGATATACTCATCTTCTCTCCGAATCTCCAACTTCACAGACAGACAGTGTCCGAAGTCCTACGACGTCTTCGCCAAAATCAACTGTTCTGCAAGTTGGAGAAGTGCGTTTTTGAGGTCACGTCCATTCCATTCTTGGGTCACATTCTCTCCGCCACTGGGATAGAAATGGACCCAGAGAAGGTGAGAGCCATCCAAGACTGGGCAGCCCCCACAACACTCAAAGGAATTCAGAGATTCCTAGGGTTCTCAAACTATTACCGGCGATTTATCCGGAACTTCTCTACTATCGCTGCTCCCCTCACTGCTCTCACTTGCAAGGGAGCTGATCCAAGCCGATGGTCGCCAGAAGCATCCTCTGCCTTCCAGCAGTTAAAGAGAGCATTCATGACGGCACCAATCCTCCTCCAACCAGACCTCGACAGGCCCTTCATTCTCGAGGTGGACGCATCCTCGGAAGGGATCGGGGCCATCTTGTCACAAAAAGGTGAGGATCAAGAATTACACCCTTGTGCCTTCCTCTCCAAAAAATTCCTCCCAGCAGAGAAGAATTACCCCATCGGGGAACAGGAGTTGCTTGCAGTCAAAACTGCGTTAGAGGAGTGGCGATACCTTCTGGAGGGGGCACGACATAAGATCACCGTGTATTCAGACCACAAAAATCTGTCCTTTCTTAAACAGGCTCAGTGCCTTACTGCCCGCCAAGCCCGTTGGGCCATGTTTTTTGAACGCTTTGATTTCCAAATTAAATTCCGACCTGGAACCACGAATACTAAGGCAGACGCTCTATCCCGCTCCTTTGAGACAACCTCTGACCTAGAGACACCTCCTCGTCAATCCTCGATCCGCTGGTCTTCGCCCAAGTAACCGTACAGCCATCTCCTCCTCCAGGTAAAACGTTCGTTCCCCCCGAACTTCGCAAGAAAATATTGTCATGGGCACATTCTTCCCGCTTCGCAGGGCACGCAGGAGCACAAAAGACCTTGATGTTCCTGTCACGTTCTTATTGGTGGCCATCCATCCGCCACGACGTAACCAACTTCGTTGCCTCTTGTGTAAGATGTGCTCAGCATAAAGTGCCCAGAACAACTCCCGCTGGTCCTCTCCGCCCTCTAACCATTCCCACAGAACCATGGACCCATCTGTCAATGGACTTCATTTGCGAACTACCTCCCTCAAAAGGTCATACCGCAATCTGGGTAGTGGTCGACCGATTCTCGAAAATGGTCCATTTTTTCCCACTAAAAGGTCTCCCCTCTGCTCCAGTACTGGCTCAGCTATTCATCTCAACCATTTTTAAACTTCACGGACTGCCCAAAGAGATTGTATCCGACCGCGGAGTACAGTTCGTTGCAAAGTTCTGGAGAGCTCTCTGTGCCGCGGTACAGGTCAAACTCAAGTTTTCCACTGCCTTTCATCCCCAGACCAACGGCCAGACAGAACGGGTGAATCAAGACTTGGAGGCCTTTATCCGACTGTTTGTCTCGTCTTCCCAAGATGACTGGGTGGATCTTCTCCCGTGGGCAGAATATATGCATAACAACTCCTATCACTCTTCCTCCGGAACCACCCCCTTCTTTACAGTATTCGGCAAACATCCACGATCTCCGGATTTCTCAGAATTATCCTCTTCCGAAGTTCCTGCAGCAACCACTTCATTACAACGCTTTGCTAAAATCTGGTCGGATGTCCACACCGCTCTTCTTAAATCTTCCGCCCGATACAAGAGGATGGCAGACAGGAAAAGAAGGGCAGCGCCCAGATTGAAAGTCGGAGACCGGGTATGGCTGTCTACCCGCCATATACGCCTCCGTCTGCCCTCTATGAAGCTGGCTCCCCGGTTCATTGGGCCATACCCTATCATCCAAGTCATTAATCCTGTCGCTTATAGACTTCAACTTCCTCCTTCCCTAAGGATTTCGAATTCCTTCCATGTGTCCCTCCTCAAGCCTTTAAGGTTGAACTCTTATCAAAAGAAGATTCCCAAACCGCCCAAGATTAACTCCGAAAGTGGGGCTGAATTCGAGGTAAGACGCATTATAGACTCTCGTTGCCGCAATTCTCGTACCCAGTATCTGGTGGAATGGGTTGGGTTTGGTCCCGAAGAGAACTCTTGGGTGGATTCCATTGATTTGCACGCTCCAAAACTGGTAAAGCAATTTCTCCAGAGAAATCCGCACAAGGCCCATAGGCGCCCTGGGGTCACCCTGAAAAGGGGGGGTACTGTCACACGTAGCCGCGACGGAGCGCGGCGGGTACAGTACTCACCCGTCCGCGCCCGCCGCCGGCTAGCGTGTGCAGGCTCCGGTCTGCGGTGTGCGGGTAGCGGCAGCTCTGGGTAGGGATGGCAGTAGTAGTGGTGCCGGGAGGCCGGCGTCGCCATCTTGGTTGAGGGCAGGAGACAGATTGGCCCAGAGTGGAGGTTCCCTCCTCATCCTGTGCTGACAGCCAATGGCAGCCATCCCCTGGGGATATAGGGGATCTGCCTAGGCTGTTCAGTGTCAGTGCAATGAGTCTTTGGAGTCATTCACAACTCCTAGCTGATTCCCGGATCCTGGCTCTTTCTCTCCTGACTCTGGTGCCTTGCTCCCTGCATCTTGCTACAAGGAAGTTTTCTCCTGACACCAATGCTGCAAGTCCTACCTAGTGCTTGTTCCTGCTTGTGTCCCAGAATTACCCTGCACAGCTTCCCGCTGTCCTCCTTCATACAACTCATTCATTCCATCATCTTTCAGTCATCCGGATCCATTTCTTCTGTCATCAAATCAACCTCCTTCCGGATCCTCATCTATGTACTCTGGCTCACCAAGTATACGTTTCCAGATTTCCCTGCCCGTTATTAGTATTGTGCTGGACTCTATTTAATTTATTCCAACTGTCACTTAAAGAAGTATTTGAGTGAAGTTCATCATTTATGAAATCCGTTATTAAACCTGCACGTTTCAATCCTACTCCTCCTGGTCCGTCTCCGGTTCCTGTGCACCACACGACTCCATCCAGCCCTTTAGCCGTGACAAGAAGATGATTGGCTTGTGGTAACTGACCATTTTCTGGGAGTGCCAGAAAAAAACACAAGCATACTCAGGCATTTGAAGGAAAGGTGTGTGACCAGGGGCGTCAGAAGTGAGGAGTAGGCCTCCTTGGCCAGTCCCCCTCCTCTCTGCCAGGATTGGCGGCAGGAGCAGTAGGGTCTGAGTGCTCTAGTGCTCAGAACCTACTGCACATGCCTGAACCTCCAATGCGATGAGGAGTCTGAACACTAGAGAGCACAGACTCCACTGTGTATGCGCAGATATCTGCAGCGCTCCTTTCACGGGACTCTGGAGGGTAAGTATTATTAAAATGGGTGCAGTGTGCATGGTATGGGTCCCCCTGGGATTCAGGGGCCCATGTGCACTTCACCCATTATAGATATGCCACTGTTTGTGACATCACTTCAGGCTATGCACAAACTGCACACACTGGAAAAATCATTCCATGGTGAGTGTTTGATTTGCAGCTGGGCTACCTGCGATTCCCGGGATCAGCTTTCCTAATTAAAAAAATGCCCCAGTCACTTACATGGATGGGTGCGGCTTGGCGTAGGTCGGGCAGTGCCTCTGGGGGGTGACTGTGCGTGAAGAGACTGTGTGGTGCAGACAGTGATGAGGACGAGTGGTGCAGCCAGGAGCAGAGCGGCATGCAGCTGACAGGTTGGAGGGCAGGCAGAGGGAGGAGGGGGCTGAGCTGTGGAGGGCGGGCAGTGCGGCAGGGGGAGGAGGGGGCTGAGCTGTGGAGAGAGGGCAGTGCGGGAAGAGGCCTGAGCTGTGGATGACGGGCACTGCGGGAGGAGAGGGCTGAGCTGTGGAGGGCGGACAGTGTGGGAGGAGGGCTCAGCTGTGGAGGGAGGGCAGTGCAGGAGGAGAGGGCTGAGCTGTGGAGGGCGGGCAGTGTGAGGGGAGGGCTGAGCTGTGGAGGGCAGGCAGTGCGGCTGGGGGTCTAAGCGGCCTGCGCAGCGTGACCACTTACACGTCATGCTACGCAGAGTCACACAGTCGTGCATGGGAGAAGCCAAGCAGCTTCTGAGCGAGTGCTCAGATGCTGCCCAGCATTAGACTGTGCATGCGCAGTCTAATCCCGAAATCCCAGGATTGGAAAATCCAATCCCGGGATTGAAATCCCAGCAATTTTGGTCCTAAATACCCTATTTGCAGCTAATCGCAGTCCTTCAACAAATGTTCAGACTGATCGCAGGGATTCTGAAATTTGGCAGAGCAGCGATCAGTTCTGAATTAGGCCCTTGATTTCCCCCAAGATTAAAAAGGGAATAAATGTTTTATAGTATTTCCTATATTTATGAGCATTCTCTAGTTTCCAGTAAATGTTGAACATCTTTTTACTTATGTAGTATTCTAAAGCATAACATCTATTATTTGGTAAAGAATGAATGCATGAAAGTGTTGTAATCCAATAAGTGACATTTTTATTTTGGATTGTATTTTGAAATACAGCTTGGAATAGACACTGGGCATTAAAGATTGTCTAGGAGATAAACTATTTAAATAAACAATTGAAATAATATGTGTCCTATGTAACAGAGATAACAATTTAGTATCAACAGACAGGTTAATTGATGAGTCATACTTTGTAATGTCATTTACTATGCAAAATATATCAAAGAAAACTTTCCAATGATGTAACCATGGCCTGATTATTTAATAACAAGACATTTTTAAGCAAACCACATGACAGTACCAATGCTATGTGGTTGTCCAAAAGGCTTGCAAATCAATCAAGATTTGGTTCATTAACTCTTAACTAGGTGGAAATGTTGCCATAGGCATAGTTCAACACAACTGAAAAAATATATAAAAATGACTTACGTCTTTTTGATGTTCATGCATACAACGTCATTTCGGATTGGAATTTTCAAACTATATTCAATCCAATATGATTTATTCCAGACAATCTCTGATATGTAGCAGGATGCTACTTTGCCTGTCTCTATTTCTTGCAAAGTTCTAGACTAGGGTAAATAAGCTATGATATGAGAAAGCCATAATTTTACCTTGAATACAAAATATTTTAAACTCTTGCTTGCTGGATTCAAGGCCAGTATTCAATGAACACATTCACGACGTGCAGCGAATCCTGTTTGGGATTCGCTGCACAGTCGCCGTGTTGCGGAGCCTCGCTGTCACCCTGCTATCCCCCTATTCAACGTCGCAGGGGCTCGCTGCCCCTGACAGCGAGTGTTCGCCGCAGGGAGCTTGAGGACGGTGGCAGGCAGGGAGATGGAAGTGTTCCTGCCTGCCCCAGAACGTATGTGGGGGGGAGGTGGGCTCCCCGGGAGCCAGGCAGCACAAATATATATTTATGTGCTATAAGCACATGAATAAAAATAGCATGCCCCTTCACAGAATAAAATTCCTGATTTTTTGACACCAAATGTAAAACAACTTTATTTTAAAAGTTCACATTCCACTTCACCATGAAAAGATGGCGATTTGCTACACGGTGACACACGGCGGAAATCACTTAGAAAGACGGCGAGAAGTGCACGTTGAATAGGGTGATTCGCTTTCTGACCCAAAAAATCACCTTCCAACACGAAAATAGCACAAATTCGCCGTGAAAAAGGGCGAATTATCCTCATTGAATACTGCCCCATGTGTTTGACCTAACTGTTGTGGAGAAATAAAAGGTACTGTTTGTACTTTTACCTGGTCTATGCGATCCTCGCCGTCGTTCGAGGGTATACAGTCAGATCACTTAGAAATAGGGCTGAAATCGGCCACTGTATATAGGCCTTTTGAAAGCTTTTTATTTTTATCCATTAACAAAAAGCAAAATGATTGAACGGTGAAGAAATATGTCCAATAATATGATTATTCATCTTTACGCTGAAGATAATTCTTAATAAAATTGGCTGTACAGTATGTTTGGTTTTGTTGTCTTACTGTAGAATACATTAAGGTGCCTCCCTGATGGTATTTCATGATGGATAAGTACCTGCTTGTATTTTTCAGCATTGAGCAGTGGCAAATGCAGGATTTTTAGAGGGGGTTTTCCAAATGTAATCCAAAATTGGAGTAAGTATGAGCGTCTTAGGGAGCGGTAACAGTCCCGAAAATTGATCTTTTTATACACTGGATACTGTATGGAATACAGAGCCATACATTTTGGCTCATCAGTCTAGAGCACCTGCTGCCGTTTTTCTTCATCTCAGTTCCTATGTTTTCGTACGTAGCTGAGTTGCTTGGCCTTGTTTCCACATCAAAGGTATTGTATGGCTTTTGGGCACAATTCTTCCATGAAGACCACTTTTTGACAGACTTCTTTGAACAGTAGATGGGTGTACCAGGGTCCCACTGGTTTCTGGCAGTTTTGAGCTGATGACACTGCTGGAAATCTGCCAATAACTAAGTATGGAAGTAAGCATGATGAGTCTTTCATATGATGTACTAAGTTTCCTTGGCTTACCACTGTGTCTATGTTCCTCAACATTGCCCATTTTCTTGTGCTTCTTCAAAAGAGCTTGAACAGCACATCTTGAAACCCCAGTCTGCTTTGAAATATTTGCCTGGGGAGACCTTGCTTATGTATTTAATCTACCTTGTGCCTTGTTGCTGTGCTGAGCCTTGCCATGGTATGTAACCTACTGTATGACAAAAAGCTGTTTTCTAAAATGTCACTTTTGTAGAGATTGATTGGTCATCAACAAGTTTTAAGCCTCCTACACAGCTGTTTCTGTTTCAGGTAATGACTGAGTTTCACCAGAAGGGTTCCACAGCACCTTCAAGACTATTTATGTTTTTAGGCCATGCCCCCTAGTGGCAGAATCCTGCATATTAGTATAGGGGGCAGGGACAAAATGGTACGATTACAATAGAATAAAAACATTAGGCCCCACCCCCTCTGTACTGACCACAAATCCTGGTGTTATTCTCTCCATTTTGCCCACTTAACTAGGAATTCACAGGATGCGAGAGAGGTGGCTGTGTTTCTGGGGGTGTTGCCCAAGGGATTGTGGGAAAAATCTCCCGCAGGTTCCAAGTATGGGTAAGGGCAGTAAAAATTGAGGCAAAACCCACACTACTGCGCTGATTATTATATCAAGTATTTTATTTTCTGGTTTTTTTTTAGCCTACAATGTATTTATTCGCATTCAGTGCACATTTCATAGATTCCAGTCATTCTGCATTTCATAGTTCATTGTGCATGACAGCTTCTACCATGAATACAAAAATAAAGAGTAGGAGAAGGTTCCTGTTGTTAACAGATGAAAAGGTGCATTAGATAGACAAGTTGTTTAAGCCTCCAAATAGTAAGGGAGGTGAATTCATGTTACATAGCCACAGCGATTATGTTGCAATTGTTTTGCTCCACAGTGATACTAAAATGATAGACTCAATATTAATAGCACAGTATATTGATTTATATATTCGGTTTGCTATACTTCAGTATAAAAGTTTATGTATTGACAATCAAATGTATTTGTTATTATGTAATATGAACATGTCGTAAACACAACGGGCATTATTCAGAGTCAGATGTAAACAGGGGTTAAAGTGAGGGGGAACGGGGTGGAATTGAGTTCCTCCACCTATAATGGTGAGGTGGAACATTTTAACCTCCACACTGGCCCTGCACAGTAATTCTCACAGAAAAACATTCTAGTTTGCAGGGGGATGCCAAAAACCCGACCACTGGCCCTGTATCTGCCTAATGGGGGTAAGGGAGGGGGGATAATTAGGCGGCTTAGAGAAATGAGTTCCCCTACCTCCACATGACCACTTAAAGCCCTGGATGTAAACAAAATTTGAGGATTTTTCTGGGCACAACTTGCATTTATTTTAGTGACCATGCTGCAAATCTGTCTGCAGATCAGTGTGATCACCAGGCATTAACCAGTGCACTGCAGAAAAGTGTCTAGGGATGGGTGAAGATCTCCCTTAATTATTATTTGGTGATCACCAGACAATAGTACCGTGTGCTACAGAAGCAGAATTCTCTGCAAATGAGTGGGAGGGAACTACGGGCTCTATCACGCCCATAGTTACATGTGTAAGTGTGTGGTCATCATATATGAAAGAGGGTTGTTCCCGCTATCAAGATATGTGGCCCTCCTTAGCAGGCCAACATAATTCTGGTGGTCACCTGTGATTACCTGAAAATATCAGCCAGCACTACAGATGGAAGTCATTTTCCAGAGATTGTGCCCTATATCCTCCATTCTGGCCTGCACACACACACACACACACACGCATGGGCGTAACCCATATTGAAAGAGGGGAGTGTGTTCCCTTAATAATACAGTAGTTATCTGGTGATCACCAAACACTAATGGAAACAGTTGGGGTGGGGGAATCTAAATCCCATACTGTATGTCTTTAACTTGTGTTAAATAAAAATGGTATTTTCTGAAATACAAGGGGGGTTATGCAGTTACCTGCTATCAGGCCTGCAAAACATAATCCCTGATAAGCAGCCGCTGGATGCGCAAAAACACATGTGATTGGGGGGCTTATCCCTGTTCCCATGTGCTTTTGCGTGATCACTGGTCTGTTTTCAGCCTTCAAAAGGCCGCTGATTGGATACTGTGATAATGGCAATCGGTCACAAATCATGGCAACAAGACGTTTTTAACAGCCAAACTGCTTCAGGGAAAATTGGATGTCCGCCAGAGTCTTCTGAAAAGCAAAACGATGCCATTTATGTGGGTTGAGGTTGTATTAATGAAAAGGGATTTATGAACCTGCAGATGGGAGTATCAAGGATTATGGTAAAGGGAAGATAGTGTTTAGGCCGACACCAAAATGTTGGCATAGATAAAAGGTTGACATTTACATGTCAACGTTTTACTTGTGTTGTTGACACTTTGTCTATGTCAGTGGTACCCAAACTGTGTGCCAAGGCACCCTGGGGAGCCTCAGGACACTTGCAGGGGTGTTTGTGTTTCAGGACCAACTCAAATTATTTATTGTCAAAATAATAGGCAAAACCAGTGCTTGTGGCTTCCATTCATAATATATGTGGACAGACAATAGCGAATCCTGTCCTTCACCAGAAAATCGAATCACTGTATTTCATTTTTTTTTAAATGTGTCAATAAGAAAGTTTTGTCCTAGGGGTGCCGTAAACGTTTTTTCTAGGGTGCTGTGATTCAATAAAGTTTGGGAACCACTGATCTATGTTGACCATATGTTGTCAACCTAATGACTGCCGACCTATTGACCATATACCCGTTCAAATGTTTTTGAAAAAATCTTGTATGTGCAGTTATGCTGCAGTCACTGCGTGTAGAGGCTAGATGTATGACGATGCATCTTTACAATACACAATTACATATACTGTATGTCAACATTCTGAAGACATTAATAGGGAGTAGATAAACATTGAACCACGATAATTTTTTTGCCCAATGAAAACTGCTTAATTTTTGACCAAATTATATTATACGGCCATCCAAATATAGGCTGTATTTATTTCTGAAAAAGGACTCGCTATCCTGATCCCATCGGGTATAATCCCCGGAGTATAATCTCCGATAAGTGCCCGTTATCGGGGATAATAGGATAGCCCTCAGCGAACCCCAGACATTTCTGTGACTGCAGTGCCAGCTCCTACACAGTGACGGGATCCAGCTACTGCACGTTGGGCCGAATTCAGACCTGCCCGCAGCATTCCGAATAGGTCCCTCTTTGGTGGGGATCTGCACATGTACAGGTCCCAGCAGTGAGCACCTTTGGCAAATATCTGCCTTGCCAAGACCCTGGCATTTCATGGGCGTGTCCACAAAAACGATCGGAGCGCCCATAGAACCTCTTGGCAGGCCTGTCAGAGCGCAGGTTTTTACTCTGCTTGCTCGCATTACGTTGGCGCCTGCCCCGATTTTGTGTCCATACAAACAGCCGCCGAGTGTCTCCTGGGTCACAGGGTGGCTGCAAGAGTAGGAGAAATCCTTGAATGGTAAGTAACCGGTAAGTACCTGTACACATACGTTCGCAGTCCTGCACATGGGCGCTATTAGCGGGGGACCATGAGTCCGGTGGTGCGGCATTAATCTGCTTGCTGGTCTTCGAAAACAAGCAGCCCAGCAAGTAGGCCTGAATTGGTCCCATAATGTTACATTAAGCAGCCATTTTGGGTCTCCTCTGGGAGGTGACACCCCTGCACCCTCCTAGAGACGCCAATGGTCTCCAACACTTTACTTATGGCCACTAACAGCCTCCTACACTGTCCTGCTGTCTTATTTGCCCATTTTTGGAGGGCTCTTCCAGTGTCGTATTTCCCATTGGGCTTCATGGGCAGTTCCCCAGGGGCCCTCTAAGTGCCCATGGCTGATGACTCTCCACCCCCCACTGGATTGGGAAAGCACCAGCAGCAGCCTCCAGGCTGTTTGTCTCGCTGTGCTTACCGTCCCTTCATGTGGGCCCTGCGTGCTGTCTCCTGTGAGTGAGTCCCTTTACAGCGCACCTTTCCCCACAATAAGGAGAGAAGAAGATCCTGAGAGCCCCGGCAGCTATGCCCGCCGGGTCCTTGCCCTGTCAATCACCGCCGTAAGAGTTCCTATGTAGAGCCGCAGTGCTAGCCCTCACAGACTCCACCTTCAAAGGCTACGCACTGTACAGACTCCGTCTTCTACTGAACAGAGACCTCCATTGCAAGCTACAGGATATGATAAGTACAGTACCTGCACCATACACCTGTGTACACCTGCCTGTGATACATATCTGCTATATACAAATGGGTCAGAAGGGGCCCCAGAGCTCTGCTTTGCCTGGGGGCCTGCACTTCTGTTAAGATGGCCCTAGGTTCTTCACTCAATCACAAGACACACGCTGCAGAATTAATGTGCGGTATCACTGACTTGCCATTTATAATGGAATTGTACAGATGTCGAGCCCGCTGGTGTATATGTATGGTAAAATGCATTAAATGTTAACCCATGAGCAGAGGGCTAATTAAATCTTCCCCTAAATGTTTTCTGCAGAACAGCAGCAGAAAATGAACAAAAAAGATTTGCAAATCCTGGTATTATCAGTTAGAGGATATGATTTAAAAATCGGTCTCCCCATACGCTCATTTTTGTTTAAAAAATGATTTTGTATAGCTTCCGCCTATCAATATCACTTAAGCGTTCCTTTCTTATTACAAGGCTTTTTAACTTATCCCCAGACTAATTTAAAATGAGAGTCATAGATCTGTCCTCTAGTTTGCCAGAACACATTACAATGCTCATAATCTCATTTCCAGGGAAAGGTAAGAAAGGGAGTTTGGATGTGATATGTACAGAATAGTTTTTCCAAAGGAGTTCGATGCTAGAAGCTCAATGTTTATAGGGGATGGTGCTGGCAGAAGCTTTGCCTTAACTTGAGCTTAAATTTGGTCTAAAATCGTATGAACAGATGTTTGGGAAGATAACAGGATATTTAGTAAGAGAGATTAAGGGCACTATTCTGCTCAAATGTTCCATAGCTTCTGTGCACAGACGCCCACAAACCGGCTCCCGCACCTGGTGACCTATTTTTATTACAACTCTGCAAAACGGGAACCCAGAAGGATGGTTATCCTACGAAATGTCAGGACGTGTTCCCTGTGTCCCTAGCAGGGAGAGGCTCTGTGATGGAAAACATTTACTTAGCATAAACGTATTGTACTGTTCTCTCTGACAGATGGCCAGCCAAATCATTATCTTCCAGCTACTGGACTATTAAGAGTTAACAAAAAAAAAAAAAAGAGTAGAAAATTATCTAACCGACTGTTTAAAGATTCTTCTGAATCCCGAACCCTTGCAAAAGGAATTGTCTTAGTCATGAGTCTGAGTCAAATCTGAATTCTGTTAAATATATTGTTATTAATGCTGAGCAATGATTCAAATTTTGAATCGCGATTAATCGCATGATTTTTTTTCTGCAATTAATTGCATTGCTAGGACGCTTTCCTATATGATTGTTGTCAGGGGTTCCATGCTTGTTGCCAGGGGTTCCATGCTTGTTGCCAGGGATTCCATGCTTGTTGCCAGTGGGGATTACATGCTTGTTGCTAGTGGGGATTACATGCTTGTTGCCACAGGGGGTTACAAGCTTGTTGCCCAGGGGGAGTTAAATGCTCACTGCTCAAGGGGAGTTACATGCTTGTTGCCCAGGGGGAGTTAAATCCTTGCTGCTCAAGGGGAATTAAAGGTTTTTATTGCTTTCACGAGTTGGCGGGGGAGTGGCGCCATGGAGGAGCAGAGTCTCTGACAGCATTAAAGAGACCCTTCACCCTTCCAAAGATGTTCGCCGCCACAAAAGATAATAAGGATAACAAAACATATCGGCGGTGTAATAACGTATTGATCTGGTGCATGTTTTCAAAGAATGTAATAGCATATGTGACCTATGAAGGGTATAAATACCCAGGACTTTTAACATGACTTACACACTCTGCGGAAGGACCTTAAAGGTCTGAAACGCGTTGGTGAGAGAGAGAAAGGGGAACACTGGGGGTTATTCTGGTTCAATCCTTCTGGCAAATTCCTTCTTAAATGGACAAAACCATGTGCACTGCAGGGGGGGGGGGTAAAATGTGCAGAGAGAATTAGATTTGGGTGATTTATTTTGTTTCTGTGCAGGGAGAATGCTGACTGCTTTATTTTTACACTGCAATATAGATCTCACTTTGAAGTAAAATCCCACCCAAATCTAACTCTCTCTGCACAAGTAACATCTGCCCCACCTGCAGTGCACATGGCTGTGTCCATTTGAGAAGGAATTTGCAGGAAGGAGTGAACCAGAATAACCCCCACTGTCTGGGTCTAACGTGTACATCCACCTTATTCCATCTTAGTGAAGGGTGAACTGGTCCTTGTACATGTCCGGACGAAAGATCAACTTGCACGTTTTCTGTATCGTTTTTATGGAATAAAACTTTTTTTTTTTTAGTTTATTTTTTATTATTGTTTTTGAAGCAAAGTGTACACTGATACATTTGTCAACATAAATTCTATTCAGGATCATCTATGCGTAGTTTGAGAAAGAGCTTTCATATCATTTCATCTTCCCTCTTTACAGATATATGTTAATGGCAGGAGTAATTTTGCATAAATCCTATGCGTTCTACTCTGAACGGAGCCCCCAGTTGGTCTTATGTCTTTGTGTCCATCCGGGTATGGTCTGTTGGCCTTTTTGCCGTTTTTCCCCTCTTATTCCCAAGGGCAATTCCCTGATTTTGTTTGTTTAATTTAGTTTGTATCCTCCCTCTTTTTTTTTTTTTTTTTTTTTTTTCCCCCCTGTTCCTTAGATTAATTAGGTGCTCCGTTAAGAGAAAAAATCATAGATTTAATCCAAACTCATAAAAACTAGATCACTAAACATACAGCAAATAATATAAAATTTACAAAGTAAATAAACAACAAATCATATAAAACGATATGGAGCCCCTATTATTTTGTCCATTACGTAGTAGGTTTTTCCCACCTATCTATCCCCTCTCTCTTGTTTGATTTAAATGATATTTATTGGGTCTTCGTGTAGCACTACTCTTGTTTCATACCAACTTGTTATTTGAAAACACTGTCTTAGGTGTATCTTTATTGTAGTTGGTTGTTTTTCTATAATGGGTCCCCATGTCTCAAAGAGCTCTTTCACCCTTTTTTCTTTTTGGAGTGTCGCCTCCACCCATTCCATGCGGAATATATAAAAAAGTTTTTCCTCAAAAAGTTTCATTGTGGGAGCAGATCTGTCTATCCACCTGTGGAGAATGCTTTTCCTAGCCGCAGATGAAATTGCCAGTAACATTTTTTTTTCCCCCTTTGCTATCTTTGTTTCCCTCCCTATTATCCCAAAGACCGCCCACTCTGGGGTTAGTGGAAAAGTGTGTGCCAGTAGTTTTAGTGAGAACTGCCACACTTCCTCCCAAAATTTCTTGATCTGTCCGCATTTCCACAGGCAGTGAAACAGATCTGCCCCCACTCTATCACACTTTAGACATTTACAGTTTGGTGCTATCCCCATTTCAAACCTCCTTTTCGGTGTTAGATATGTCTGGTGAGAGATGTTGTAAAACATTTCTGTATACATTATTGCTGGTATAGTTTTTACTGAGTCTTCCAGTGATTTTAACAATTTTTCTAACGTAAGGTTTGGGAAGACTTCTTTCCATTTTATTATGCCTGTTTTTATTTTGTCATAGTCCAATGGCTGGTATAGAAATTTGTAATGGGCTGTTATGATTTTCTTGTGTGGGACCTGTTTTTTTAGGAGTATATCCAGGGGATTATTCAAATCTCTTGTTGTTAGGTTTTGAAGTACCTGGTTTGTGTAGTGTTGGGCCTGTATGAATGTGATATTGTGCGTAGTAAAGGGGCCGTATTTCCCTGCCGCCTGGGCGTATGTCAGGGTTTTACCCCCCTCTACATCCATCATATGCTCTATTCGGCTTATGCCTTGCTGTTTCAAGTTTTTAAAAGGTTTTCCTGCTTTTCCCTCCTGGAAATCTGGGTTTTGTAGAAATGTTATGAACTGTGATTTGTGTGGGTTTATTTGCATTCTTTTCCTTAAAATAAACCATAGTCTTCTAGCTGACATTAATAAAGGGTTATTCATTATCTCCGGCCCTATTTTTGATTTTTCTAAGTGTAAGAAATTAATAAGGTTAATATCCCCTATAAACTCTTGTTCTAGGGATGTATTTGTATAGATTTCTGACTGCTGTATCCAATCCCTCAGGTGCCTCAGCACAGCTGCTTGATTGTACCACGTCACGTTGGGGAAATTAAAACCTCCATTGTTTCGTTTCTGTTGCATCTTAATCAAACTGATTCTTGCCTTCTTATCTTTCCAAATGAAGTCTCGAAACAATTTATTTACTTCAGCTGTGTTTTTCTGTGTTAACAGAAGAGGTAGGTTTTGGAGAGGATACAGCAGTCTAGGTAATGATATCATTCTTAATACGTTAAGTCTACCTGTATACGACAGTTTAAGGTGTTTCCATCCCCTAATTTCTTTTTTTAATTGGGTTATGGCATTATTTATATTTAAATCGTGTAAGAGTGTTACATCTTTGGGGAGATAAACCCCTAAGTATCTAATCCCTTCCTTCGCCCATTTTAGGTTTATATCTTGTGCCCACTTGGGTTTAACACATTTAGTGTCTAGGGTCATTGCAATTGATTTTTCGAAATTTACCCCAAAACCGGATTGGATACCAATCTTTTTTAATTTTTCCATAAGAGGTTTCAAAGATTCCTCCGGGTTTGCCACATAGAGCAAAAGGTCGTCTGCAAAGGCTGATATTTTAATGGTTTGGGCTCCCACTTGGATACCCTTGAGTAGGGGCCAGTTTTGTATTATACATAGCATTGGATCAAGTGTTAGATTAAATAGGAGCGGTGATAGGGGACAGCCCTGACGTGTTCCTCTGAACATTTCTATATTTCTACTTTTTTGGCCGTTTATCATGAGAGATGTAACAGGTGTGGTATAGAATAACTTAACCACCTCTCTGAAGTTTATCCCAAAGCCCCTATGTTGCAGGACTTTTTCCAGGAACTGCCATGAGACAGTGTCAAATGCTTTTTGTGCATCTAAACTTAATAGAATATTTGTCCCCTGTTTGGCACCTGCTATTATTGCTGTTATAGCAGTTCTAATCCCTTTGACCGAATGTCGCCCACTCACAAAGCCTAATTGATGATCTGTTAGGGTTAGGGCTATTATACTCTGTAATCTTGTTGCCATGATTTTGGCCATTATTTTAAAGTCCACATTAAGAAGGGTTATTGGGCGGTAGGATGAGGGTTCTAAAGGGTCTTTCCCGGCTTTGGGTATCAGTATAGTGTGTGCATTGTTAAATGCTGGATATGGAATATGATTTTTATGTATTTGACGAAATATCGTCAATAAGATTGGAGTTACCTCCTTTTGGAGTATTTTATAATACTCTATTGATAGCCCGTCCGGTCCGGGAGCTTTTCCTAACGCCATGTTGGTAATAATGTCTATAATCTCTTCCTCTTTAATTTCAGCCTCTAACACCTCTATTTGACTCTGTGTGAGCTTTGGAAGTTTAGCCTCCTTAAGTATTTCCTCTATTTTATCTTGGTCCGAGGGATGTGCTTTATATATATCCTGATAATAATTTTCAAATTTCTTTGTTATTTCCCGGGGTTTAGTCAAGATTGTCCCTATACTTTCTCCCCTCACTGCGGTTATGTGGTTTTTGCTTTTATATGGTTTGGACATATTTGCCAATAGGGCCCCCGTTTTATTCCCCCATCTGAAGAAATGGTTTTTCGTGTAATCTAGGTTTTGTTTTGCTTGTGCCAATAGGTAGCTTTCAAGTAGTTGTTTTTCTTGTTGGTATTTTTCTAATAGCTCCTCTAATGGGTTATTAATATAATTCTGGTATGCCAGTGTAGTTGAATTTTTAAGTGTGTTAAATTTTTCTTGTGCTATTTTTCTTTGTTTAGAAGTATAGGCTATTATCTCTCCTCTTATTACGGCTTTTGAGGCCTCCCACATTAGAATTGGGTTTCCCATATGTTCCTTGTTATTCTCTCTATAGTCTTCCCATTTCTCTTCAAGAAATCTGCGGAACTGGTCCGATTGATAGAGATAGCTGGGGAACCTCCATACTCTAGTTTTATCCCTGTCTTGGGGTAGGCTCATAGCAAGGGAGACCACCGCGTGGTCTGAGATCATAATGGTGTCTATTTTACTTGTCGTTATTTTGGGGATCAGGTTATTTTTGACGAGTATATAATCTAGCCTTGAGGATGTATGATGTACTCCTGAACAGAAGGTGTACGCTCTTTCCGTTCTATGGGCTATTCTCCATGGGTCACTCACCCCTAAGTCCTCCATTATTTGTACCATTGGGTTGTATCTATAGTTACTGGTTTTTGGTTGGATTGATTTATCTATGTGAGGGTTTATTACCTCATTAAAATCCCCCCCTATAATCAGATTTGGTGTTTCCCTACTTAGTAATAATTGTGAGATGTGGGCAAAAAATAAACTTTGTGCATCGTTGGGTGCATAAATATTCACCAGGGTGTATTTTAGGTCGTTGATTCGTACGTCTATTATCATGTATCTCCCCTGTGTGTCTAATTTAGTGTCTTCTATTGTATATACTAGGTGTTTCGCAAAAATAATTGCCACCCCTCGTGTCTTTTTGTGGTATGATGCTGCCAAGCATTCCCCTATCCAGTTATTCTTTAAAGTGTTTTCTTCACCCTTTTTCCAATGTGTTTCCTGAATAAATAAAATATCTACCCCTAACCTTTTAATGTGTTGAGTAACTTTTTTACGTTTTACTGGAGTATTTAACCCATTAACATTCCAGGTGGCTATATTCAATTTTTCAGGTTTACTCATTCTAACTCAGGCTCTCCCTTGAATCTTTTCCCTCTATTCTCTTTCTTATTGTTATCTTTGTTTTTAGCTCTCTCTACCTGCTTATATCTGTGTGTGTGACCCCAGTTACATACTCGAGTTTTTCTTGACTTAGTATCCTGTACCTCCCTTTGATATTTCCTACGCAATTTCTGCTTCAAATCCTTACTTTTCTTCCCACCTTTTCCCCTGGGTCTTTTATTTTTACCATCCCAGGTCTCACCCCTAGGATTTTGTAATACATTAGTCCATTTTTGTCCCCTCCCCAGGGTTCCCCCCCCACCCTCCAAACCCCAAAAGTCATACATCTTTATTTCTAGTTCCATCTTAAAAACCGTCGTGAGTAAGGGCCTATTGGCCGCCTATACCACTTTCTTACGTGATCTTAAAGAACACTTTCGCTTCGAGTGGGTCCAAGAAGGTGTGAGTCTGCCCGTTGTCTGTAACTTTAAGTTTTGCTGGGTACTGTAAAGTAAATCTTTTTTGGTTGTCAATTAGAAATTTACATATCGGGTTAAACTCTTTTCGTTTTTGTGTTACTATTGTGGAATAATCTTGAAACATCAAGATTGAGTCTCCACCTATTGTCAGTTGTCTTGTTTTACGATAAGCCATAAGAATTTGTTCTTTTGCTTTGAAGTCCAGAAACCTCGCCAAAACTGGTCGGGGTCTCTGGCCTTCCTTTTCCACTCTTCTTGGGCCCAATCGATGGGCTCTTTCAATACATGGGTTCAATGCCTCGCTTGGTAAGTTTAAAGCTAAGACAATCTTCTGGCCTATAAAATCCTGAAGTTCTGAGTCCTTAACCCTTTCTGGGATCCCTATCAGGCGTAGATTATTCCTCCTGCTTCTGTTCTCGATTTCATCTATTTTCTCTGTGTGTTGCTGTATTTGTTTTGCCTGGGTTTCCACCATGTTTCTTAAGGACGTTAAGGTGTCCTCTGCATCACTAATTCTCTGCTCTGCCTCAGTTACTCTACTCGACTGCTCCTCCATCTTAGATAGGATTGTTTCTACCCTTTGGTTTATTATCTCCAGTTTGGCATCTAACTTTTCTTCTAATTTTTTTTCAATCATCGGTAACAATATTTTTGAAATCTCCTGTGCCATTGCCTCTACATTAAATGGGCCTGTTGTCTCATTTGGCTCAGTGTCTTTTGAGGCCGATTTTGGTGGAGTTGTTGTTGCCTTAGGTGCTGCGGCCTTATTTCTAACCATTATGGGGGTGGTGTTTGGGCCTGATAGCCTTTTTTGATTTTTGGCTATGTACTTATCCATGCCCTAGTGGGCTTAGTTGGACAGTAATCAAACAGTGAGATTTTTTTTTTTTTTTTTTTTTTTTTCCCTTTACCCCTTACCAAATCCGTTTCTTAAAATAGGCGGAAGGATTAGAAAAAGAGGGACAACAAGATTGTGACCCAAAGGAAGGAAGCAGTAATTACACATGTAATAATCACACAGAGTTATCTTTAGGGGAGGGTTACTAAGATGGCAACAAGTGAATGGGCTTGTGATCTCTAAGGGGGGGTCTCAGAAGTAGAAGCAGACAAGTGGTGAGTCTCTGGCAATTGTCTCTTGTTGGGATCTCTCCTTAGTGATCAGTCCGAGTTTCCCTTGTACCCCTAAGTTCAGTCCCGTGCAGAAGGTACCCCCAAAAAAAAAAGAAAAAAAAATATATAAAAAAACTAAAAAAAAAGAAGTTATGACAAGTGTCCTTTGTTCCCGGGCAGCTGGCCCGTGCCCCAGCAAGCAGTCCCTGTTTTGTTAAAGCCCGTTCCCGGGCAGCTGGCCTATGCCCCAGCAAGCAGTCCCAAATTTATTTAGGCCTGAGCCCAGTCTCCGAAATCCAGATTACTGAGCCCTTGAGGCTGGTATCTTTCCACCTCCCGATGGAGTCAAGTGGTCAGATCAATAATTTTAGGTACAGGGTAGCTGTATTGTTTTCTCTATATTTTTTTTTTTTTTTTTTTTTTCTTTTCTCTTTGTTTTCCCTTGCTGGGAAGGGGAGGGGCGGATAGGCAAACTTATAATAACTCCAAAGGAAAAAAAAAATACAAAAAAAAGAGAAGAAAAAAAAAAAAAGAGCAAAGCTCCACCGTACACACAAAAACTTTTAGGATATAACAGGAGGGGCACAGACAATCAGGGATATAGGCCGACGGCCGGAGTCCTAGGGGCACTTAAATGAACAGTAGTGCCTTTCCTGTTCCTGCTGCCCTGGTATATTCAGGGCCCAGACGTATCCGTTCGTCTCTGTTACAGCCCTTAGTTAAGGATTTTCGGGGTCACAACCTGCAGGAGTTCCACATTACTCCCCGGCTCTGTGGCCCCCTATTTTTAACAGTGGAGCATTGAGGGTCTCTTATCCTTAATGATTCTCTTATCCTCCCAATCGCCACAACCTGCAGGGACAATTGAATGCCCCCCGGCTCTGTGGCTAAGGAGCTTAGGAAAAACAGGCAGACCAACAAGGAGAGTGGCAATCAACCTTAGCCCAGAGGAGAATGACTCAATACTTCTGGGACAATAGGGACCCCAACCGGGTCGTGTGGTACATCGACAGTTATGTTTATCAACAGTTTTTCGGGGAGCAAATAAGGTACCTGGTTGGTGAGTGGGGCCTTGTTGCACCCACACTCACCTCCCCTGCTTGTCTCCTTCTGTCAGTTCTCGGCAGAGGGGAATCCTTTCACTGGGTCACCTGCTGGCTGCTTCTCTAATCCGGCAGTCCCCCCGTCGCACATTCAAAGCGGGTCCTTGGGTTGTGGGGAGAAACTGCAGGCAGCGGCTTCTCTCACCCGCCGCTGCTGGAGGCTATTCCCGGGTCTCTGTGTAGCGGCAGTCCCCCGTCGCACTGTCAGAGCGGGTCCTTGGGTTGTGGGGAAAAGCTGCGGGCAGCGGCTTCTCTCACCCGCCGCTGCTGGAGGCTATTCCCGGGTCTCTGTGTGGCACAGAGCTCGCCTTTTTGCTCCCTCCGGCAGTGACTCTCACTCACCGCCGGTCAGGTTGCCGTCTGTGAGCCGTCTGTGCCTCTCGTCTCTCCCCGCTCGCTGGGGATTGACGCGTCGGCGGTTTGGTCAGCGTGGGGCTGGTGTGCTCTCTGCGCAGGCTCTCCTTGTCCGGCTTGGTGTCTCCCAAGCACCGCTGCCGTGTCCCTCCTCCGTCTGACCGTGTAACCGGACAGCGCCGCTCCGTCCCGCTCGTCTCTGGCTGGACTGGATCTGATCGGATCGGATGCCCGGTGCTGGGGTAGGTGACTTTGGGGTCTGTCTTGACTCCGGGGTATTCTCCCCTTTGAGCCCTGGTCTCCAGGCGCGGCAAACCTCCCTTTCAATGCCCGCGTCGGAGGTTCTCTTCCAGGAGCTCTCCTAAAACGCAGCTGCACCGTGCACGCTGCCCACCGGAAGTCTGTGTATCTGCCAATGGACAGCCGAGATAATCCGGAATAAAACTTTTATTTGTAGACAAACTACGCCCTTTGGATTGGAGGAAACTTGATCTTAAAGTGTAGGGGGGTCCTGTATGTAAAGAAACTTTTTGGTGAACGCTGGATAGAAATTTTCGGTGAGTGTTACTCCTTTGGAGGCTTAAACCTCCAACAAGATATATAAAGAAACCTGTATGTGAACATCTCTTACTTTCACAAGGTAAGTCGGCACTATTAGTGCCTGCTGTTTTTTCAAAGCAAATTGATTGGAGAATTAATCATTTGATTATTTCTCACTTCCTGTGCTTGGACAACTAGAGACGTCACACAAAGGGATCTACAGTACAGAGAAACAGTTGAAGTGGACAGCGTCTGGGGCTCACACTTTCTGTGTGCTTTCTACATACAGAATATTATGTTAAAGATGGAATAGATACAAGTTATGCTCTGTACTGTGCATCATTGCCTGTCTGTACAAAACCTCTCATCCAACAAGAAGATAAACAACTGGCTGATGACTGTGCCTGACATCTACCACAATTGCTGTTGTACTGTAACAGTCCTGCAGAAGACTACTGCAGGAGTACAGCTTATTCTTTGCAATGAGGGACGAATCTTAAATGACTATAGTCTTCTGTGAAATTCAACCATCACTGTGTGGGCACACACAAGTGATCGGACTAGTGGGACTGTAGCCCAGCTTCTGTACTTGCGTGAAACATGCAGACTCAAATTATACCTGTATGGGTACAAGTGCTAATACGGACATGGCCAGCTTTACCATCACACAGTTTAAGGCAGCTGCCTATGGTGGTAGGATCTGGGCGGCGCCACTGAATCTGCCTATCACAATTAAGGATGCCTATGAGGAAGACATCCTTGTTGTACTTAATACAGGTGGTGGCTGCAGAACTTCTAAGATGCCACTTTCACTTGAGATGCTGAAAAGTGGGTACTGGTGGCAGTGTGGGGATGGGGGATAGATTGAAGTTTTGCCTAGAGGGCCGAGAAGCCTTACACCAGCCCTGGATATGGAGCTACACCACAGACAATTTGTGCAATGTATGCAGTCTGCTACTCAATGGCGTTACAATAGCCCCACAGACCCCGCGGTGGCGGGGAGGCGCTGTCTAATTGTGGGCGCTGGGGATCTGCGGGGCTATTGTAATGCCATTGCCGCATCTGTGCTATGGCCGGGACCCACAGATTTACTTGTCTGCGGTCCCCTCCTGGCTTCTGCTGCTATGAAAACGGACCAGTGGTCGAAGTGGGGCGGTATACGGGGGTATGGCATACCCCCACTTTAATCTGAAGATAAAAAAAAAAAGTTTTTTTTTTCCCCCTCAGGATGCTCTCTGATCACTCAGCAGCACATATTGTGCTTTTGTAATACCCCTGTACAACGGGGCAGTCTGGCAGGGGACGTTGATGGACAGGGGGGTGTCCGAAGGTGCGCACTATATTCACTCTTTACTTTTCCATACCCCCACTTCAAAATTTCCATACCCCCACTTCAAAATTTCCACTTCGACCACTGAAACGGACCATCACTAAATCTTCACAACAAATCCGGCATGCGGCGATGGCGGTTGTTCTTACGCATGCCCGATTTGTTGTGAAGATTACTGCTTGGCTGAAGGCGTTTGGGACTTTTTTATTTTCTTTTTGGGACCATCACAAAATGTCCGCCCCCATACAGCAGACAGTTTTTGAGGATGGTTAAGGAGGTGGATTCTATAGCATCCTCCAAAACTGTCTGCTGTATGGGGGCAGACATTTTGTGATGGTCCGTTTTCATAGCGGAAATCTGGCAGTTACGCCACTGCTGCTACTTCTGAATTTGTGCATAACTCAGACGCAGGCCATATAAGGTAAATGTGATCAGTAAAACTTTTAGCAGTATAGAACAACAAACCATCTATTTACAAATGTACTCACTGGAATTTCTGTCCTGTCAGTAAAACTTTTGATCAAACAACTCCACTGAAAAAGCCAAAAATTAATTACACACAGTGTCTTCACTGACAAGTCCTGTTACAAAGAATACATTTAATACCCAAATTAAGATGCATTACATTTAGTTTTTGACAGTTAAGCAGTAGGAAGTTTACAGTATGTATTTCTCGCTTAAGTCTATTCTGTTATCCCTCATTAGTAGCTTTTAATACAGTATGCTAACGATAACTCCGTGGAGATTTTTAACCATACTTGCCTACTTTTGAAAACTAGTTTCAGGGAGATTATAGTTGGTAATAGATTTTTGCAAAGTGCCCCTTTGAGGGGGCGTGTCATGCTCCACCCAAAGGGTGTGTCTAGTTCCATATACGGAGAGATTGTGAAAAAGAGATTGTGAACATGGCACCTAGAAGCGTGGGTGTGTACTGCTACATCTGAGAGGAATCTTTTAAAATTACTTATATCCAACTGTAGATGAGCCCCAAAGCAGTTAGTAAGAGCTAATATACTTGGTAAAGTGCTGGGAAATGGTGCTGATGATTCACTGTAAATGTATCTGTCTCTCAGTCCTTTTATCCCCAAAAATGTAACAGTGTAATGTGGGCTAGGTGAAATGAGGGAGATTGCTAGACTAATGAGGGAGAGAGGGAGATTGCTACTATTTCAGGGAGTCTCCTGCAAAATGCAGGAGGGTAGGCAACTATGTTTTTAACCCTATCTTTATTAAAAAGTAACTAATATGGTGTCCTGCGAGGAACTGCAAGTCCACTCTTCAAGATGGTGCAGTATATAGCCATTACAGCGGGATAGGGAACCTTCGGCCCTCCAGCTGTTGTTGAATTACACATCCCAGCATGCCCTGCAACAGTTTTAGTATGACCAAATAGCAAAACTGTAGCACGGCATGCTGGGATGTGCAGTTCAACAACAGCTGGAGGGCCAAAGTGACAACATTACAGCAACAACAGAATTGTGACATGTCTGAATGTCGACATGGATGTCAACATTAATGGTTGTTTTTCGAGGTCTAGGACAACAGTGCTATAGTTTGAAAAAGAGATCCTTCTGTAATCAGCCACAACTCTCCGTACACACAACTCTGCATAGGTGACAACCTCAACTACAGTACATGCCTGTGTTATGTCCTCAGACCAGGGGCAGAACATTGGTACAGCAGGTGCATTGCACCGGGGCCCCTGACGACTAAGGGGCCCACTGCTGCCCAAACCATCAATGAGTTATTGTGAACTTGGGTTGGAGTGGAGGGGGGGGGGGGGGGGCATGAATGATATTTTTTCACCTAGACCCACAACCCATAAGTTCCGCCACTGCCTCAAACCCCTTCGCATACATGAGAGTTGCAGTTGACAATCTGTTACTTTCATTCAGCCACAAGATGCGGGCGATATATGTATTACTTTGAATATCCAATCTTTGCTTATAGTTGCATACAGTGGGCAGTATTCAATGAGCCTGATTCGCCATGTTTTTATGGCGAATTTGTGCTGTTTGGCGAATTTCTGACTAAAACGGTGAATCATCCTATTCAATGACCACATGGCGAATACATTTCACCGAGTAGCAATCGCTATCTTTTTATGGTGAAGTGGAATGTGAACTTTTAAAATAAAGTGTTTTGTTTTTTACATTTGGTGTCAAAAAATCAGGAATTTTATTCTGAGGAGGGGCATGCTATTTTTATTCATGTGCTGTAAGCACATGAATATATATTTAATTTTAAAAAAAATTTTTTTTTTTTTTTTCACACAGCAGCCAGCAGGGGGCGCCGGAGCCGAGCCACTCATTACATATTCATATATTCACTGCACCCGATTGTTACGATCGGGTGTAGTGAATATACGCTCCCCTGCTGGCACCCCCGGGGGCAGCCTGTGCTGCCTGGCACCCGGGGAGCCCACCTACCCCCCACAAAGTTCTGGGGCAGGCAGAGAGACTACCATCTCTCTGCCTGGCACCGTCCTCAGGCTCCCTGCGGCAATCGCCGCAGGAGCTCATATTCGCCAGTCAGGGGCAGCGAGCCCCTGACACGTTGAATACCGGAGCCCGCCGGCTCCGGAACGTGGCGAATGTGCAGCGAATCCTAAAAAGGATTCGCTGCACCTCGCAGGTATTCTCATTGAATACCGCCCAGTATGTTCAGTGGTAGCCAACTCCAGACCTCCAGAGCTACCAACAGTTCACATTTTCCAGACAACCCAGCTGCTGCACAGGTGCACTCATTACTCACTGACACATTTTAAAAGATCCACAGGTGGAGCTAATTACTTTACTTGTGATTTTGTGAGGCGATTTGGAAAACCTTGTTGGTAGCTCTCGAGGACTGAAGTTGGCTACCCCAACATATGTTACTAGACTAGAATACTGTATCCAGTTCTGGAGGCCATATCTTCAGAAGGATAAAAATACATTAGAGAGGATACAAAGAAGGGCAACTAAAATGGTGCACTGCCTACATCACAAAACTTACCAGGAACACTAAAAAATATCAATATGTATAGAGGGGGGCATGATAGAAACTTTTAAATATTTAAAGGGTTTTGGAGAAATGAATACAAATCCTCCTGCACTGGGGCAGATTGGGATTTTAAACCAGCCCAGGAAATTTCTCAAAGCAGCCCTAATGGGGGTGGGATCTTGTGAGGGGGCGTGCTCAGCCAAGGGGGTGTCCGGCTGACCGGCGCAGGCAGCGGCTGCTGGCACTGCAGTAACACTGTAGTCCTGCTTTGTAGCACTCACCGCTGAGTCAGGGTGCACGGGTGCTCTGACTCTGAGCTGGGACATGACAGGAGCTCAGCTGTGTACGGGGATCGGAGGGCAGAGCCATGAGCCGACACTCACGAGCTCCGCAAAGCACCATCGGAGGAGCTGCGCGCGGTCGCGCTTGTGCAGCAGCCTTCCCACTGCCATTTTGGATTAGGGCAAAACGCTGCAGCCACGACCGCTAGCCGCTGAGACTGCTGTTGCGTGGTCCACGGCCCAGCAAGGGGGGGAGGGAGAGTGGCCTGGCCAGCCCAATTTTAATGTTTTATGGTCCGGCCCACCGGAAAATGGTCAGGTTTCCCGACAGGGCCAATCTACCCCTCCTGCGCCCCAGACTACAGCTGGAGAAAACTTTAGGGGTGCCAACCCTCACATGACAAGAACACAGGAATAATGGTTCCCCTCAGCGTGTTCACATCACATAACTTCTTCTATATCTATATTCTATATATAATCAAATTTTGGACATTTATAATATAGATTTTTTGGACATGGGAGGAGTTAGGATTCATTGTGGACACAAAAAGATACCTTTACATGCACAATGGGATTATTATCCCTTAGGTGAATGTTGTCCCTTTGGGTTATAGTGCTGAATAGGACTTATCAATTTAACTACTCTATGGTGACATTGGAAAATAAACCTTTATGGGAATATCACTCACAGTTGTGAGGTGAGTGTCTGCGGGTACTGTATATCCCAGTAGATCACTACACGAATAGTGGTTAATAATTTGAATCTTTTCTCTTTCTGGGCGAGATGCATCAAATGGAAAATGCGGTAAAACCCCGGTTTTACAGCATTTTCCAATGTATCAAAAATGATACCGCAGTGTAGGGTATCGCCACCTTTGGGTGGCGATACCCTATAGAAGCCTATGGGCTTCTTTTCGCCGCCCGCCGACGCAAACCCGCCGCCTCGCCGACCCCCCCTCTCGCTTACCTTCCTGAAGGATCCTCCTGGAAGGTAAACCCCTCCTCCCCCTAGTGACGCAGCCGGACATCCTTCCGGCTGCAGGGGGGAGGAGGAGGCGCCGGGGACAGCTTGCTTAGCTGTCCCCGGCGTGAGGAATGCAGGAGCCGGCTGGGAGGTGACGGAGACCCCCCGCACACCACATTCCAGGTATCGCGGGGGGCCTCCGTCACCGCATCGCGATGCCAGCCGCATATATTAGTACATATGCGGCGGCATCGCGGCGGGGGGCCGCGAAGGGCGTCGATGTATTTTAATACATCCCGCCCTCTGTGAGCACTTGGGTGGAAAATAAATACCATTAAGGATCGCCTTGAAAGGATATAGAAGAATTTGGGCCAGATTCTCTAAGCTTCAACAGTGATAAAATGGAGTTTGATAAACAGCCAGCCAATCAGCTCCTGTCTGACATTTTTCAAACACAGTCTGTGACATGGCAGGTAGGAGCTGATTGGCTGGCTGTTTATCACTCTCCATTTTATCACTGTTGAAGCTTAGAGAATCTGGCCCTTTATGTGATGTGACTGCGCTGAAGGGAACCTTTATTTCTGTTTTAATATCAAGCTTTTAAAAAAAATCCAGGAGGGAAACTTTCTTCAAATGAAGGGAAGTATTAGAACACAAGGACATGCACTGATACTGGAGGGAGGGAGCTACAGGGAAAAGCTGACGTAAAATTACTTCACAAAAAGGGTAGTGGACAAGTGGAATAGCCGCCCATCAGAGGTGGTAGAGACTAAGGGCCTCATTCAGACCTGTTTGCTATGCTGTGTATATTTGTTCGCTTCTGGGGTTGGCACATGCAAATACACGCGCATGCGCAAATCCCAAACATCGGAGGGGGAGCGAATTCGGTCTGCAGTGAGCGGGTCTGAATCACCCTCTTAGACAGTAGAGCAATGTAAACACAAATGGAATAGACATATGGATATCCTTACAAAGGAAAAAGGATCAAACAGTGTCTACTTTTAACAATAAGATTAAAAAGGGGGCAGAATAGATAGGCCTTACTGTATCTGCTGCCAAATTCTATGGTAGGACACATAACCATATAACTGGACATGCTTGCAACTCCGAATAAGGCCCAATGCAGAGGCTGAACTCTGGGAGGCAATGGAGTCATCTGCCGCTGGGCTCCTGTTCCCAAGAGGGCAGCTCTCCTCTCCTACATGTTTAAATCAGTTAACTATAAGCTGACGATATCGCTTCTATGGCGGACTCCCCCTCCTAGCAGGACCATAGACATTACTCTCTTTATTTTAAACATAAAATGGATAACATACAGTACATACATACTTACAACCCTTGTTTTACTCAAGAAAATCTGACTTTAAGGATTTATACGAGGTTAATATATATATATAGATAAAAGTAAGTTATTGGAAACAGAATCGTTGTATCAGGTGGATTAGTTGTATTTTGTGTAATCTTAAGGAGCCCATACACGGTCCGTTGTGTAGGGCTCCGTTCTGTACTATGCGATGCGCGCTCCCGCGCATCACATAGTACGGTACAAAAAGTATGTGCTGCACATACTTTTTGTACTAGGTACACATCGGATCGGATCGCAGTGCATGCACACTGCATGCACTAGGGATGCGATCCGATCCGATGTGTACTATTTAAGTCCCAAACGGATCCGTTAAACGGACCGTGTATGGGCTGCTTTAGTGTAATGCGGATGGTCTCAACATAGAAAATCCACTCCCACATTCTTCTTTCTTGGACATATTGGGACAAATGTAATAGGGTGAGAGTTTCACCCTTTTTTTAAAGCAGCAATCAATTACACTGCAAAACAGGTTGATTTTGCCATGTAATTGATTGCTGCTTTAAAAAACATGGGAAAACTCTCCCAAAATCTCTTACTTTCTGAAACTCTCACCCTATTACATTTGGCCCATTGTCTACAAGAAGAGCTTTGTCTTTAAGTGAAAAGGCTCATTCTTAAAATGCTCAGTCATTTAATGTATCAGTTTAGTATAACATTATTTGACCTTACGTAAGACTATAGCATATGTTTCATATACTTGTAAGCTAGTATGACAGCAGTTTTCTATGTGGTTGTCACAGTTTTTGACTCAGACGGGTGAATGCCAGACCGGGAATTGGCTTGACCTGACTCAGGGGTGCGGAGTCTAACCGTACCGGTGGTTTTCGCCAGAGACCCCTCCAAGCGGGATTTGGGCTTCGCTGCACTCGGTACGCCGGTCGCGGTCCCCTGGTCAGGTTTTCCACATGGTGCTGGTAAACACTGGGCGTAAGGCAAGGTAAGCTCTGGAATACTCATGGTCAGACTTGCCGGGTCAGGAACTTGTAGACAGATACAGGTACTATAGGAGTAGGCTTGAGCAAGAGTCCAAGTACTAGCCGGGTCATACACTGGGAGTCACAGGATGCAGTACACAGGGAGCAGGCAGGAGAATGGTCACAGAACAAGCCAAGGTCATACACTGGATGTCACGGATGTAGTACACAAGGAGCAGGCAGGAGAATAGTCAGGAGAATAGCCGGAATCATACACTGGTAACACTGGATATCAGACCAAGCACTGGGAACGCTGGAGGAGGTTAGTGAACCTATACTCTGGCACCTTCTGTCTGCCAGAGACTGCCTTTTATAGGAAGCACAAGGAACTGGATCACCTAAACCTCAATCAATGAGAGCTGAGCATGTCTCACTCAGGTGTTTAATCATTAGCAATGGTCAGGTTACACAGAGCTGTCTGACAGCATGGACTCACCCAGGTGTTGAAATCAATTAGCAAAGCTCAGACCACACAGAACTCCCTTGCAGCATGGAGCAGGGCTGAACTGACAGGAGAAGCCACAAACCAGGTAAGAACCAAACAATAACTGAATGTTGTGACAGTGGTACCGTGTTTCCCCGATAATAAGACACTGTCTTATTTAAATTTTTCAGTCCAAAAAACAACATAGGGCTTATTTTAATTAACATTGACAGCTATTTCAATAAACAGGTAAGTGTGAAAAATCTACCTTTATTCAAAAATGGGCATGTCATCTTCTTCAACAACATCATCATAAGTGTCCATACCCCGAATTCCGCACGCCAGTGTCATTCACGGAAAATGAGGGGAGGGTGTGCGCTCACTGTGAGAGATGTAGGCGCTGCAGCTGTGATTGGATGACACTGTTAAATCTTTACCAGCGGCATCCATTTCATGCGGGGGCGGAGCTGGGCGCATTGTAGTGTAGCGCAAGGACTGGGCAAAATGGGGATTTAGCTAGGTCTTTTTTTCGGGGTAGGGCTTATTTTGGACTGTTCTGCAGAAGTAAGGGTAGGTCTTATTATCGGGGAAACAGGGTATGTGTAAGCTAAGCTAAATAACATTTTGGCTGGTTGCTCTGACTTGATCCTCAATTTAATTTGATCAGGTTACAGTAGCTTGGATGTGGGTAGGCGGCTGACTCTGCAAGGTGGAATCAACACAGGATAACCAAGGGGTGGATAAGCAATGATCCCTTTCTCATACTTGCTCCTTCATGGTCCATAGGAAATCTGGATTTTAGAGGCAGCCCAAACTACACCATGACCAGCTGATCTACTGCGTCAACATGGGTAAATATCTTTTCAGGTATAAAATAAAAGTTCTATTTTTAAACAAATATTGATTTGCATATTAAACAATATGCCTTATACTGTACATAAGATGTTCTCTAATCAAATAAATGAATTGTGCACTGCATCATGTGTGGGGGCAGGATGGGTGACACATTAAAGCTTGTTTGTTCCATACTTTAACACTGTCACCCTTTTTAAGTACTAACTATAACAATTGACTTGTCATGTTGAGTAGCACTTTGTACAGGAGCCAGATTATCATGTTCTACTGTAAGATGCAAAGAAACAAAATCTTTTATCATCAGACACCTAAATTGGGCAATTTACAGACGGGTGGAACAAGGTATCAGGTAGTATATTATTAGAAAGCTGTATTACATGATCTGAAATCCTTATTCAGCGTTAGATGTAAATACAACATTACTTTTTTCAGCACCAAAGTGCAATTTTTTGTCATTCTATACACGTAGGTTGAACTTGCGACTACAACTCTGACTAGGGGGTTAGGGTAGGCATGTTTATTAGGCTCTGAGGTGTGGGTATGTAGAGTAGGCACGTTGGTGTGTGAATGCAGCCCAGGAACAGTAAAGGGTTAGTGTGGGCATGTAGAGTAGGCATGGTGGTGTGAGTATGCAGTCCAAGAACAGTAAATGGTAGATGTGGGTATGTAGAGTAGGCACGGTGGTGTGTGAATGCAGCCCAAGAATAGTAAAGGGTAAGTGTGGGCATGTAGAGTAGGCACGGTGGTGTGAGCATGTAGAGTAGGCACGGTGGTGTGAGCATGCAGCCCAAGAACAGTAAATGGTGGATGTGGGCATGTAGAGTAGGCACGGTGGTGTGTGAATGCAGCCCAAGAACAGTAAAGGGTTGGTGTGGTCATGTAGAGTAGGCACGGTGGTGTGAGCATACAGCCCAAGAATAGTAAAGGGTAAGTGTGGGCATGTAGAGTAGGCACGGTGGTGTGAGCATGTAAAGTAGGCACGGTGGTGTGAGCATGCAGCCCAAGAATAGTAAAGGGTAAGTGTGGGCATGTAGAGTAGGCACGGTGGTGTGAGCATGTAAAGTAGGCACGGTGGTGTGAGCATGCAGCCCAAGAACAGTAAATGGTGGATGTGGGCATGTAGAGTAGGCATGGTGGTGTGAGCATGCAGCCCAAGAACAGTAAATGTGTTATGATAATTTGGGGTGAACTCGGAGTTAACCCTCACTTTGAATGGCAGGTCTGCACAATGTTGATGGCAACCTGAATTGTGCTTCTGTGGCCGAGGTGTTGGAGCCACAGCAGCACCTGAGCCTGACTTTATTACTATACCCTGAGTTGGCTGGCACCTGCGCAGGTCTTAGACTTCGCCACTAATAGCCGCCTTTCCAGGGCAGACTAGCTCCACTCTGTACAGGGATGCCACCTGGTCTTTCGTGGTGACACAAAGTCCCAACTGAGTCAGGGAACTAGTAAGAGGATAAACTGACTAGACACACAAAGATTAACTAGGCTCTGCACATGGACATGGATAGAATATGCAACCTTGCAGACAAGGACTGAACACAGGATTTGCGGCCTTTACCGCTATAATGTGAATCCGTTGCAATAAACCAAACAAGAACTATAACCAAGGTATTGCGGCTAGGTCTGCAACCTAACCGCCTATGTGACACTGTCCCAAGGCTAGACCAATGTCTCTGGCATCTGCCGTGAGACAAACAAACAAGAAACACAAACAAGACAAGAAGCATGCGGTTTGGCTTGCGCCCTAACCGCCTCCGTGACGCCCACGTGACCGACGTCTATCGTCATCTGCCCAGTCACGTGGTTTCTGTCAGCCAATTGTGGCTGTCTGTTGCCGCATCCAGGAAGTCTGGGGCTTACTGTTTTCACACCGAACTCTGTATACCGCATAAGAACAGTAAATGATAGATGTGGGCATGTAGAGTAGGCACGGTGGCGTGGGCATGTAGAGTAAGCACGGTGGTGTTTGCAGGCAGCCCAAGAACAGTAAATGGTAGATGTGGGCATGTAGAGTAAGCACGGTGGTGTGGGCATGTAGAGTAAGCATGGTGGTGTGGGCATGTAGAGTAGGCACGGTGGCGTGGGCATGTAGAGTAAGAACAGTAAATGATAGATGTGGGCATGTAGAGTAGGCACAGTGGCATGGGCATGTAGAGTAAGCACGGTGGTGTGTGCATGAAGCATAAGAACATTAAATGTTAGATGTGGGCATGTAGAGTAGGCACAGTGGTGTGGGCATGAAGCCTAAGAACAGTAAGTGGTAGATGTGGGCATGTAGAGTAGGCACGGTGGTGTGGGCATGAAGAGTAGGCATGGTGGTGTGGGCATGTAGAGTAGGCATGGTGGTGTGTGCATGTAGAGTAGGCACAGTGGTGTGGGCATGTAGAGTAGGCACAGTGGTGTGTGCATGTAGAGTAGGCACATTGTTGTGTGCATGTAGAGTAGGCACGGTGGTGTGGGCATGTAGAGTAGGCACAGTGGTGTGTGCATGTAGAGTAGGCACAGTGGTGTGGGCATGTAGAGTAGGCATGGTGGCGTGAGCATGTAGAGTAGGCACGGTGGTGTGGGCATGTAGAGTAGGCACAGTGATGTGTGCATGTAGAGTAGGCACGGTGGTGTGGGCATGTAGAGTAGGCACGGTGGTGTGGGCATGTAGAGTAAGCCCGTGGTGTGGGCATGTAGAGTAGGTACAGTGGTGTGTGCATGTAGAGTAGGCACGGTGGTGTGGGCATGTAGAGTAAGCACGTGGTGTGGGCATGTAGAGTAGGCACAGTGGTGTGTGCATGTAGAGTAGGCACGGTGGTGTGGGCATGTAGAGTAGGCACGGTGGTGTGGGCATGTAGAGTAAGCACGTGGTGTGGGCATGTAGAGTAGGCAAAGTGGTGTGTGCATGTACAGTAGGGACGGTGGTGTGGGCATGTAGAGTAGGCACGTGGTGTGGGCATGTAGAGTAGGCACAGTGGTGTGTGCATGTAGAGTAAGCACGTGGTGTGGGCATGTAGAGTAGGCACAGTGGTGTGTGCATATAGAGTAGGGACGGTGGTGTGGGCATGTAGAGTAAGCACGTGGTGTGGGCATGTAGAGTAGGCACGGTGGTGTGGGCATGTAGAGTAAGCACGTGGTGTGGGCATGTAGAGTAAGCACATGGTGTGGGAATGTAGAGTAAGCACGTGGTGTGGGCATGTAGAGTAGGCACGGTGGTGTGGGCATGTAGAGTAGGCACGGTGGTGTGGGCATGTAGAGTAAGTACGTGGTGTGGCCATGTAGATTAGGCACAGTGGTGTGTGCATGTAGAGCAGGCTCGGTGGTGTGGGCATGTAGAGTAAGCACGTGGTGTGGGCATGTAGAGTAGGCACAGTGGTGTGTGCATGTAGAGTAGGCACGGTGGTGTGGGCATGTAGAGTTGGCACGGTGGTGTGGGCATGTAGAGTAAGCACGTGGTGTGGGCATGTAGAGTAGGCGCAGTGGTGTGTGCATGTACAGTAGGGACGGTGGTGTGGGCATGTAGAGTAGGCACGTGGTGTGGGCATGTAGAGTAGGCACAGTGGTGTGTGCATGTAGAGTAGGCACGGTGGTGAGGGCATGTACAGTAGGCACAGTGGTGTGTGCATGTAGAGTAAGCACGTGGTTTGGGCATGTAGAGTAGGCACAGTGGTGTGTGCATATAGAGTAGGGACGGTGGTGTGGGCATGTAGAGTAAGCACGTGGTGTGGGCATGTAGAGTAGGCACGGTGGTGTGGGCATGTAGAGTAAGCACGTGGTGTGGGCATGTAGAGTAAGCACATGGTGTGGGCATGTAGAGTAAGCACGTGGTGTGGGCATGTAGAGTAGGCACGGTGGTGTGGGCATGTAGAGTAGGCACGGTGGTGTGGGCATGTAGAGTAAGTACGTGGTGTGGGCATGTAGATTAGGCACAGTGGTGTGTGCATGTAGAGTAGGCACGGTGGTGTGGGCATGTAGAGTAAGCACGTGGTGTGGGCATGTAGAGTAGGCACGCTGGTGTGGGCATGTATAGTAGGCACGTGGTGTGGGCATGTAGAGTAGGCACAGTGGTGTGTGCATGTAGAGTAGGCACGGTGGTGTGGGCATGTAGAGTAGGCACGGTGGTGTGTGCATGTAGAGTAAGCACGTGGTGTGGGCATGTAGAGTAGGCACAGTGGTGTGTGCATATAGAGTAGGGACGGTGGTGTGGGCATGTAGAGTAAGCACGTGGTGTGGGCATGTAGATTAGGCACAGTGGTGTGTGCATGTAGAGTAAGCACGGTGGTGTGGGCATGTAGAGTAAGCACGTGGTGTGGGCATGTAGAGTAGGCACGCTGGTGTGGGCATGTATAGTAGGCATAATTGTGTGTGCATTGTGCTATTGCATTTACATCCAGCTCAGAATAAAGGGCCTGACTCAGACCTGTTTGCTAGGCTGCCTGTGTTCGCAGCCTAGTGAACAGGTAAGCCCCCCCCCCCCCCCCCCCGCCGAACGCCCCCCCAATGCCTCCTTTAACATGCCAGTGGACGTATACACTAACACATCCCCTCGCATGCAGCTGCATGGGTGAAAAACCATTCGATGGTCGCCATTAAATGATTGTTCACCCGTTCGGTAATAAAAGTCATTCTATACTGACTTTTATTATGGCCGCAGATTGCCGAATTCAGGGCAGGCAGGCGCAAACCCGACCATTGAGGATGGGGCTCAATTCGTCCCGTTAACGCATGGGTCTGAATCGGCCCCATAGCCCTCAGTATTCCCCTGTTTTGTGTTACAATGGAGTTTATTGCATTGAGGGGCAAATGTATTAAGTAGGGATGTGCACCGGCCCCTTTTCGGGTTTTGGGTTCTGGGTTTTGGGTTCTGATTACCTTGAGGTTTTGGGTTCTAATGGGTTTTGGCAAAACACCTCCTAAGTTTTTTGGGTACTTGTTTCCTATCTGGGCGCCCACGATCAAAATCGCGGTCATCGGGGGTAAAAATCGCGGTGATCGCGGTCATCGCGGGTAAAATTGGATGGTCGCGATGCCCGCGATGACCGCGATCACCGCGATTTTCCCATAGGGAACAATGTTAAATCCCCTTCCCGACATTTGACGTACATGTACGTCATGGTCGGGAAGTACTTCCCGACATTTGACGTACATGTACGTCATGACTTCAAACTGTCACTGCGTCTAGAGACGCAGTGACAGTTAGGTGATGTCTGCTGTCCCTGACAGCAGACATCCCCCCTCGTCGCCCAGGGGGGGCAGGGGTGCCCCCCCCGGTCGGCGATCGCTGTGATTGGCTGTTCAAATCTGAACAGCCATTCACAGCGTTTCCTGTGTTACCGGCGGCTAAGCCGCTCGGTAACACAGGGATCGGTGGTGATCGGTGCAGCACCGATCACCACCGAGCGGCAGCACCCCCCTCCCACCCGCCGGGCACTCACCCAGCAGCAGCAGCAGCTCCAGCGGCTCCACCGCTACGTCCGGAGCGCACGCTGCGCTCCCCTCCTCCCCCCTCCCCCCCGCAGCAGCAGCAGCAGCAGCATCATGCTGCTGCTGGAAAAGTTAAAAAATAAAATAAAATAAAAAAAAATGTGCAAATGTGTGTATATATATATATATATATATATATATATATATATACACACACATATATATATATATATATATATATGTGTGTGTATATATATGTATATATATGTATATATATATATATATATATATATATATACACACATATATATATATATATATATATATATGTGTGTGTGTGTGTGTGTGTGTGTGTGTGTGCGTATACCGCACCGATCACCTACGATCGCCAGCCCCCCCCCCCTCCCACCCGGCAGCCCCCCTCCCTCCCACCCACCCGGCTGCCGCAGCGCCAGCACCCCTCCCACCCCCCCGCCAGCCGCAGCGCCAGCCCCCCTCCCAAAGCTGGTGACCAAAATGGGGTCACTTGTGGGGGGGTTCCACTGTATTGGTGCTTCGGGGGTCTTGCTAATGCGACATAGCACCCGCCATTCATTCCACCACCAAAAATCACTCCTTCCCTTCTGAGTCCTGCCATGCACCCAACTGGTATTTTTTGGTCACATGTGAGGCATTGCCGTACCCGGGAGAAATTGGGGCACAGATTTTGGGGTGCTTTGTCTCCTTCATTCCTTGTGAAAATTAAAAATTTTGAGCCAGAACTGCATTTTTGTGTAAAAAAATAAATTTTTTTACACAAAAATGCAGATCTGGCTCAAAATTTTTCATTTTCACAAGGAATGAAGGAGACAAAGCACCCCAAAATCTGTGCCCCAATTTCTCCCGGGTACGGCAATGCCTCACATGTGACCAAAAAATACCAGTTGGGTGCATGGCAGGACTCAGAAGGGAAGGAGTGATTTTTGGATTTTGCAGCACAGATTCTGGTTGAATGACCCCCGAAACACCCATACAGTGGAACCCCCCCACAAGTGACCCCATTTTGCAAACTACACCCCTCAGGGAATTCATCTAGGGGTATAGAGTACATTTCAAACCCCCCGGGGTTTCACCAATTTTGATACAACTGAGCTGTGAAAATGAAAAATTATTTTTTTTCATTTTCACTGCCCAGTTGTACCACAATTGGTGAAACCCCTGGGGGTTTGAAATGTACACTATACCCCTAGATGAATTCCCTGAGGGGTGTAGTTTGCAAAATGGGGTCACTTGTGGGGGGGTTCCTAACTTTTAGCATCTTATGGTGCCTAGAAACCTACATGGTGCCTAAAAAATAATCTCATAAAAAGGAGGCTCCAAAATCAAGTAGGTGCTCCTTCTATTATGAAGCCGGTGGTTTGGTCACCGTGCACACTAGGGCCACATATAGGATATTTATGAAAACCAAAGAATTGGGGGAATCAATTTTTAGTCACATTTCTCTAGTAAAATCTACTGTGTTCCTTAGAAAAATGTATTAAAATTGAAAATCCGAAAAAAAAATGAAATTTTGAAATTTCACCTACACTTTGTTTTAATTCCTGTGAAACACCTAAAGGGTTAACAAACTTCCAAAATGCTGTTTTGAATACTGTGAGGGGTGCAGTTTTTGAAATGGCATCATTTATGGGGGTGTCTCACATACAAGTCCCTCAAAGTCACATCAGAACTGAACTGGTCCCTAAAAAAATCAGTGTTTGAAATTTTCTTGAAAATTTGAGAATTTGCTATTCATATTGTAAGCCTCCTAGTGTCCAAAAAAATTAAAAGGAAGTTGAAATAATGATGGAAATATAAAGTAGACATATGGTCTATGTTAGTTATTAACTATTTTGAGTGGTATGATTATTTGTCTCACAAGCAGAAAATTTAACATTTTGCAAATCGCTAAATTTTCCATTTTTTCACGACATTTTGGTATTTTTCACAAAAAAACACAGACTGTATCGACCCAAATTTACCACTAATTTGAAGTACAATGTGTCACGAAAAAACAATCTCAAAATCACTGGGATAAGTAAAAGCAAAAAAAAGTTATCCCCACTTAAGTGAGACATGTCAGATTTGAAAAAAATGGCTCTGTCAGGAACGCAAAAACTAGCTCTGTCAGGAAGGGGATATAAAGGCTGATTGACCGCGATTTCACTGTAAAATGGCTCAATTGACCCGATTTGGCCATATTAACCCTGAATTAGGCCCAATTAACCCTTAAATGTCCCCCCAAATTTTTGACGCCACCCCACGATCGACGCCAACCCGAAGCGTGGCGAGCGCAGCGAGCCCGCGAGGGGCGGCGGTACGCGTCCTCCGACCTTTTCATGCCCTACTATCCACTAGGGCGTGGTGTGAGAATATAATAGTGTGGCGAGCGCAGCGAGCCACCGAGCCCGAAGCGTGGCGAGCGCAGCGAGCCCCGCGAGGGGACGCGGATACCTTCACTGTGAAGGCCGCGAGGGGACGCGCATAATTGTGAAGGTATCCGCGTCCCCTCGCGGGGCTCGCTGCGCTCGCCACGCTTCGGGCTCGGTGGCTCGCTGCGCTCGCCACACTATTATATTCTCACACCACGCCCTAGTGGATAGTAGGGCATGAAAAGGTCGGAGGACGCGTACCGCCGCCCCTCGCGGGCTCGCTGCGCTCGCCACGCTTCGGGTTGGCGTCGATCGTGGGGTGGCGTCAAAAATTTGGGGGGACATTTAAGGGTTAATGGGCTCTGTGGCCCATTTAACATTGATTCCTATGGCCAAATCGGGTGGATTGAGGCATTTAACAGTAAAATCGGGTCCATCGCGGCTTTTAACATTGATTCCTATGGGAAATCGTGAGCATCGCGTCGCGGGCATCGCGGGTACATTTATGGCCGGCCGCGACGCGACCGACACGATTTCCAAGTTTAACATTGGTTTCAATGGGAAATCGCGGGCATCGCGTCGGTCGCGTCGCGGCCATACATAAATGTACCCGCGATGCCCGCGACGGGCGCCCAGATAGGAAACAAGTACCGTTTTTTGTGTTTGGATTTTTTTGGTTTTGGGTTCTGATTGTTTTTTTTTTTTTTGCTCCTACGCTATATTAACCTCAATTACATTCATTTCCACTCATTTCCAGTCTATTCTGAACACCTCACACCTCACAATATTGTTTTTAGGGCAAAAGGTTGTACCGAGGTAGCTGGATAACTATGCTAAGCCACACAAGTGTGCGACACAAACACGTGGCTCATGTAAGAGTGACACTGCAGCGGTAGATACGGCAGTATTAGGCAGAGGGCCCCAGACCAGACAGGTAGATACGGCAGTACTAGGCACCAGACAGTAGATACGACAGTATTAGGAGATGACGTTCTGACCACGTGGACGGACCCGAGTCAGGCAGGAATCTCCGAGCGCTGCTCGGAACAGGGCTCGGAATGATGACGTTCGTGGGGGCTCGGATCTCTGGAATCCGAGTCTGCACATCTCTAGTATTAAGCCTGGTAAAGTGATAAAATAGTGATAAATTGGAAGGTGCACAGCCAATCAAATCATAACTGTCATTTTTCAAACACAGCTGATTGCTGGTGCATTATCGCCTTTCACTTTATCACTGTTTTATCACCACTTTATCACTTTACCAGGTTTTATCACCACTTTATCACTTTACCAGGCTTAATACATACTGAATGCCCCTTATTGCGCGGTTTCAGATTTATCTTTCTCTTGCAATGATCTTTTGCTATTATGACTGCCTTATCCCATTTGTAACCCCCCCCCCCCCCCCCGTGCTGCATCACCGAGCAAGTGACTGCCATCGCTGATGCTGCTTTTGAATAAGTTGTATATCTACAAGGATGGTTCTGCCTGGGATAGAATGGACATATTATTTTGATAATCATGGACATCAGTCAGAAACTTATTTTGCTTTTCCAGCATTTTTTCTTTAGCTTTATGTGAGTCAGAATTTAATATTTTTGATGGAAGCAAAGAACAAGTTAATATCTGTATGGCTCCTTCTGCATCGACCTTAGCGGGGAATGAAATACTACCAGAGAATACAGTACAGAGACAGACTAGCCAAAAACTCTAATTGGGCATAAGTAAGTACAGCTAGACACAATCAATCTACAGGCTTTCTTATAGCTAAGATGTATATAATACATACTTTAAGCACTCATGTACCCTGAAATTCAAATTCATGCACCCTTATACAGTATGCCACCATTGGTTTGTTTCAGCTCAATGGCAGGTGCAGTTCTCCACCGGACAATGGCCTCATGTGCGTGACCATTGCCTCAAAGGCCTGTGGGAATGCAGGCATTTGCACTGACACACCCATGACACTCCCTTAATATGCCCACTAAATGGACCATTTTTGCATGCGCCACTAGCCACCTCCCAGTCACTGCCTAGGAATGCCAGATACATTTCCCCCACACCTTGAAAAAGCTCCCAAGTGGAGTGAAATGCGTCGGGAAACGATTTGGGGCTGACTGACCAAATCTATTACTAATACTTTGCGGAGTGACCGTTTAAGCCTCTGAAAATTTATTGTGCTGGACATCATTCCTGGGACTTCCATCTGCTCAGAGGTACCCCCTTCCATCTATCGGGCCACAGAATTGCAGGAGGTTTTGCATCCTCCATAAAGGCTGCCCTTGGTTTACTCTGCATCCATCTATACAGCTATACACCAGTGAGGCCAAACAGTTATCGGAATATCACCGTAACTTACTAAAACCAGCTGGTTCATCAATATGGTACCGTATGGACACAACCTTTTTCTCCCCCATTTTTTTATCATTTCTAAGCCATAATATTGTTTTTTATTAATGTAGAGTTTATATGTGTTTTATTCACTGTCAATTTAGTACTAATTATTTTACTAATATTAACCATTAAAATTACCCATTATTGGTACTGGCAATATGTAATCATTCACTCTATGGGCAGTATTCAATGTAAAAAATCACGGTGTGCAGCGAATCCTGTTTAGGATTCGCTGCACACTCGCGCTGTGTACCGGAGGGCTGGCTGCCACTCGCTCTCCCAGTATTCAATGTCGCTGGGGCTCGTTGCCCCTTGCAGCGAATCTTAACCTGTGGGACGGTGGCAGGCAGGGAGATTGAAGTCTCCCTGCTTGCCCCAGAACATATGTGGAAGGGAGGAGGGCTCCCCGGGACCCAGGCAGCACAAGCTGCCCCCCCAGAGCCAGCAGGGGACCGGGTATATTCACTGATCGGGTGCAGTGAATATATGAATATCTAATGAGCGGCTCTCGGCTCTGGCCCCCTGCTGGCTGTTATGTGTAAAAAAATATATATATAATTTTTAATTAAATATATATTCATGTGCTATAAGCACATGAATAAAAATAGCATGCCCCTTCACAGAATAAAATTCCTGATTTTTTTACACCAAAATTAAAACAAAAAAACTTTTATTTTAAAAGTTCACATTCCACTTCTCCATGAAAAGATGGAGAATTGCTACATGGAGAAAATCACTTAGAAAGATGGCGAAAAGTGCACGTTGAATAGGGTTGTTCGCTTTTTGAGACCAAAATTTTCCGTCCAACGCGGAAAAAGCAGAAATTTGCCATAAAACACGGCGAATTTTTCTCATTGAATACTGCCCTATAAGCGCAGTCACTTTCTTTTTTTCTTATATTTCTGAGAATGTCTGACCTGATCGCATTGGAACCTTTGTGCACACACTCTGTATAATGCAGGCGTCACAGAGGTTGTCAGAAACTTTCACACACACTTTACTGCTCGCACCATTGAAATAGTCCTGGAATCGTGCAAAAAAAACATACAGTATTAAAGCACAATAAGAGCACTGCTATTGATTTGCTGGGCATAAAAAGGTCATATTATTTTTATGTATAGCACATAACATAAATCTTACATGTAAAATGTATTGGTCTATATATCTGTCTGGATAGGCATTTGGACACCCTTGGGGTCCGGGTTAGGGCCTCACAGTAGAATTCTCCGGACAGACAGGGAGCCTGGGATGGATTTGAAAGAAAACTTCACAGAGTGGTAACATTGGATCCCAGAAGACATACTCGGGGGTTGCATAGATCCCAACATCCCAAGAAAATTGAGATTTTTTACAAAAAAATCATGACTGTTGCACAAAAATTAGGAGGAGTTCGCCGCAGAGTGGGGAGGGGCTACAGAGGGACATTGGGGGAAATTTAATAGGATGAGAAATTCCGAAATTGAGAGATTTGGTAAGAAATCTCCAGGTTTTTTTTTTTTTTAAAGCGGCAATCATTTACACTGCAAAACCAGTTTGATTTTGCAGTGTAAATGATTGCTGCTTTAAAAAAACCTGGAGATTTCTTACCAAATCTCTCACTTTCGGAGTATCTCATCCCATTAAACTTCGCCCTTTGTGTTTGTATGCCTGTCTCATACTTGCCTACTTTTAAAAAACCATGTCAGGAAGATTGTGAAGCTGGCACCTAGAAGCACGGACATGTACTACTACATCTGACTAGTGTGTCATAAAATGACTTATATCCAAATATAGATGAGCCCCAAAGCTTGTTCATGTATTGTGTTTTTCATGTGGTTCCATATACTGTAAGTGGCCACAAGAAACCTTATTTAAAATGCATGTAGCCATTGGGCAATGGGGCACCATTGTGCATGATACCCAATGCAGCGAATAGGAAATAATGATTCCATTTGAATTTATATATCTTTGATTTCTATTTCCCCCAAAAATGTAACAGCTGCATAATGTGGGTTAGGTGATATCAGATTGTTACTATTTCAGGGAGTCTCCTGCAGTACGCACGAGGGTAGGCAAGTATGGGGATTATTCAGACCTGATGGCACGGCTGTGAATTTGCAGCGCGAGCGATTATTGATAGACTGCGCATGCATACGGATCGTATTGCCCATGTATGAGGCCATCCTGCGTAGGGATGGCCATCGGTGCAGTTGCCATTGATGGTGATTCTGCACCCAGCCATCGATAGTCAGAAACTATGTGATGGATAACCATTGATAGTTTTAGCTATCGATGGTTATCCAACACCTTTTGACTGACTGGCCGGAGAACCAATCAAAATGTGGGGGCGGGGCTTCCAGGTGTCAGAGGCGGAGCTATGCTCTGTGTCCCGGTTCCTTGAAGAAAAAAAATAGAAACATCATATCTACTATGCCCAGGGCCGGATTATAATGGAGGCACAAGGGGTCAGTGCCCCTGGGCCCCCCTCTAGCTAGGGACCCCCTGTGGTTGACATGTATTTTAGCTAAAGGTTTTGTGCATGGCAGTGGGGTAGTGCTGCAGCTTCACCTATCTGTCAATGTGACAATGATTAATGGTGCTGAGCATCGGGAGCCAAGGCACACTGATTGCATGAGTGTGCTGTGCATTACTGGGAGTTGACTAAGAGTCATGACACTTTGCACCAGAGGGCAGAGGCTGAGAGGTTTGTACTGAGCTCTGATTGGTGGAGCTCATTACATGCTTCTCAGGCCCATGGAGAACAACAGCAGCAGCTTAGTCATGGGAGGGTTTTTAATCAGAGGCAGCACTAGGACTGTGAGGTCTCCTACAGAGTAAGGTGCAGAGGGACAAACGCAGGCTTTTCATGTGGTAAGTATGTGTGTGTGTGTGTGTGTGTGTGTGTATCTATATATATATATATATATATATCGTGGTGTGGACGGCGGCACTCCCAGACTGGGAAAGAAATACAACAGATGCCCAGCTTGTGGTCAACGTTTCAGTGCCCGTGCACTTTTATCAAGATCAGCAGAATGAAAAAAAAAAAAATTATATATATATATATATATATATATATATATATATATATATATACTGTATATCCCCTGCAGTTACCCATTGACCAAGTTTATTCTGCCTTTACTCTGTGTGTTGACAGTGTAATATTCTCCCATGCAGTTTGCAGCCAGTAATGACAAGTGCAAGGGGGCCCCCCCTGTCTAAAGTACCCCGGGCCCCCCGAAGGCTTAATCTGGCACTGACTATGCCATCGATGTAGGGAAACCATCTGATTCTCCCCCATCGATTGCAAAAGTATTCAATATCGGTCATAAACCATCGATGATTTTGAATCGTCGATGGCCATCCCTAATCCTGTGATAAAATCCTGCTCATTTTTTATCGCTGGCTGTACGCAAGTTGACTGACAGCCACCATTTGTGGGTGGTAACCAGACGTTATTTGAGAGTGTCAGGGAAAACGTAGGTGTGCCCATGCGATTGAGGGGAAGTCATGTGATGTCCGCTCCAGCACCGATCCGACTGTTTCTATTGCAGGCTCCAAGTAAGTCCTGGACTATGCACAGACCGCACACACTTTCCACGGTTAGCAGCTGGCAATTGGATTTGTAGCGAATCGTCAATTGAGCTAATCTTTACGGACTGGGATCATTGGATAGACAGCAACTAGGTCTACAAGCATTAGGTAGACACCACTAGGTCGACATGCAGGAAGGTCAACATGACTGAAGGTCGACATGGGTTATGTCCACGGGGTCATTAGGTCGACACCACTAGGTCGATATGCAGTAAGGTCAACATGACTGAAGGTCGACATGGGTTAGGTCCACAGGGTCATTAGGTCGACATGGGGAATGTTGACAGTCAAAATATCGACATTTTTTTTTACCTTTTTTGTCCCAAATGTCGGCACATAACTTGAAAAACCCCATGTCGACCTTTTGACTGTCGACCTTCCCCATGTTGACCTAATGCTTGTTTCGACCTAATGACCCTGTCAACCTTCCTGCATGTCGACTTTCAGTCATGTCGACCTTCCTGCATGTCGACCTAGGGGGGTCGAACTAACGCTTGTAGACCTAGTTACCGTGTCCCATTTTAACAAGCCCTGCTAAGCAATTTGCAGGCTTGCATGGGGTTGCATTTCAATCAGACTGGGCAGTGGCTATCTAATTAAGGGGTGATTACAGGGCGCTTCTAACTCGTACGGCAGTGATAAGGTCTGAACAACCCCCTATGCCCTGTCTGTGTGTGAGATAGGCCGAAGGCGAAGCAGGAAGGGATTTGCCCAGACATTTGCCCTGCATATCGTACTGCTATCTTTTAAATAGAATCGCCAATATGGACAGGGGCACACAGTCATTTTACAAACAGCGGCTCCTTCTTACATGGGGGAGATGCGGTATCAGCACTGATACCCCACCTACCCCATAAAGGTGCTTCATGCATCCGCCCCAATATTTAATGGATAAAAGCCTAGTAACATATTTGAATACAGAATTGTAAAACTATTCAGAAAATCATGTCGACCAGAGCATTGAAAGGGTTAACAACTTGGCATCTACATCAGGAAAGTGTGGGCTTTGACAAGTTCAGTTACTGAGGGTCTATTATAAGTAAGCTTAGCTGCTACACTTCTGTATAGATTATGTGCCTGAGTCATGTATATATAATGTTTCGTAAGAGGGAGCTGAAATCCATTAATGACAGACACACACATAGCACAGCATAGATAGCAGTGTTTCCCACTCTGTGAGTGGATGCTTTCACACCATGTGACCCTTTCCCAAGAGCTGCCAGTAAGGAAGTGCTCAGTGCAGCCTGGAAATGGGTATACTTTGTTGTGACGTGACATGTTATTAGTCTGCACAGTGACAGCTGTCATATAATAACATCACATACTGTAGGTATGGAGTTCTGACAGGAGACCGCAGCCCATGAAAAGGTACTGTTACATTGTTACACATAATTCCTAAATCACATTATTGCTGCCAGTTGTTGATTGACTTGCCAGGTATCAATATAAAGTTGTATAGTTAATTAATGCATGTTGCACCTTGGGAAGTCTGGTTAATTAAAAGCACAGTTGTGTTGTCTCATGTAGTAATAGTCTAAAAACTTTGCATGATCATTTGCATTTAATTGTAAAGCATTGCATGTAAAACTATGTCCCATGCAATCTATGTGGAGTATATTGAGTTCAATATAAGCTGTCTACCCCTAAAACCACAGTTCATTATTTGATGGTTACATGTTCCCATCTGATGTGCTTCATATCAGGTGGGATGATCAAATCAAAGAGCATTATTGCATACTTGCCTACTTTTAAAAACTAGTTTCAGGGAGCTTATAGTTGGTAATAGAATTTTGGGTACTTGTTTCCTAGAACGGCGCCCACGATTTCCATCGTATGGGCTCCTAAAAATCTCATCGCATCGCATCCCCCCGGAATATTGCGACATGAGATGCGATGCAATTCGATTTTTAATTGTACAAGCACCCATGCCATGAGATGTGATGGGTGCTTACAATGAGATGTAACCCCCAGTATCCACGCCATCCTGAAGCGTGGCGAGCGGCGGCGGTACGCGTCCTCCGACCTTTTCATACCCCCACTATCCACGCCGGCGTGGAGTTGATTTTAGATAGTGTGGCGAGCGCAGTGAGCCACCGAGCCCGAAGCGTAACTTATTTGATCCGAGGATGGCTCAACGGAGGCTCGATCTTCCACGCCATTTTCTGGATCCAAAGTGAGGCTGAATGTCATCATTCCGCCGATGCTATTGTGAGATATGGAGGGGGGGTCTACAATAAACCTGCAACACTACTAAACGGTCTGCTATGGGGGACTATTATACTGTCTTGTACTGTTTGGGGATGCTACGGGGGACTACTAAGGGGGCTGCTTAAAAAAAAATCTTAAAAGGGGGGAAAAAAAGCTTTTTTTGCTGCAGTGGTGCTGCCCTGTGTGCCATATTAGTTCAGGGGTGCTTCTTGGTGTGCTGTATCAGTCCAGAGGTGCTGCTTATTGTGCAGTATCAGTCCAGGGGTGCTGCTAAGTGTGCCATTTCAGTGCTGCCCTTTGTGCCATATCAGTCCACGGGTGCTGCCATGCATGCCGTATGAGTAGGGTTGCCACCTCACTAATCTTGGATCCCTGGAGACTTTTCCCTCACCCTCATTTATGCGCGCGTCGGGGAAGGGGCGTGACCTAATAAAAGGGGCATGGTCTATTCTATACAGTGGGCGTGGCCCCTGTAATAGCTAAAAACAACCGATTTTTGGCCATTTTATTTATATATATATATATATATACACACACACACACACATACATACACATATATATATAGCTCGGGTAAAAGCGAACAGGCCGTTCCACGGCACTTCGCAGAACACAAACATCCCATAGCTAGCCTTAGATATCGCATGATTGATTGTATACCTGCATCTATCAGGGGCGGTGATTGTGCCCTGAGATTGCTTCAGTGTGAAGCCCACTGGATACAACGGCTTGGTGTTATCGCTCCCCGGGGGTTAAATGAGCAAATTTCTTACTCTATCTTCCGCTGAATATATACTTTATATACTTTATATTATTGTCCACTTGTTACTCTCATGCCATAACTGTAGTTGTGTTTTATTGTATTGTTTCATGTATTTCTTACATATTTCCATACCCTCCAACATTTCAAGGGCAGAAATCGGTACAAATCCAGAAAGGGGCGTGGCCACTGGTAAATGGGCGTGGCCACGGCACCTTTCAGAATTTGTGCCGGGCAGAGAGAGCCTAGGGCTTAGGAATAGGAAGACTGGCCCATAACCCTCCCCTGGGTCCAGCAACCTTCTATAGACTGGGCGAGGGGAGGCCCACCATGCCTGCTGCCTCAAACATAGCGCTGCCGTACAGTACAGGAACATTGCAAGTACTGGGCCAAACAGAAGGCCCAAGGGAGAGAGGGATCTGACCGATCCCATGCCTGCGGGTCACTGGTGTCCCCCATCTCACCTCTTCACAGGTCTGGGGACCTGCTCCTACTCCGCACAATCTTCTTAGAACACCGGCGGAACTGAATCTGGATCCTTCCAGGCAGCGTGTATGAAAGCTCTTGAGCTGTGTGAGAAGTGCCTGTAAAGGGTTAACGCAGGCAAAGCCACTGCTCCGCTAATATAAGCTTGTTCTTTGGCGTGCACTGTGCAGTCAGTGCACTTGTTCACATGGAAGGCATGGTCGTAGGCAGCGAGCCAATTGGAGCTTGCGGTCTGACAGCCGCTCCTGATTGGCTGCCGGACCGCGAGCGGCCGTCCAGAGGGAGAATTGATAATAGCGACGGACAGTCACCAGACTGCTGCCGCTGCTTTGATATATATACAGCCGGGCAGCGCACAGACAGTCGCCGGCTGTCATTTCTTTAAAAACCGGTACATTCGGTACATGCTTTATTTGCCGGTACAGACCGTTAAAAACCGGTACTGTACCGGCAAATTCGGTACTGTTGGAGGGTATGTATTTCTTATATCTTTAATAACTGTTACTCCACGTATTTTTATTGTATATACTTGTTTCCACAGTAACCAGCACGTCACTGTCTGCCGACGCCATTGTGTATGACGTCAGCTCTTACCACTGAGGGCGTGTTTCCACAACCCCCTCATCCGACACACCTTGTTTTGTACCTATTTAAACTCACTGTTGTTTGCTCACTGTATCCTGATAACAATTTTTTTCATAAAATTGAAACGTTGACCACAAGCTGACTAAGTGTGTCTTATTATGCCGAGAGTGCCGCACCACACCTGCCTATATATATATATATATATATATATATATATAAAATGTGCTGGCTGTTTACAATTGGCTTGCAATTTACCTTGGGCTGGCTTGGCTGAGCTGGCAGCCGCAGGTGAGCGGAGGGCGGATTGCTGCGGGCGGCGGGCCTGCAGACAGGCTCGCGAGATGATGATGACATCATCATCTTGAGCGCAATTGTCTCTACGTGGTGGGCGGATGAGAAGAGCATGGAGGCTTTTTCAAACACTCGATTTCCGGGAGAATCCCGTAAAACCGGGAAACTGAAAAAGCCTCCTTGAGGGTTGCCACCGGATCCGGGAGATTCCCGGAAAAACGGGAGAGGTGGCGTACCCTACGTATGAGTCCAATTGTGCCTTATAATTCCAGAGGTGCTGCCCTTTGTGCTGTATCAGTCCAGGGCAGCTGACCTGTGTGCTCTATGAGTCCAGGGGTACTGCTCTGTGTGCAATATCCGTCAAGGGGTGCTGCTATGTGTGCCGTATCAGTCTAGTGTTTGTGCCGCCCACTTCTGTTGCTTACCTTACTCATCCAGATACCTTGGTGCAACCTTTTGGCCTAAAAGCAATATTGTGAGCTGTGAGGTGTTCAGAATAGATGGGAAATGAGGGGATATTAAGGTTATTGAGGTCAATAGTACTGTAGGAAAAAGAAAAAACACAAATTCTGTATTTTAGCTGTTTTTATGATTTTTTTTAAAAATACAAAATCCAGATCTAATACCAGCAAGATTATTTTTGGCAAAACCAATCTGGGAGAAGCCTGGAGAAGAGATGCTGCTGGTACACAAATTAGGGTGTATGTCGATGTCGACAGGCAGACCTTTCAATCCACACCCATCTGGTGTTCTCCAGAGATTTTCTATAACCATATATATAAATGATATCATAAAATAGTATTTACAACATACAGTATACTATCTAAATGCCCAGATCTTCCCCAACTTGTGTCAAGCAAGAAACACTGGTTCCCTCATTTAAGGAGTGAGTTTTAAAAAAAAGTTTTTATTTTTTTGTAAAGTTGTCCACTTAGCCCCAGAGAGACCCTGCTATTACTGCTTCTTCCATCCTGCTACAATACATGCACTCTTCATCACTAAGCACACACAGGGGTACATTTACTAAGATAGGAGTTTTATTGAAGATGGGATGTCACTGGCTGATGACCTGTATGCTCCGCCCAAGCTCCGCGCCACGCTGACAACATACCCGTTACACAAAACAAAAACTGATCCATACCATACATAAAAATGTTCATGCAGTAGTGAAAAAAAAACTCAAGATTGTGCATTTTAGTCTTGGGTTATAAAGAAATCAATGACATTTTTGTAAAATGTACAATACTCTTGTGTGAGTGCTACACATAAAAATGACAGAAGATTCAACCAACACAACCATCCCGAAAAGGTGGCGCATTATGCATAGATATGTGTGAAACAAATAGGATACACGGCAGAGGTTACGGGTGCCGGACGGGGTCCCGACAGTCGGGATCCCAACAGTCATTAACCCGCCATCGGGATCCCGACTGTTAAAACACCAATGGCCGGTTTCCCACCGGCCGCCGGCTATTCTCCCTCGTGGGGGTCCACGACCCCCATAGAGGGAGAATAGAATAGGTAGCGAGCCCGAAAGGGGCTTTGTTGCGCTCGTCATGCTGTCTAAGTCCGGCCAGTCGGGATCCCGACGTCGGGCTAATGACTGTCGGGATCCCGACTGTCGGAACGGCATACCACATCCAAGGTCCTTCAGCAATACTAATATCTTGGTTTTCTCTTATTTTTCTGTTTGATTTGCAGGGCATTAAAAGTCCCAAGATACATGAAATGAGCCATAAGGGAGAACCAGTTCTTTTGCGTTGCTGGAAATGTAGAAAGTGTGTAGGAAACTCGCACTGCCTCATCAAAGAGCAAGAGCGTATAGCATCTCAGGTGAGGCCCAGCAACCTTATCATCTCTACAATGCTACATACTGGATGTTTGCTTCTGATTTTATATTTTTACTTTATACATTTTTTAGGGGCCTAGTCATTATTGAGCCATGATGGTTAACCATTAATCAAGTGTCCAACTCACTGTGGGAAAGCATCTGTTCCATGATCCCAACATTGGGGGTTATTCAGACCTGATCTCTGCTCTGCCAGGTTGCAGAGCCCTGCCATCAGGTATACGCCGCCCAGCCAAGTGAAATCCCGCCTTCAAATTGCTTAGCACGGCCTGCGAATTGGTTAGCTCAGGTGTGGCCAAAATATGGCCTTCCAAAACTACAAGTCCCATCATGCCTTGCCATAGTTTTACCATTACCTAATAGCAAAACTGTGGCTAGAAGGCAAGATGGGACTTGTATTTTCACAGCTGCAGGGCCATATTTTAGCCACGCCTGACTTAGCTGGATTGGCGTTTAGTTGCAAATCCATTCGCAATTCGCTCGCCATATAATGATTTTTCCAGTGTGTGCAGTCTGTGCGTTGCCCAGGACTTGCTATGGAAACAGTTGGATCGGGGTCGGAGCTGACATCACACGCCTTCCCCTAAAACATCTGGGCACACTGGCGTTTTCCCTGACACTCCCCTAAAACAGCCAGTTACCACCCCCAAGCGCCAGCTTTCCATCAATCACCTTGAGTACTTCCAGCAATCAAAAAGCAGGATTTTATCTCAGCATGGCCTCGCACGTGCATACTACAGGCCGTGCGGATGCTCAGTCTATCGACATTTGCAGCTGTGCCATCACGTGTGAATAACATCCATTGCTAATAAGTAGCAGCGTTAATTTACACTGAAAGGCAGGGAAACTGCACATTCATCAACTCCCACTCACCAGAAGAGGAAGAAAGGGTACTTGTTTCCTAGCACGGCGCCCATCGTATGGCATCGTATACCACTAATTAAGGTATGCGATGGCATTCGGTGGGACCCCATTTCGGGTCCTAAGATCCGACTGTACAATTTTAACATTGTGTGGCCTCGCATGCCATTACAATGGCATGCGATGCGATCAGACCCAATTTTTAATTGTACAGGCACCCTGATGGGTGATTACTATGTTAAATGCACCCCCTGACCCGGTTTTTAATTGTACAGCCACCCTGATGGGTGATTAATACTGTATGTTAAATGCACCCCCATTGTTAACGACACCCCGACTATCAACGCCAACCCGAAGCATGGCGAGCGCAGCGGTACGCGTCCTCCGACCTTTTCATACCACCACTATCCACGTCGGCGTGGAGTTGATTTTAGATAGTGTGGTGAGCGCACCGAGCCTGAAGCGTGGCGAGCAGGGCCGGCGCCACCACTAGGCAAATCTAGGCATTTGCCTAGGGCGCCGGCCACTGGAGGGCGGCATTTTGCCCCCCCCCCCTGCCGCCCGGGTACCTGTCCTACGGCGCTGTGTATTTAAATCTGGCGGCGGAGGCAGCGGGGGTCCCTGCAGTCCATTAGAAATAACGAGCGCTATCCGCCGGGCTATGCGGAAGCGCTTCTGTTGTGAAAACACTGGCAGCACGGCGCACGCTGATCTCAGCCAATCAGCGTGCTGCCAGTGTTTTCACAACAGAAGCGCTTCCGCATAGCCCGGCGGATAGCGCTCGTTATTTCTAATGGACTGCAGGGACCCCCGCTGCCTCCGCCGCCAGATTTAAATACACAGCGCCGCAGGACAGGTACCCCCACCCCCCACCCCCCCCCCCCGGCACCGGGGCGCCCCCACCCCGACTCGCCTGGGGTGCTCCGGTGCCTTGCACCGGCCCTGGTGCCGAGCGGACGCGGAATACATGTGAAGTAATCCGCGTCCCTTCACTGCGCTCGCCACACTATATAGAATCAACTCTACGCCGACGTGGATAGTGGTGGTATGAAAAGGTCGGAGGATGTGTAGTGGGGGTGGCGTTAACAATGGGGGTGCATTTAACATAGTAATCACCCGTCAGGGTGGCTGTACAATTAAAAATCGGGTCTGGGGGGGCATTTAACATAGTAATCACCCATCAGGGTGGCTGTACAATTAAAAATCGGGTCTGATCGCATTGCATCGCATGCGATCGGGTCGCATACGATGCGATGCGATCAGATCGACCCGATGGCATAAGAAAAAAATTGTGGGCGCCGTGCTAGGAAACAAGTACTGAAGAAAGTATCACAGCCCCTGTTATTGCCTTCCAAAAGGAATAACAGGGGCTGTAAGATGGAAATATTATTTGCACTCATGCTCCAAACCTTTAGGTTTTTGTAGCTTGAGAAATGAACAAATTCAGGTTGATTCGCATAAGCAATCAAAGCTGCAGTTCCCCGATGGTTCGTAACTGCGCGCGTGCTTTCTGGGCATGTGCAGAATGGGCCCTGTGATCGCAGTGCAGAAGAGATAACATCCCTGCCTGATTTAACAGCAGAGGCTTCGGGGCGAAATGCACAGAGTTGTGGGCATCCAGCAATTTTGGAAACAGTCACTCATGCCCCTTTCAGACCGCACTTTTTACCCGTTATTTTGCCATTTTTTACCGTTTTAAAACGGTAATTTGTGCAGTCTGAAAGGTGCAGAGTGAATTTACCGGTTCTATTGAACTGGTATTTCTAAATGGTAATAAAGCAGGGTCCTACCCGTTTCAGACCTGTTTTTTTTTCATCCATTGTTTTCTATGGGTTAAAGTAGGTGGAATGCATTTACACTGCCAAGGATCGCATATGCTATGCTGCTGCAAGCATCGAAGCACATGCGATCCTTACTGAATCAGGCCCAGTGCCCACATCTGTACTCCAATAATGAACAGTCCTGTTGTTAGCTAAATGCCCATACAGGTATATGCTATTGTGCATAGAACTGCTATGGGCTGCTTTGTGTTCTGCATACTGTAGTATTGTAGAATATCATTATAATAATGAATAGTTCTGCAGTACCTGTACATTGGCCAAATGCTCCCTTTCCTGCTATTTAAATGGTTTCCCTCTAGCAGAAAACATAAAGTGCATTGACAAGTGATATTTCTGCCAATAAATACCAACAAAACACAAACCTGTAGCGGAAATTCCACATGGCTGTAAAGACCCCCATACATCGAGACGATTCGGTCTGATTTTGGCCGATTGCGACCAATCGGCCCGTTAAATCGGACCAAAATGCCTCTCCCTGACTTGCCGTCAGATCCGATGCGCGGTACCTCCAGGCGACGAGGCGGGCGGGAAGCAGGGACGCATGCGATCCATCACAACGGATCACATGCGTCCCTCCCGCCAGGAAGGTCCCGGCGGCTCGCAGGGTATCTGGTGTCCATACACTGCTGCGAGACATCGCAGGCAGTGTATGGGCACCTTAACCATTATATTCTCCAACTGACAATGAGATAAATGACAAATAATTCTTCAAATTTCTGCTGCCTTAAGGTTCTAAAAGTAAATGTATATTAAGGTGCCTATAGACGGTGCAATTATCGCACCCGCTATGGGCTGGATTGCATCGCAACGCATGCGTTCTGCATGCGTTTTGCATGTGATGCGATCCAAGGGCAGTACAAAAGGTATGTGCAGCACATACTTTTTGTACAGTGCGATGCCCGCGGGAGCGTGAATTGCATTGCATCGCATTACACGGTGCTATCGCATCACATTGCACAGTGCTATTGCACCATGTACAGGCACCCTCACAACTGTGAATTAAGTATAAGGAGTATATGGCGGTTTGGGCTAGAACATATCCTCCCCTGTCCATTTCACAGACTGTTGAGCCTACTGTACTACAGTATTAGGCTATGCCCAAAGGGACACTGACCTGGTGCGCAAGTTGGTGTCATTCTTCAAACTCCTATCCACTCTTCAAATCTGAAAACAGACACTTTTCTCTCTTTTAGTATGATATGTACTAAGGGCCTTATTCAGATCTGATAGCAGTACAAATTTGTTCTCAAAATGGTCAAAACCATGTGCACTGCAGGTGGGGATGTCCCCAGGGGCGTAACTAGAACTTTGTGGGCCCCATAGCAAAACCTTGAAAGCTGTATGCGGTTTGAAAGGGCTATGTTGTATATCCTGGGTCTGTAACCCGACAATCCGACCTGGAGTATAAGCAGTGTTATTCCTGGCTTCAGGGCAGTCTGAACGGGTAACTCAAGTCGAATGATGTCAGCGACACGGCAATAAGCCGTGTTGCTATGAACACCAAATATCGCCAATGCCGGGTTGCTCCCGGGATGGACCAGTGTCCAAGGGGGTGAGTAAGTGAGTGAGTAGTTAAGTCAGTGAGTGGATGGGTGAGGGAGTAGAAGAGCTTAGAGAAGCAAGAATAAGTGTTTGAAAAGGTGCTGATATTAATTACTTTGTGTCTGTAATTCCCGTCCCCTGATTGCACTCTTCCTTTCACCGACGCCGGCTCTCCTGGGCTTTCAGCTCCCGCCGCTTCCAAGGTTTACAGCTCAGCAGCTCCAGCCTGCCTCCAGTTTCTCCTGCTCAGTGGCGCTGCCGACTGTTTCTCCTACTCAGCTCAGCGGCTCCAACCTTGGGATGGCCAGCCACCATCTATGAATTAAAATCATCGATGGTTTATGGCAGATGTTCAATACTTTTGCCATCAACGTGGGAGAACAAGACGGTTTCCCTTTTCTTTTTTTCTTCAAGGTGCCGGGACATGGAGAATAACTCCGCCCTCCGACACCTGGAAGTCCAGCCCCTGAGTTCTGATTGGCCCACGGGCCATTCATCCAAAAATAATGGATGACCATCGATAGCTAAAACTATCGATGGTTATCCATCAGATAGTTTTGACTATCGATAGCTGGTTGCAGAATCGCCATCGATGGCAACCTACTAGTCCAGCTGGCTGATGGGTCTCCAGCTCAGCGCCTCTAGCAGGTGGGTCTCCTGCTCACCACAACCACTGCCCGAGCAGCAATATTTTGAAAAAAAAATCAAAAGGGTGTAGGGGATTGCCTGCTGGGGCCCCTCCAAGCCACTGGGCCCCATCCTGTGCACCATCTATAGTTACGCCACAGGATGACCCTTTTGCCTCTTGGTTGGGAGCTATGCATTTATACTATTTTCTGAAAACAGACATAATTGGGACCATAGTTTACTATCATAGAAAGGAAGGGCAATGAGAAACATTTTATAATAATTAAATCTATCTCTGGAAACTTTGCCAGATTCCCCACTGTGTCTGGCATAATTATCTGTGTTTCCCGAGCCACTTGCTCTTCCTGGTATCTTTAATTGTCTAGATTTTCCATGCTAGCAAAAGTGTCAGGACCCTCAACACCCAGTGGGATGTCTACTGCTGCTCACTCATTTTCTGCTATTTTCCTGCCAGACCCATCCAACCACTCTGTAAAACATTGACATCCAGAACATTAGTCCCTAGGCTACATTTAAACAGTGGTAGCGATCTCAATGTTGCCCCGGCATGGGAAAAATAGGGTCAAAAATTACTGTATGCTTTTAAATTGTATTTTTCAATGAAAGGCATTCCATGTTCCCCACACTCCAGGTCCCACGGGTGACTTTTCATGCTTTATACAAGTGTCTTCCTGTCATTTATGATGAACTTGAAGAATGTGACCCTTCCGCAGGATTTCACGCCAACAAATACAGCTGGCAGCTATAGAACCCTGTAGAAATGTAATACGTTAATGTTGTTCTTGTCACATGTCATTAAGCACTAACTAAATGACGTGTGTAGTATTAGCACTGGGCATTCCAAATAAGTAAAACAATGCTGGTAAGTATGATTTCATTTCACTGGACAAGAACATAAATTGCTAGAACTACATTGACGCAAATCAATCAGGGCTCAATATTTTTTAAACTATTATTTATGTCTTTTTGCTGTATCACCTTGGGCAGCTTCATTTATGTTTACATCTGCTTTCAGCAGCTTGTGCTTAGAAACAGATGGTTAAACATTTGTCAAAACCTGCACTTTGATTGGAAATACATTGCTGGCTCGGAAAATTGAGTGATATATACTGTATCATGTTTGTTTGTTTGTTCGTTTTTTGTTATACAGATGTAGCTGTGCTCATCGTTGCAGCGATCCGGCCTCTCATGCCTGTTTGTTGCGCCAAGTTTGCACCCGTGGAATGCGAAATGCGTTTTTTTAAGAGACGTGAGAGCGAATTAGAGACATGCTCATAGCAATGGGATCGGCACCAATCACCACAGGATTATTTTTAGAATTGCTTTGTTATTCCGGCCACTTTTTGTTGGTGAATAAATATATCTTACTGTCACTAATACACTGTAGTAGAGAGACCAATCCCAGGAATGGGATCGGCGGGATCCCTGGGATTTTGGCCTAAAATCGGCGGGATTTGAATCCTGGGATTGAAGCTTCCAATCCCGGGATTCCAGGATTAGTACCCCCCTTTTTTTTTTTAAGTTGGGCAGCGCTGAGCACCTTAGAATATCGCTCAGATGCTGCTCGGCTGACTGCTACTAACCCCCCAGCGGTGCTGCTGTACGGGACAGTGTTCTGTGATGACAGGCATGGCGGCGCCCAAGGCTGTGCAGCGTGACCCCTGACATCACGTCATGCTGCGCAGCCTGGCCGCTGCCATGCCTGTGATCACAGAACACTGTCCTGAACCCGGACGCCCGACCACGCGCCCACAGGCTTAGTATGCCTTTATAATGAAATGTGCGGGTCGGGCAGTAAGGGGGGGGGGGGGGGCGGTTTTTTTTATTTTTTTTATTACAGAGGCCAATCCCGGAGATTGAAAATATGCCCCGGTGTTGGCATCCCTACACTGTAGTGTTCATTCTGGCCCCCTGCGTCTTTCAAAACCCATGCAGTTCCTCTTCCTGGCCTAGAGTGGCGCTCTTTGCTGTGGTGCTTCTAGAACAGGTCTGGTCTGCATAATCTGTGCTGAAATATAGAACATACTGTGTTAATAGGACCATAGCAGAGAACGATACCTAAAGCAGGGCAGAAGAACTGCACAAGTTTTGGAAGACGTAGGCTACATGCAGGAGTATCTTACCAACTATTTAGTCAGACTCCAGCAGGGCTGCCGGCAGAAATTGTGTGGCCCGGGACTGTCAAAATAGGCCCACATCTTTGGAAACTGTGGGTGGGTCACAAAGTGATGCATAAACCGTAACCTAGTTAAAATGGAAAACTGTCAAAAGTTTTGGCTGTGGGGGTGGGTGTTACTGCCGCATGTCAATCTATTATATAAATTGGTACTTGTATAGTTTCGCGGCGGCAGCGCGAGATGCTCTAGCTTGAATATTGGCAGCTTGCCAAACTGCCTTCAGCTGCGCTATCAGCGTAGCGACTGTTTGAATTCTGGCAGCTTGCCAGCAGCCTAGCCGCCTTACATTATCTGGACTACTTGTTTAGTTTCAGGGCGGCAGCTACTTATTTAGTTCGCTGAGTTCTCTGTGGCAGGCCAGCGCTGCTACCCCTAACCTCCTGTCAAGTGAGCGCCTCTCACACAGCGCTTGTGCGGCATCATGATGGCGCCGGTGGAGAGGCGCTCCATCTTAGTGTTATGTATGAGCGTCTAAGACCCTTTTTTCCTCATTCATCTTTACCTTAAACTAAAACACAGTTAACAGTTCACACATGTTGTCATTACTGTCTCAGATGTATGATTTTGCAGGTGTGAATGTGTTCCTGAAACACCCCCACTATCCACGCCAACCCGAAGCGTGGCGAGCGGCGGCGGTACGTGTCCTACGACCTTTTCATACCCCCACTATCCACGTCGGCGTGGAGTTGAGAATAGAAAGTGTGGCGAGCGCAGCGAGGGGACGCGGACACCTGTGAAGCCCGCGAGGGGACGTTGATACCAGACGCAAAATTGAGACGCATAGCCAGCACTAAGGTGCCGGCGAGTCACTACGCTGACAGGTCATTGTGGCGCGACAATGACCTGTCAGCGCACAGATGACAGTGTATCATTGCATTGTGAGATGCTCCTACGTATCACAAAGATGGAGCGCCTCTCCGTCGGCGCCCTCATGATCCACTCTCCACAGGAGAGAGGATATCATGCAGGCACAAGCGCTGTGTGAGAGGCGCTTACTAGGCTTCACAGGACTCGCTGCCGCCCTGAAACTAAACAACTAAGCAGCTGGCAAGCTGCCAGAATTCAAACAGTCGCTACGCTGATAGCGCAGCTGAAGGCAGTTTGGCAAGCTGCCAATATTCAAGCTAGAGCGTCTCGCGCTGCCGCCGCGAAACTAAACAAATACCTATAAATTAATTGTTACCCTGGCCCTGTCCCAGTCACCTCAGTATACAGAAATAGTATCAGGCAGCGTTGCTGCGATGCATGTGCATACTAGACACCCCTAAGACAAAATAATTACCATGCAGTCTTTTTGTTGGCTCAAAATAACATAATTAGTATTTAGGTCAAGTCAAAAATGCTGTGCTTTCCTTTCCCATTGTCCCCTCCATCTCCTCATTTTCAGCCTTCTCCATGTGTGTCCAGTATCCCTTTTCTGCTGCATATACTGTACTGTTCACTGATTTGAGGTGAGACACACATACAGTATTATGTATACTGTGTACGCTGATGCAGCAAACAGATGCTGTACACACACATACTGTACACTGATGTACAGGTAGATGAGGCACACAGATGCTGCATATACACTGATGTGAGAAGGGGCACACAGATGCTGCATATACACTGATGTGAGAAGGGGCACACAGATGCTGCATATACACTGATGTGAGAAGGGCACACAGATGCTGCATATACACTGATGTGAGAAGGGGCACACAGATGCTGCATATACACTGATGTGAGAAGGGGCACACAGATGCTGAATATACACTGATGTGAGAAGGGGCACACAGATGCTGCATATACACTGATGTGAGAAGGGGCACACAGATGCTACATATACACTGATGTGAGATGAGGCACACAGATGCTGCATATACACTGATGTGAGAAGGGGCACACAGATGCTGCATATACACTGATGTGAGAAGGGGCAGACAGATGCTGCATATACACTGATGTGAGAAGGGGCACACAGATGCTGCATATACACTGATGTTAGAAGGGGCACACAGATGCTGCATATACACTGATGTGAGAAGGGGCACACAGATGCTGGATATACACTGATGTGAGAAGGGGCACACAGATGCTGCATATACACTGATGTGAGAAGGGGCACACAGATGCTGCATATACACTGATGTGAGAAGGGGCACACAGATGCTGCATATACACTGATGTGAGAAGGGGCACACAGATGCTGCATATACACTGATGTGAGAAGGGGCACACAGATGCTGCATATACACTGATGTGAGAAGGGGCACACAGATGCTGCATATACACTGATGTGAGAAGGGGCACACAGATGCTGCATATACACTGATGTGAGAAGGGGCACACAGATGCTGCATATACACTGATGTGAGAAGGGGCACACAGATGCTGCATATACACTGATGTGAGAAGGGGCACACAGATGCTGCATATACACTGATGTGAGAAGGGGCACACAGATGCTGCATATACACTGATGTGAGAAGGGGCACACAGATGCTGCATATACACTGATGTGAGAAGGGGCACACAGATGCTGCATATACACTGATGTGAGAAGGGGCACACAGATGCTGCATATACACTGATGTGAGAAGGGGCACACAGATGCTGCATATACACTGATGTGAGAAGGGGCACACAGATGCTGCATATACACTGATGTGAGAAGGGGCACACAGATGCTGCATATACACTGATGTGAGAAGGGGCACACAGATGCTGCATATACACTGATGTGAGAAGGGGCACACAGATGCTGCATATACACTGATGTGAGAAGGGGCACACAGATGCTGCATATACACTGATGTGAGAAGGGGCACACAGATGCTGCATATACACTGATGTGAGAAGGGGCACACAGATGCTGCATATACACTGATGTGAGAAGGGGCACACAGATGCTGCATATACACTGATGTGAGAAGGGGCACACAGATGCTGCATATACACTGATGTGAGAAGGGGCACACAGATGCTGCATATACACTGATGTGAGAAGGGGCACACAGATGCTGCATATACACTGATGTGAGAAGGGGCACACAGATGCTGCATATACACTGATGTGAGAAGGGGCACACAGATGCTGCATATACACTGATGTGAGAAGGGGAACACAGATGCTGCATATACACTGATGTGAGATGATGCAGATCGACAAGTGGTACCTGGTTTGGCCTGATCTCACATTAGTGTATATGCAGCATCTGTGTGCCTCATCTGACACCAGTGTATATGCAGCACGTATATGTAAGAGTCCTGAAACTGCTGTTGCATTCCGAAAAATGCAACCGCAGTGCAAGGGTCGGCGGGTTACATTTTACATCACACTGCAATCCGAAACATGGCAGCCCGACAACTGGCTTTGCAACAAGGGGGTACCCTTAGCATGTGACCACTCCACTGCAATGGCACAGTGAGACCCGGCATGTAGGTTGGCCTTACTCTGCGCTAGGCGCCTCCCCGGATGCTGCCACTGGGAGTTGCAGTTTTGCGATTATTCATAAAACTACCACTTAAACTGTATTAGGCCCAATGTCTTTATGTGCATATAAAGATGTTCTCCTCCTAACAGCATGCAATAACAATGTGGCAGATATTTAGAAATATATTTAAACTCTCCTTTCTATACTGTACCTTCTTTCCATGTTACACCTAACTTATGCCCTGCACACACGATTCAATGTGGTAAATTTTTGTATTCGATTTTGCTTGTATAACAAAAATCGAATAACAAACTATCCCGATGTACAACCCCGCGGCATCAAAATCAAATAGAAAAATAGACTGTGCAGACAAAACTATATTATACCTTCCAACATCTGAAGGACAGAAACCAGTGCACATTTGGGAAGGGGGCATGGTGAAATAGGGCATGGTCAAAGGAAAAGGGGGTGTGGCCAAGTCCCACTTTTCGAATGTGTCTTGGCGTCAGACCACATCATATACCCGGGGCCCAAGGGTGACCCGGGTATCCTGTTAGCGACACTCTCCCGCTTTCTCAGCCGCCCATCACCTCAGATCCTGTAATGGCGGTGCCTGTGCTCTGTGGTGTGCACTCGCTTTGCCATCCCCCGGGAACGGAGACGAGGTGCAGGGGTTCCGGCGAGGAATCACTGAGCAGAGGGAGTATGGCCTGCTGAGCCCCCCTGCGGTGCACCCTGGGAATTGTAGTCTTGGCAGGCCACTCACACTCCCCGAAGAGCAGCCGGCAGTTATCGGCTAAATCGGTACAGTACGAGGGTATGACTATATAGTACAGATATGTGCTATATAGTTCAAATCGAACGGATTCGCCTTGCCGTATGATTCAATCCGATTCGAAACGGGATTGAATAGCAAGACAATTGCACCGTGTACACCCCTTAAGGGGAGTTTTAAAAGCAGCATTAAACTTGAATCTATTTTTCCTATTTGAGTTTGCTTATATAAGCCAAATCGAAATCGAACACATTAGATTTTGATTTCACCCCAACGCGCGGCCCTGTATCATTGAAATCAAGTAGAAAAGTAGGCCGCGCAGGCGAGACTACATAGTACAGCTCTTTACTATAAAGTCCAAATCGTATTGGTTAGCCTTGCCGTGCGATTCCATCCTGACCAAAAATAAGATCTGTTCCCCGCGCAGCACAAAATCATACTGGATGTTGAAGAATAAAAACGAATAGATTCTAATACGTGCAAGAGTACTATGTATATAATGCTGTAATGTATTTTTTTCTTATTAAGTCCGTTTTGAAGAAGTAATGATCAGCGTCTTCTCCGTGTGGGCACACGCAGGAGGTATGCGTCAGGTAGGAAAGTGCCCTGATCACAAGTCATTTCAGTCTTTGAAGTGTGATGATCCAATTTTCCAATGTTCATTGTCTTGTGAGAAGTGTCTGAGGGAATCATACTCACATGTGGGTAACTACATCTTACAGCTATCAATTTATGACACATAAAGGCATGCACAGCACATGCATTTTTGATGTTTGAAAAAAAAAAGACAGAGTAAAACCGCATACATTAGCAGATGGGAATAGCAGGGTTCTGAATGATGTGGGGCGGAGGAGGGGCGCCATAATGGACTTTACTGTAAATGCAAACAAAGTGAATGTGCCATAGAAAAAACAAGAACAATGGATAAACATACCAATAAACAAATGGGCTCTTCAAATGAGCTGCAAAGGGTGATGATTGGCACTGCTGCCGAGAGGGGGGGTGCTGGTACTAATTACCCATGCCCTGTGCAGGGGAGGGGAGGGGAGAGGGATCACACCGATTTCCCCCCCCCCCCCCCCCCCCCTTATTTACTTCTGTTTGAGGGGCATGTGCTAATACACTAGGGCAATTCTGCAGCGGTTTGGTAATTTTTCATCCGATTCCGACGAGATATCCAATAAATAAGTGTGTTTAACATCAGGACCGATGTCGTGCGTGGTCCTGTGAGCATCAAAGATCATATGGACGGTCCACGTGATAGATATTTAGCATCGCCAAGTCTTTCAGCAGGCTTGGCTGGAATTGCATACGATACATCGTAGTCAAAAGGACTGTACACTGTGCTGTCCTGCTGTGCGGTTCAAGTGGGATTGCAGGCAACTTCTCACCATGGAGAAGTCACCCTAGTGTATGGCCACCTTTAGGCCACACCCCCAAATATTTACCGCCACACACCGCAGCTCTCTACACCCCTGATGTTTAGGGTGAGGGGTGTGTTGAGATTTTATAAGTTGGCAGCCAAATTTGGATGCTGCGGCAGGTATCGCTCTGCTGCAAAGCGTATGCATCATGGCAGCACCTTGGAACAGTGTCATGTAGCAACCGTAGAAAAGGACACATTTGTCCTCATGTCAACACGTTTTTTTTTTTAAGAAAAGAAAAAGATGCCTGAGAAAAGCAGAATTGCATGGCACATTGCAACTCACTTACACCTGCTAGATGTTAGATGTGTGAGGACATATCCATACCGTCCAACATGACCCATTCCATTAGGTACAAAATGCTCTGTTCCAGGACTTCCCTCTTACTTATATGATTGCCGTCACCTGTGCTGACACACCTTTCTCATAAATTAACTAATTCAACCCAGGTGAAGGCAATCATACATTACCAGGAGAGTCCACGAACAGAGCATTTTGTACCTAATGGAATGGGTCATGTTGGAGGGTATGCATACCTCCCAACAGTCCCGATTACCGCGGGAACGTCCTGGTTTTTGGGGACGTTCCTGCGTCCCTTCAGCGGCTGACAGTGTCCCGTGGCAGGGGGCTGTTGGGAGTCCCCCCTGTCAGCGCCTATTCACGCAGCCAGGGGGGCTGAGAGCATGACTAGAGGCTCACAGAGCCTCTGGGCCATGCCCCCACTGTGTCAAAATGGGGTCTTGGCCTCATGAAAAGACGTAAGTATAGGCCACGCCCCCATCCCAGGTAGCCATGCCCCCTAATTTCCTGTTGCCCGCCTGTGTCCCTCTTCAAGGGGCATACAATTTGGGAGGTATGGGTATGCATATCTGTACGCCAGATAAAAATATGTTGGTACTGTATGTTTCAGTTTGTAAAATAATGGATATGGGTATGCTTGCCATACTATCACTTTAAACCAGGGCAATGATTAATTACACAGGTTCTGTGGCTGGCTGACTTCAAGTCAGAATTTCACCTGGTTCTAATCAGGCATAAAACATGTGTAATCCATGAGTGTCTGCTTTATAGGGATAGTATGGTAAGCCTAGATATGGGAGACCCAACCTGTATCCCCAAGGTTTGTGATTTCACCTATTGTGGACTAGGTGATTCATCGCGCCCTCTTCACACCATCGTAATGGGCTGCGCCCCCTTCGTTTGTGAACATTTGTATTGTGAGAAATATGGTTAGAATTGTATGACAGATGGCCTGTATTGCAACTTGAGTTATAGGTGAAATGTGTTAAATAGAGAGCATATGATGTGGAAGGGGGTGTGTATTGTTTTGTTTAATTAAAATGCGGTTATAGAGTAAGATGTACATTGATAGTGTGGAGGGTACAGTGACATTTGTGGGTGTGGGGGGCTCAGGGGCGAATTTAGGGTTCAGGCCGCCCCTAGGCACAACACTTTTGCCGCTCCTAGGCCCATGCCCGTGGGAAATCCTACCTGGGGGGCTGTGTGTGCGTGTTGTTTAGGTGTGTGTGTGCAATAGTATAGTAGGGTGTTTTTGGGTCAGCGGCTCCCCACTGGCGGAGGTGACGACACAGGCTGGGTAGTGATAGGGGTGTGTGGTCATATGGGGGACTAAAGAGGAGGGTGGGGGACGCTGTGCAGCTTCTGCCAGTGGGTGAGGGGTGTCACGGGGGCGGTGCCGTGAATCGCGGGAGGGGGGGTTGTGGGGGGCAGTGCCGCGAATTGCAGGAGGGGGGGTTGCTGCGAATTGTGGTAGGGGGGTCACCGCGAATCGCCGCAGGGGGGGTCGCGGGAGAGTCACGGGGGTGCCGCGAATCGCGGGAGGGGGGGTCGCGGGGGGGTGGCGCGAATCACGGGAGGGGGGGTTGCCGCGAATCGCGGGAGGGGGGTCACGGGGGTGGGTGCCGCGAATCACATGAGGGGGGGTTGCCGCGAATCGCGGGGGGTGTGTGCCGGGAATCGCGGGAGGGGAGTCGCGGGGGGGTGTGCCGCGAATCGCGGGAGGGGGGGTCGCGGGGGTTGGTGGGTGCCGCGAATCGAGGGGGGCACGCGGGGGGTGTGGTTTGCCGTAAATCACTGGGGGGCGCGAATTGCGGGAGGGGGTCGCTGGGGGCGCTAATCGCGGGAGGGGTGGCAGGGGGTGGCGGGGGGCGCTCACCTGGTGGCTGTGGAGTAGAAGTCTTTGCTGGGCAGCATGGGGAGGCAGAGGGTGTCTGGCACTGTCTGTGGGCTCACTGGGCTGGTTCTCTGTCATGTGAGTAAGAGGCTCCACCCATCGTTACAGACACACTCAAACACTTGAGTGACAGATGTAGCCAAATATATAAGAGATTGCTTACTATGGACTCAATTGCTTCTTTATACTGTAACATCTCTACTATGTAATTTACATATATGCACTAACTTCTATTTATGTGGAAGCCAGTTATCATGTCAGTATGTCAGGGTTACAGGTGTGTAAGAATAAGAAGGGGGGTTATGGGTTAATGATTAATTGGGGTTAATTAGAATTAAGGGTGTATAATGAGAGGGATTAGGGATTCAGTTAGGAGTTTAATGTGCATACATGTAACTATTTTATGATATTGTGGCGAATTAATAATGAGGATTATCAAAGTAATTATTGTAAAGGTGTTATTACAAGTGGTTCTTACTGGGGAAAAAGTAGGTAATGATTTTAAGGAAGGTTTAATTTTCAGTGATGAAATTATATTGTAGGATGATCAAAAATACACGGGAAGGGGGCACTAACAGGAATCTCAGGAGCTTTTCTGTCACTGGCTGGAGTACTCAGCAGGCACAGAAAAGTGAGAGCCCGGCGGTGGGCACAATAAGCTTTTTTTTTTCTGGAGCGGTCGGATGTTATGATTTTGTGTTGCTTCATTGTAGGGGCCAAAAAAGGTAAGTGTGGGCTGGGGCATGGACAATGATCTGGGGGATGGAGATGCAGAGACACAGGCAGATGAGGCTGGAGGGTTCGGAAACCACAGGGTGGGACTGAGAGATAAAGGGGGGGGGAAATGTGGCTGGAAAGTTGAGAGAGATGTGCTGATTGATCAATGACCTGTATAATAAGGCAGTCACTAATGCTATCTGTATTATGTGGCAGTCACTACTGCTGTCTCCATTATATGGCGGTCACTAATGTTGTCTGCGTTATATGGCGGTCACTGATGCTGTGTGCATTATATAGTATTCCTTAATGTCTGTATTATATGGCGGTCACTAATGCTTTCAGCATTATATGGTGGTCACTAATGCTGTCAGCATTATATGGCAGTCCCTAAGGCTGTCAGCATTATATGGCAGTCCCTAAAGCTGTCTGTATAATATGGCAGGCACTAATGCAGTCTGAATTATATGGTATTCCTTATTGTTGTCTGTATTATATGGCGGTCACTATTGCTGTCTGCATTATATGGTGGTCACTAATGCTGTCTGCATTATATGGTGGTCACTAATGCTGTCTGCATTATATGGTATTCCGTAATGCTGTCTGTGTTATATGGCGGTCACTATTGCTGTCTGCATTATATGGCGGTCACTATTGCTGTCTGCATAGTATGGCGGTCACTATTGCTGTCCTCATAATATGGTGGTCACTATTGCTGTCTGCATAGTATGGCGGTCACTATTGCTGTCTGCATAGTATGGCGGTCACTATTGCTGTCTTCATTATATGGTGGTCACTATTGCTGTCTGTGTTATATGGCGGTCACTATTGCTGTTTGTATAATATGTCGGTCACTATTGCTGTCTGCATTATATGGCGGTCACTATTGCTGTCTGCATAATATGGTGGTCACTAATGCTTTCTGCATTATATGGTATTCCGTAATGCTGTCTGTGTTATATGGCGGTCACTAATCCTGTCTGCATTATATGGCGGTCACTAATGCTTTCTGCATTATATGGTATTCCGTAATGCTGTCTGTGTTATATTGTGGTCACTATTGCTGTCTGTATTATATGTCGGTCACTATTGCTGTTTGTATTATATGGCGTTCCCTAATGCTGTGTGCATTATATGGGGGGTCAGTATTGCTGTCTGTATTATATGGTATTCCTTAATGCTGTCTGCATTATATGGCTGTCACATATTTAGAGGGTGACTAGAATTTACAGGGAGATTAGTCTTTGCCCTAGGTGACAGAAAGCCTAGCTTCACCGCTGCGTTTGTGTATCTACGCAATACAATAGTGACAGTAAAAAGGACACATTTTTCCTTACGGCCTTATTGCTGGTGTAGGATGAGATAAATAAGCAATGTTCCCGATGTCAGGCTTCCCTTAGTCATGCCTGACCTGACAAAACCTTGTATTTTCTATGCATTGTGTGCTGTTCAATGGACTATTCCTGCCTACGCAGTTGCCTCACAGAGTCTGCCACGGATCTGAGAGCCGCAGAAGACTAGATACAGAACAATATGAAGAGAACTCTGCTAGAGCTGTTTTTCCTCCTTACATTGGAAGTAAAACATGCTATTCATATTTATTCATAGTATTCACCTACTCTGATATTGAACACCAGCCCGGGTGCTAGAACTCTCCGTTTCTCACAATTAAAATTGAATGACAAACTTAATTGGGTGTAATAGAGCAATAGAGGTTCTTTTGTAGATGCCAATAAGTTATAAAATTAAATGACATTAATTATTGTCTGCTTTTCTATAAAGCTTAGTTAATCAGACAAGCCAGCCCTTTTATCGTGTTCTAGCTTAGTACAGCCATGCCCACCACGCGCAGATTCCTATTCCCTTTGTTTCATATCTCAAGAACCACAAATCCATCTCTAATTAGGTTTAAAGTCAGGACTTCAATAAGAATACAAAGAGAAAATAAGAAAAATAAAGACACTCGGGATTAGACAGCCTGGCGTGCTTATCTTTAAGCACTTAATTATATGATGTGGTTTTGATAGGAAGCTTTCAGTGTTGCTTTATTCTACTTCTTTCTTGTGTTTTGCAGGATGGTTTGGATTTGCCTACAGAGCAGGACACCTGTAATATCTGGCACATGGAGGCTGATGCAAGTCCAGGCTGGGTAAAGGCAGTGATAGAGAAGGTAGTGTGCCGCCGACTCTAGTCTCATACTGCAGTGTTTACCCGACATATGGGCACATTCTAGAAGTCTAGAGCAGGCATGTCCAAACTACACATCCCAGCATGCCTTGCCATAGTTTTAGCATCCCCTGATAGCAAATCTGTGGCAAGGCATGATGGGACTTGTAGTTTCACAACAGCTGGAGGGCCATAGTTTGGACATGCCTGGTCTAGAACCGTGGTGTGAACTATCGAGGCAATTCAGACCTGATTGCTCAGGTCCCAGTTCGCTGCCCCGGCCAATCGTGGGGCTTTGCGTAATTAGCGAATATGCACATGTACAAGGCCCGGAGCAAACGCCTTCTGTGACTTTCACACTCGCTGGGGCATTCCCAACAGGATGGACAGGAAGGGGTCAGGCATTGGGCGGACGTAGGGTACTGGCCAGCATTTCATGGGCGTGCCCATAAAAATGGTTGGCATGCTCATGGAACGCAGGCGTGCTCATGCATCTTCAAGGCGGGCAACTGATGTCACATGACATTTGGCGGATAGAGGGCATCTGAAAAGTAAGTTACTTTTCAGAGTGAAGGCTAGAGATATCATTCGATGGTGAGCAAATGACCATCGAATGTTTTCTTCTGCTTGTGGCCGCATGTAAGTGGATGTGTTAGCGTACACAGCCCCTTGCATGCTAGTGCGGGGATCCGGTCGGTGGGCGGGGGGGGGCATGGGTTCACAGGGGCAGGGTTTACCGGTACTTGTGTATTATAACGGCGCCCGATTTCATCCAAATCGCATCCGATATCGCATCCGATTTATCGGCCGATTTTTGGCCGATTTGATCTGCGATGCGATTTTGCGTCCGATTTGCGTCCGATTTGCGCCCGATTTTCGGCCGATTTTTTGCCGATTTTCGGCCATTTCCTGATGATTTGCATGTTATTCCATCCTTTCACACCCCCAGGTACTATGCGATGGTATGCGATGTGATTTTCGGGAAAATGCCCCTGATTGTACAATTAAATATCGCATAGCAACGCATGCCAGCAAGTGGCATGCGATGCGATGTGATTCGCAATTTTAAATGCACCCCCATTTTTAACGCCACCCCCACTATCAACACCAACCCGAAGCGTGGCGAGCGCAGCGAGCCCGCGAGGGGCGGCGGTACGCGTCCTACGACCTTTTCATACCCCCACTATCCACTTCGGCGTGGAGTTGATTTTAGATAGTGTGGCGAGCGCAGCGAGCCACCGAGCCCGAAGCGTGGCGAGGGGACGCGGATTACATTCCGCGTCCCCTCGCGGGGCTCGCTGCGCTCGCCACGCTTCGGGCTCGGTGGCTCGCTGCGCTCGCCACACTATCTAAAATCAACTCCACGCCGACGTGGATAGTGGGGGTATGAAAAGGTCGGAGGACGCGTACCGCCGCCCCTCGCGGGCTCGCTACGCTCGCCACGCTTCGGGTTGGCGTTGATAGTGGGGGTGGCGTTAACAATGGCAGTGCATTTAACATTGTAAGCACCCATCAGGGTGATTGTACAATTAGAAATCGAATCGCTTCACATGCATCGCATGGCATGCATCACATGCCACTATATTGCATGCGATGCACTACGATGGTATTCGGGGGTGTGCAAGGTGTGCAATAATGGTACAGCATGCAAATTGGCCGGAAAAAGTGAAAAATCGGTCGAAAATCGGCCGAAAATCGGCCGCAAAATCGCATCCGATTTTTCCATGCGATTTGCGGCCGATTTTCGGCCGATTTTCGGCCGATTTCGTGGGCGCCGTCAAAATACACAAGTACCGGTTTACCTGCTCCCTAGGCAGTGAATATACGCAGCCTAGCGGGCAGGTCTGAATCAGGCCCCATGTTTGTGGTGTACATGTAGAATGCCAATAAGTCACCAATGGCATAATGTCGACATGACAATGTCAGCATTGCGAATGTCTACAATAGAATGTTAGGCTTTAGGACCTTATTCTGGTCTGTTCGCAGGCCGCGTGTGTTCGCACGAGGACGATATTGCATTGCGCTCTAGACGTTCTCATGTTAATGAAGCCGTGATGGACCTGCGGGGGGGGGGAGACAGGCAGCTAACACCAGATGTCAGTTGCCCGCCCACTTTCCCCGAGTGCACACACGTATATGTAAAGTTGCTCAGAGCAAGAAAGATGTGGGCGGGTCCCAGTGACATAAACATCCAGTGTTTACAAAAACATCCATTTGCAGCCAGTGCAAGCGAATCGCCCTTGCGAACGGTGGACCGGCGTAACACCATTCGCAAGGCGGGATCTGGGTCACTGGCAAGGATGCGAATTCGCATCCGAATGAATGAACCAGAAAACCTCTCTTAGACATTCTGTTGATACCCTGGAAAAATTGATTATAGTAAAATAACTAATTTTCTATTATTTATTGAATGCTACTGGGAGACCTGATCATGTATGACTATGAATGGAATAGAACTAGAACCAGTGAAGCTGTAAAAATGCCCAAACCGCTGCAATTCAGTTCTGTCTCAGATGTTTGTACAGTACTTAATTGCGACTATTGCCACTGTTTTTATATTTAACAACCCGTGATGTGGCATCTGGTGTGGCCAACAGCCCCCCTTTTGTGTGCCCAGAAAGGGGCATGGCCTTTGGAAGTCCACAGTTTGTGTCACCTTTGGGGGCATGGCCTTGCAGGAAGCAAGCCCCTCCCCCCAGTCACACCCATTCTGGGGGCATGCCCAGAATACCCATCACTATCAGGGGAGGCAACATTTTGGTGTCACCCCCTGGAAAGGCGACCTAGCACGCACTCCCCTTGTGATGCCGCTGGCGACAGCATACTCATTTGCACTTTACAATATGGCTGTGAAAGATCTTCTTTTAGTGCCTTAATCGGCAACGTAAATAGATTTTGTTGCTGAATGTTCAGTGATTGCTAGTAATGCATCTACAACATAGAAACAGAGTAGAAGGCACCATACACCATTTACAAATGGAGCCCCTCTCATGCTTGCAGGGGCTGGCAATAGAATCGCCAGCCCCCGCCAGCCATTGAAATGGGGCTCGCTCACCCTGTTCTGATGGAGCTCCCCGTCGGTCCTCGTCGCCGGTTTCCGTAGGTTGCCACCACCACCCCCCCCCCCCCCCCCGCACCTCCCTCTCTGCCAGCGCTCCCCAGCAGGGAAGTTCGGGTAAGTGCTGGCAATGAACGAGAGGGGCTTCATCTGTACATTTTTATATATAATATATGAGGTTCTTGGCATAGTATTGGCCACTAGTATTAGCCTGGCCACCACTCGTCAAGGTGACCTCGGCAGACAGGTCCCTAGCATTATGGGGATTCACCCCTGGGGTGCAGGGCACCCCCAAACTGCCCCATCCAGACCACCCCAGGGCACAACACAAATAAAAAAAATGCCCTGGGGTGGTCTGGATGGGGCAGTTTGGGGGTGCCTCGTCACCCCCCTAGTAATGCATCTATCAACACTTAAGCTGGTTAAACACTAGATATTATGCCGCCAAATCCCACAGATTGAAGCAACATATCGGGTACAGTGCCTCACGGGGATGTACATAGTGATGACATGTTCCAGAAGATAGCATGTCACGTGGCTCCCCAACGCCGGGTCCCACCTGGAATGATGTTGGGAGTGTCTTATAGCCAGATGTATCAAGCTTCAAAAAGGGATAAATGGAAAATCAGTTCCTAACTTCATTGTTACAGATGGGTCTTGAAATTTAGGAGCTGATTGGCTGTTTTTTTATCACTCACCACTTTATCACTTTTTGAAGCTGGATACATTTGCGCTAGAGTCTACTGTGTACCCTGTATTACACTGACCACACATATAGAAAAACTGCAGCAGGACTACTGTCCGATTTTCCCTCTCACTAGCGGTCAGCTGGATTTGGTTGTCGGGCTGAGTTTTTAGGTCACTGGGTGAAAGGAACAGTCACAGTTGCCAACACACCCAATATTGATCTCATCAATACTGACTGGGTGGTCATTTGTCACAGACCAGTGCCCTGACATCACTGGAGACACTACTGGGCATGTGAACGTATTGATGTTCAATGATAATGATTTTTCCAGTGCAATAACCCGGTCCATTAAATAAACCTGCTCTGCATATTCCATTGCCTGGGCTATAAATAGATTATTCTTCCTCTGCTGCAGGACATGATGATAGTTTTTCTAGGGACGTCTATGTTTCAACGTAGTTTTCATTCAAAGCCACTGAAAACTGTGCAATGTGCTGACGAGCTCATGTTTCACATAAAGCAAAGCAGGGAAGGCGATTCTATTGTAGACAAACAAAACCTCAGCGTGGTACTATTGTGCCGTTGTGTAGAGTGACTATTCCTATCTCTTCCTTACTTTCAGGTACACTGGGCTACTGGTAAGCTGAACTGTCCCTATTGCAGGACACGACTCGGGGCCTTTAACTTTGTTGACATCACAAAATGTTCCTGCGGCCGGCTCGCAGCCATACGTCTGTGCAAGAGCAAGATTGATGTAGACATAAGAGCCATAATGCAATGCCCATTTCTGTCTACTTCTCCATCTCGGACACAATTTGACAAGCAAACCAGACGTGGAACAGCGAAACAACTCGTCAAAAACTGGAGTCAAATGTTCTCAACTATGGACAGAATTATGGATGCCCCAGGAACGTTAGTGGAGGCATTATGTCTGGAGGTGCCGGCATTTGACAAATACTGCGGTGAGCAGGGTGGAAAAAAATCTCAGTTCACCTTAAATGTCAAGAAATATAATTCTGCATTAAGAGAGAAGCGGGAAAGCCATGGCGGAAATATGTTTCATAGAAAATCAAACAGTTTGGACTTCGACATCAAAGAACAATTGCTGCCGAAACTCTTTAACAACATGAAGAGGACACTTAATGTCAACCAAAGACAATCTGAAGAAGCACATTGTAGCTCAGACAGCGCTAGTTGTAATAATAACTATAACAACTGCCATACGTTTGACATTAATAGATCACTAGCGAGATTTGCAGAGTCTTCGGATAACAGTTCAAGAGTTAGTGAATTGCTTTATCACGGAACAATTCCCGCAGTTCCTGGACTTCAAGAGGACAATGATCAATCATCATCTGCAGCGTCCATTGCCCCAGCAGCATCAACACCCCCGGCAGATTGGTTCCTGTCCTCAGTGGACCTTCCTACCCAGCCAGCGCCCCACAGATCAATGGCGGCCAGCCAAAGGTTGCACAGGAGGGAAATAAACAGGATGAAGAGCCTACGAAGAAAACAGAAGAAAAGAGAGAAGTGGTTACATGGACAGAAACAGGTAAACCAATTCTAATCAATGTGAAACACCCCCACAGTTCTCTATTTGTTGTGCTTAATATGAGAATGTAGGGTTAAGTAAATATTTTATTATACAGTGCGCATAACTTTGGTTATCAAAATTGTATTCAACTGACCCCCTGCACACGCCATTTACCCCTCACTAGGTTTTTGTAGCGAGGGGGAAACGGCGTATGCGGCCGCTAAAACAGCGAGGCTTGCGGCTAAATGTAGCAGGCTTCCTGTATTAGCCGCGAGCCGCGCTGTTTGGTAGAATCCTCGGCGTCCTGTGACAGCGAGGATTCCCCCAGGAACATAGAATAGGGTGAGCGGCCGGCATGGGGGTTAAACAGAGAGGATCGCTTGTTTTCGGCGATCCCCGCCGTTTAACCCCGTTGCCGGCCGCATTGAATACGGCCCATAATGTAAAAATTGACATTCTCAATGCAGAAAGAAATGTAGATCCTATAAATATACATATATTAATTGTACAGACATTGGTGCTGCGTTCAGTGTACATCTCTGTACTGTAAGTAGTGTACAGTCAAGGCCGTCATAACATATAGGCAACTGCCCCGGGCCCCTAATTCTAGGGTCCTTCCAAAAGGGGTGGCTGGTGGTCACACAATGAGATTACATTCTCTACCTGCCTCCCAGCCTGCAGCCAGACAGTGATTGGCTGTCAGCCTGCTGATTGGTGGATGGCTGATTGGAGGATGCTGATTGGTGGATGGCTGGAATGTTCCATCAAGCAGAGTGCTGAACAACATTCATTATATGGAAGCATGTGGAGAGATTTTACATGACTGCGGAAGGGGCATGTCATGATTTTTTTTTATTATTTGTTCATATGAATGGTTGTATAGGGCCACCAATGCTTAACAGGCTCTGGGGGCCCGATTCAGACTGATCGCAAGAAGGAAAATACATTTGATAGTTGCTCACCATCAAATGATTTTTCCTCCCTTCATAGATAAAAGTCAGTCTATACTTCAACACTAGACGGAGATGGGTCGGGGCTGAGCGATCAGGTCTGAATTGCCCCTTGTACAGTGTATCGCTCATTATGCGAATGCATGCATATGTGGCTAGGCAGACCTCTCAACTAGTTTTACATGCATCAAGCATTATTAAGAAAGGAGAGATCTCACGTAGAGGGTTTAGTAAGGGCCTGTGCAATGTGGAGCCGGCACTATAACAAGTAGGGGCATATACAGTATCTGGTAGGAGGCGTATCATTTCCAAGTAGTATAGTACGGGGCAACAGTGGCGTAACTATAGCTCCGCAGACCCCGCGGTGGCTTGAAGATGCTGGGTACGTTTGGGTGCTGCGGAAGCTATTGCTGGTAATAGGGCGCGCCGCCACCGCCGAGTCTGTTGCTGATGTCTTGCCAGGATCAGCAGAGATTCCTGTTTGCAGTACCGGCGCAAATACCCCTCACAAAATGGCCGCCCCCTCACAGCAGACTGTTATTAAGGATGCTAGAGGAGACTGTTATTAAGTCTGCACCAACCCTGAATGTACACCACAGTACCATGCCTCCCAACAGTTCTGATTTAGATGGAACCTTCCTTATTCGAAGTGACTATCTAGATGGTATGCACTCAGGCTGTCACCATGATGTCACACGTCACAATGTCAATCAGATCATTTCTCCTGTGTCCATGTTATGCCTCTCGCTCCTATTGTTAATAATTTCTTACATCTTCATTTTGTGTATTATAAGAGTGCTATTACTATATTATTATGTCTCATATAATAACACAAAACACAGAAAGAGAAATGTAATGTGGTGATTACATAGCACTTCGGCTATAGTAATATAAAAATACTTCAATTAAAGGAAATATTCCTCATAAGAACATGTGCTCTATTTTAATAGTGTTCCCATATAGAATTGTTTGATAATGACATACATAGGCTAATGAGTATCATGACATAAAAATAAGTTTATTTTATTTATCCACGTTCCAATGCAGTCGAGTTGGGTATGGGTCATTGGGTTGACCAATATTAGGTCGACTTGCATTGGGTCGTCCACTGGCTTAGGTTGACACCTGGAATAGGTCGACAAAAGAGTGAAAAACCCATGTGGCCCTTTTGACTGTTAACCTACCCAATGTCAACCTTCCATCCATGTCAACCTATTTTAGGTGTAAGAAACCAGGTGCATGTATGACTGAATTAACGCTCACCACTTAATTGTACATAAATGTATTTATTGATAAGAATATATCAAATTAAAAATGTAAATTTATTTAACAAATCAATAAATTATACACATACAGACTCTACACAGAGTTTAAAATCGGTGGCCACCTATAATTGATAAAATAGTATTGCTTCTCAAAAGGAAGCTTTCTTTATGCTTTGTTGAGCTCTACAAATAAAAATAAAAATCAAGATTGCTTTTCCCAATTGGGGACAATATTAGCAGCCAATATAGTGATCTCCGGTCTCCGCTTGTAATTTGAATGGATAATTGTCCACTGCACTTTTATACAGTTTTCATACTCACAGACTCCACATGAGATTGTAGATATTGGGCCGTAATATGAATTAGCAGGGAGGCAGGAGAGCTTGTATAGTGTAACTCAGTCCGTAGCTCTCCGTTCTACACCCGCAAATACCAGCCGCCGTGACGCTGACCCAAAAGCCGGCAGTTGTAGTCAGAATGGCTTGGCCTTTATGAGAAACAGCTGAATACAATTAAACAGAACCAATAGGATTACAATTCTAACCAAAGGACCGGGTATATCAGGGTGGACAGCTCAATACATGGGTACTCTTTGAAAAAGCTCCAATAAGAGCGAAACAGGTTAGGGGAAATTTGCCCGGTGTTTCTTTTCCCAGGAGGGACCTCCAGCAGCCACCTGTTACCGCTCACCGTCACTTTGAAACCTGCACGGTTCGGAGAAAACAGACTAACATCCAATTACCCCGGCTTACAGAGAGCGGGTGAGAGACGCCACTCTGCAGCTTCACGGGCCAGCCTGACGCAGGGGCAAACGCAGGATTTTCAGAAGGGGGTTTCCAGAGGGGCGGAGCAAAGCACGGAGATGGACACTTAGGTGACCCAGTATATGTCGGGTCAGTTAAAGTATTATAGATAGACCAAATTTATATACTGTAAATAATATATATATATATAAATATATATATATATGTATACATATATATACACACACACACACACACATATATATATATATATATATATATATATATATATATATATACATACAGGGGCGTCAACAGCAGTGTAGACCCCTGGGCATAGCAATGTATTGAAGCCCTTACCGATCGTCTAGGGGTGGGGGGTGCTATGAGCAGAAGCTTTGATGTCCCGCGGGTGGTAGGGGGTATTATATCAACCGCTCAGCATGTAGGGCCTGGATCAGTAATTTCCACTAATTACTTCTTTACTGAACAGATGGTGGGAGAAGGGGGCATTGGGCTGAATTAAGGGGCCCTGATACATAACTTCCAGGGTGGTAGAGGATGTTTAATACGCAGAGGAGGGGCGTATAATGGAGTGGGCTTATTATTCATAATTTTCTGGTGGGAGGACAGCTTGCTTGACTGCAGATATCTCCAGTTCCCGGAAATAGATTGCTTAGATTTTAATAGAATTAAAAACTAGAGAATCCCACCTACCAAATGGTACTGGGGACTAGGGAATCAGTGTTCAGGAGGCAGAGCAATCTGCCAACGAGTATATAAAACTACATACCAGGTGTGTGGAGCTGGAGCAGTAACCAGCTGCTGGAAGGCTGATATCTCTGGTTCTGGGAACAGTAGAGACAAGCTACTAGTGTCGATCAAAGGGGAGAGTCCCAGCTTTTGGAATATACCCTCAGAAAAACTCGTCAGACAGAACCTGAAATATCTGACTGGGAAGAGCAATTAACAGGCTTGGATGGGGACCACTGCTTTGAAGTCAGATATCTCTGGTTCTCAAGGTCCGATTTTAAAAATTCTTGTACTCATGGAAAGAGGGGACCCTCAGCTTTCAGCCTAGGGCCCTTAGACTCCTGGGGGGGTTTCTGGGTACTCGGAAACCCCCCCTGCGTGCGCTACTGTGACGGGAGACCCCAGCCGTGTGTGAGAGACACGGCGTCTGGACTGACTACAACTGCCGGCTTTTGGGTCAGCGTCACGGCGGCTGGTATTTACGGGTGTAGAACGGAGAGCTACGGACTGAGTTACACTATACAAGCTCTCCTGCCTCCCTGCTAATTCATATTACGGCCCAATATCTACAATCTCATGTGGAGTCTGTGAGTATGAAAACCATATTAAAGTGCAGTGGACAATTATCCATTAAAATTACAAGCGGAGACCGGAGATCACTATATTGGCTGCTAATATTGTCCCCAATTGGGAAAAGCAATCTTGATTTTTATTTTTATTTGTAGAGCTCAACAAAGCATAAAAAAAGCTTCCTTTTGAGAAGCAATACTATTTTATCAATTATAGGTGGCCACCGATTTTCAACTCTGTGTAGAGTGTGTATGTATATAATTTATTGATTTGTTAAATAAATTTACATTTTTAATTTGATATATTCTTATCAATAAATACATTTATGTACAATTAAGTGGTGAGCATTAATTCAGTCATACATGCACCTGGTTTCTTATAAGCGCAGTCTTTTTTGTACAAATCTTTGAGAGTACAGGTGAGGTACACGTAAGTGCACCCAACACCTGAATAGGTGTGAGATCACAATCACACCATTTAGGGCGGTATTCAATGAGGCTGATTCGCCATGTTTTTATGGCGATTTTGTGCTGTAAGGCGAATTTCTGACTAAAACGGTGAATCACCCTATTCAATGACCAGATGGCGAATACATTTCAAGGTTTTTTTCGCCATGATTCACCGAGTAGCAATCGCTATCTTTTTATGGTGAAGTGGAATGTGAACTTTTAAAATAAAGTGTTTTGTTTTTTACATTTGGTGTCAAAAAATCAGGAATTTTATTCTGAGGAGGGGCATGCTATTTTTTATTCATGTGCTGTAAGCACATGAATACAGGTTGAGTATCCCATATCCAAAATCCTCGGGACCAGGAGAATTTTGGATAACGGATTATTCCGTATTTCGGAATATTTTAATATTTCAATGATGTATTTTGAAGTATCTTGCATGTATGCTGTATAAACACATAATATACACACAAATATATTTTATTACCACATAAAATACACACAAATATATTTTAATTGTTCAAAAAAACAAGGTTTCAAAACGTGAAACAAAATGTGTGTACTATCTCAGCACTGAATTTGAATGCCAAGCAATCATTGTCTTGCACATATATAGTGCCAGTTACATATCATGTCCCCAGTGATGCTGTTACAAATGTCCCCAGTGAGTTTTCAGCAAAAAAAAAATTTTTTTTTACTTTCTGGAATGTCCGTATTTCGGAATAATTCGGATAACGGATACTCGGATACGGGATACTCGACCTATATTTAATTTAAAAAATATATATATATATATATATTTTTTTTTTTTACACAGAGCAGCCAGCAGGGGGCCGGAGCCGAGCCGCTCATTAGATATTCATATATTTACTGCACCTGATCATTACATATGCATGATCGGGTGTAGTGAATATACCCGGTCCCCTGCTGGCACCCCCGGGGGGCAGCCTGTGCTGCCTGGCACCCGGGGAGCCCACCTCCCCCCCACAAACGTTCTGGGGCAGGCAGGGAGATGGAAGTCTCCCTGCCTGCCGCCATCCTCGGGCTCCCTGCGGCATCGCCGCAGGAGTTAAAATTCGCCAGTCAGGGGCAGCGAGTCCCTGATTTGTTGAATACTGGAGCCGGCGAGGCTCCGGAACGCAGCGAGCAGTGGCGAATGTGCAGCGAATCCTAAACAGGATTCGCTGCACATCGCCAAAATTCTCATTGAATACTGCCCTTAGCCTGCTGCTAAATAGAGTATATTTTGTTGCAAAATTATATTAGGATATTTAAACGTAAATTTAAATAAAACATTTTTTAACTAGCGCCTATCACAAGGGGAGATTTCTTCCCAAAAGTGGTATTTTAGGTGTCGACCTAAGCCATGTCGACCTTCACTGGTCAATCCAATGCATGTCGACCCAATGCGCGTCGACCCAGCGACCGTATACCACCAAGTTCATCTACTCCCTGAAAGCCAGCGACCCTTTCTCCTATTACCAATGCTTTTCAACTTTACCTCTGCTTAGAAGGTTATCTGGAAATATATCCAAGTGTCATTATAGAGCATCTCCAAGGAGATATTACACCTTCATTCATGTCATACAGCCCAACTTCTTGGCTCCCTGGAGGATAAGGAGCCATGTGGTGTCACCATGGCCGTGTTCTCTACACTATTCAATGCCAAAAGCGTCATCCGACCACAGGGCCACTCCCTTCTGTCAGAAAGCAGGCGGTATACATGGGACGGGCCAAACCGGTAGTAAATACGGTACTACATTTGGGATACTCCTGAACTTTCTAGAACAGATAGTATAGAAATGTAAGAAGTATAGTACATGTACTTTCAGTGCTCTGCTCAAGCTTGCATGCCCTTGTTTACCCTCTATGGATGTGGAGAGCCATAAGTTACATTAAAATCTGAACGTAGACACATTGGCCCTTATTCTGATCGGTGCGGATATATCCGCGTGCGTTCGGCCCGCCGATGTTTTGTGTCTGTGCATGTGCAGAGGCGTCTCTGCGCATGTGCGAGCGGGGCGTACGGCCAAATCCCGCATGATCTGTGAACACTCCGAACAGGGGGTGGAGAGGGGCGTGAAGGGCTATTTGGGCTCATTACCATATGCATACGCCCCGCGTTTCATGGGCGTTCCCATGCAAACGCTGGGCGTACGTATGGTAATGCAGTCGTGACGCACGTGTAGGGGGCGGACATATGACATCTCCGGATGTCAGCTGCCCGCTCAGATCCCTGCTTTTGCACGGAAACATGTCCGTGTGGTCTGAGGTTGCGGGAGCTGGTGGAGCACTCGGTCCTGCATTCGATGGTCTGCGACCATCGAATGATGGGGGAGGTTCCCTTAGATGGAGGAGGCGTATTCCGTGAAAAATACACGTGCGGTCTGTTCGGCCAGCTTCTTACCGCATACGGACGGAGTTGGCGATCCGTATGGAAGGCGGGGTTTCACACGCACGGTCCTGGCCGCATATTCGGCTCCGGCCGCACCGATCAGAATAAGGGCCATTGAGACACACATGCCTACTATTGAAATTGAATTTGTTTTTTTGTGCCCACTAAGTGGACTTATATCTGACTCTAAATTAAGTTTTTGAGTATGTGAATTACGGAGGTGACAGTCAGCCTCCATAGCAGAGTAAGCTGCAGTACTGCACCTTAGGTTTGTTCCTATTCAGCATCATTGACTTCTTCTTCATAGTACTAGGCTTGTGTATTGGCTGGTATTGCATAGCACATATTTTAATGGGGCAGATATATTAAGCCTGGTGAAGAGACAAAGTGAAAGGACTTAACGCACCAGCCAATCAACTCCCAACTGTCATTTTCAAAGTTCATTGGCTGGTGCTTTATCTCCTTTCACTTTATTTCCACTTTATCTCTAGTTTTTCTCTTCTCCATGCTTAATGCATCTGCCCCAGTCTTGGCCTTTTGGCCAAGACCAGATGTAGATGCCTATGTATGCTGTGTTGTTTAAATGCACACTCAGTGTGATGGGTCGTCACCTGGTCCCTGACCTCAGGGCTGGCTTCCTAAAGCCCAATGAATACCTCCCAATATTACCCTATCCAGGAGGGACCCAATGCTCTGTTCCTGGACTTCCCTCTTATTGTATCATTGCCATCATCTGTGTTGAACAGGTTAAGTGGTAAGAAAGGTGTTTCTTCACAGTTAATGGTAATCATACATTAAGGAGGAAGTCCAGAAACAGAGCATTGGGTCCCTCCAGGATAGGGTCATGTTGGGAGGTATGCCAATGTGCTATGTGCCTGATAATACACTGGTGGGGAGCACACCTCTGCACTAGTACAGCACTGAGCACTTTTGTTTTTTTATATAGCACTATATTTCCTTTTGCCCTAGTCTTCTGGCAGGGCATAGATACATTTCTATAGTCCTGGCCGCAAGGCTGGGGCTTATATATTTAATGCAAGTTTTGCACTTTTATGTAAATGTATTACATTTTTATTGTGCTTGTGTGTAGATATGGACCGCCCTCTCTTAGAGGTTCTATTCTTTTGGTTTGAGATATAGAATACGTTCTCCAGGGGGATGTTTTGGCCACCCTGGGGGGAGAAAGGGACGACGTCAAGCCTTGCTGAGGAAGCCAAAACCCTTGCTCTTTAAGGGGCCTTTTAGCTCTGAGGGTCAGGAATGCAAAGGGTCACTACTAGCTTTGGCAAAGTGGGACCCAAAGATTCCCTTTTCCTGTCATTAGGGCCTTATGGCTTATGAGGGGATGGGGAGTAATGGAGCGCTTCTCCTTTTGGAGAGTGTCCATAGATCAAGCCCCTAGCACAGTTTTTGTGGGGTGTGGTACAGGGGTCCGACAGTCGGGATACTGAGAGTCATTAGCCCGAGGTCGGGATCCAGACTGGCCGGACCCAAATAGCATGGTGAGCGCAACTAAGCCCCTTGCGGGCACGGTGGCTCGCTAAGCGAGCCACCTATTCTATTCTCCCTCTATGGGAGTCGTGGATCCCCACGAGGGAAAATAGCCGACGGCCCGTTGGGAACCCGGCTGCCGGTGTTTTGACAGTCGGGATCCCGACGTTGGGTAAATGCCTGTCGGGACCCAGTCCGGCACCTGTTTTTGTGCTGCCCTGGGAGAATTGGTGCTATCAATTGGAGCAAACACCTTAGGCTTAAATAAAAATAGCATATATTCTTCTCTGGTGTGTTCACAGGGTCTTCTGTGTGATGACTCAGCTACTCAGGTTCTCCCTGTCATCTCCTACTGCAATGTATTATTAACTTTTCCCGCTGCAGTTACATCATAGTTCCTTCGGGAAAAACAAGAATATTGGGGGCGATTCAGGTTGGCTCGCAAAGCACATTTGGTTTGCTAATGGACAATACCATGCTGGACTGCAAGGGGGGGGGGGGGGGCAGATTTAACGTGTAGAAAGTTAGATTTGGGTGTTATTTTGTTTATGTGCAGGGTAAATACTGGTTGCTTTATTTTTACACTGCAATATAGATATCAGTTTAAAGTACAAACCCCACCCAAATCTAATTCTCTCTGCACAAGTTACATCTGCCCCACCTGCAGTGCACATGGTTTTGTTCAAGGGCAAACAAAGGACCTGATTCTGGTTGGCTCGCAAAGCAGTGGTATTTTGCTGCTTTGTAAGCCATGTAATGGTGCCGGCCTGTGCGGACCATACTGGGTCGTGCCATACTGGGTCGGATCTCTGCAACCAAGGCCTACAAAGTCCGGCGGTTCCAGGACTGGCATTGGAAAACAACTGAGAATTCTCAAATTCAGCTGGCTAAACCGCTTAAAATGGCGAGGTCTTGGCTTCAGCGTGAAAAGAATATGGCTGCCCAAGTGGTGGAGACCGTAGCCTTAGACCACCGTGTGTGGGTCTTACACAGAGGCATGCAGAGGTGGGTTCTGCCAGGGAGGTAAAGTACTCCAAACCGATTTGAAAAGAATTGTGGGGTCCCAGAAAGATCCCTGGCTAAATCTACCTGGGTTTAGGACTAAGTGTACATGTGGTAGGGAATATAGGTTGTTAGCTCCACTGGGGCAGGAACTGATGTGAGTGCAACTATACTCTGTAAAGCGCTATGTGTGCGCTATATAAGAAACTGTTAATAAATAATAATAAGAGAAATAGCCTGCAATTTCATACCTGATATCCCATCCATGCAGATCCTGTCCAGGTGTTGGAGCAAGCACTTTCAGCAATCAGGCACACATGTGTCACACTTTCTTAAAGCTCGTTAGTGTAAGGGCTCAGGGCTCCTGATGCCAGCAAGTGGCCCAGCGATAGAGCGATAGAGGGTGGTGGGCCATTGGGCTAAAGACAGGGAGCCTGTAATCGCATACCTTCCAACATGACCCTTTCATGAAGGGACACAATGCTCTTTTTCTGGATATCCTTCTTAATTTATGATTGACTCCACCTGTTTTAACAAGGTAAATTGCTAAGAAATGTTTTTCAACACAGGTGATGGTAATCCTAAATTAAGAGGAAAGTCCAGGAACAGAGCATTGCGTCCCTCCTGGAGAGGGTCATGTTGGGAGGTATGTAATAGTGTATGCTGTTTGTGGCCGGTGCCTGGTTAAGATATCCGGTAAGCTTGCTGTGGAAAAGACATGTTTCAAGTGCTGAGGAAGTAAACAGTGTGCTTTTCCCCTGTGTCAGAGTCTTCAAAAACAAAACTATAAATCAGGGTTGCCTACATGACCCTCTCCATGAGGGAGAAAATGCTCTGTTCCTGGACTTCCCTGGTAATGTAGGATTGCCATCACCTGTGGTGAAACACCTTCTTATCAGTTACCTAGCTCCCCACAGGTGATGGCAATCCTAAATTACCAGGGAAGTCCAGGAACAGAGCATTTTCTCCCTGAAGGAAAGGGTCAGGTAGGCATCCCTGGAATAAATCCACCTGCGGTTGTGCCGACTATGTAGTTACTTGCATCCAATATACATACGTGCAATTTCAGGATCCAAAACTGACAATTGCAGTTTTGCAGTTTTCCCATACTTAAAAGCTAAAAATAAACAAAAGGACCTTATAGTGTACTAGGTCTAATATTCAACTTGGAGTGCAACAGTGCATAAAAAGTTTGTTACTTGTTTCCTAGCACGGCGCCACCGATTTTAATTGTATGAAATCGGGTCGATCGCATCGCATGCAACCAAATCGCATGCGATGCGATTGACCCGACCGACCCGATTTTTACATTGGAACCAATGTTAAATGGTCCCTGAGACCCGAATTTACATTGGCCCCAATGTTTAATGCCCCCCAGACCCCATTTTTCATTGTATGCCCCTCCATTGTTAACGGCACGCCACGATCAACGTCAACCCGAAGCGTGGCGAGCGCAGCGAGCCCCCCGCGAGGGGTGGCGGTACGCGTCCTCCGATCTTTTTATACCCTCACTATCCATGTCGGCGTGGAGTTGAATTTATACTGTGTGGCGAGTGCAGCGAGCCACCGAGCCCGAAGCGTGGCGAGCGCAGCTTGCCCCTCGAGGGGACGCGCATTACTTCAGACGTATTACGCGTCCCCTCATGGGGCTCGCTGCACTTGCCACGCTTCGGGCTCGGTGGCTCGCTGCGCTCGCCACACTATGTAAAATCAACTCCACGCCGACGTGGATAGTGGGGGTATGAAAAGGTCGGAGGACGCGTACCGACGCCCGTCGCGGGCTCGCTGCGCTCGCCACGCTTCGGGTTCACGTTGATCGTGGCGTTGCGTTAACATTGGTGGGCATTTGACATAATTAACCATCAGGGTGGGTTTACAATTAAAAATCGGGTCGGGGGGGGCATTTAACATTGGGTCCAATGTAAAATCTGGTCTCAAGGACCCTTTTTACATTGGTCCTAATGTAAAAATCGGGTCGGTCGCATCGCATGCCATTATAATGGCATGTGATGCGACCGATTTTCAAAGTGCGTTAAAAACGTGTTTAAAGCCCGAAAATCGGGTCGGTCGGGTCCCATTGCATACCTTAAGTTAAGGTATGCGATGGGACCCAACGGGCGCTGTGCTAGGAAACAAGTACCAAAAGTTTTAATAGTGGAACCCCCTATTTTCTATGGATCCTTGATGTGTAGCTTCTATGGTTTTAGCAGTTGAGGCTTACATGAAGCTTACGTTACGTAAATGCTGGCTATACATATAAAGGTATCTTTCAAATACAAGAGTGCTTAGGATGCTCAAATTAAAGCAAGTTGAAAATTACACCTACTGCACTATAAGGGCCTTTTGTTTACTTTAATCTTTTATGTACAAGAAAACTGCTATACGACATTATATGATCGTCAGTTCTGGATTCATAAATTGCACGTATGTGTGTTATATGCAAGTAACTACATCATCGGTGCAACCCCAGGTGGTTTTATTCTTTTGTTTTTGTGTATTTATTTGATGTGTTTGGCGACACATCTTGTATTTTCACCACAGTTGTTGCCCACGTCGCAGTATTTCAGGGTTGCCAACCCTCCCAGAATGGCCGAGAGGATCCCGAAAATCGGGTCCCCCTCCCGCCCCCCCGGAAATGTGGGCAACCCTCCCGGATTCCGGCGGACCTTCTTCCTCCCCTCATGTACCTGGTTGCAGAAGCTTTAAATTGCCGCGATTCACGGCTTTTCTGCGGAAGGGGGTGGGGCTAAATATGCAAATCATTTGTATTTAGGCCAGGAAATCAGGAAATCTTCCTGATGATGTCATATTTTATAAGAGGCTCCGGAACTGAGTTCCTGCTGAAAAATAGCACTGTGTGTGTGTGTGCATATATATATATATATATATATATATATATATATATATATATATATATATATGAGAGAGAGGGAGATATATCGCTCAACGCTTACCAAGCTGACAGGCTTCCAAGAGGTAACGACGATGACACCTATGTGGATAATGAACAACCCATATGGCATACATTACAGTAACAAGGTCTCATCCCCGGACGGCCATTTCGGTAAGCAAGCACCTTTCTCAGTGGGGTTCATGAGGATGTCAGAAACTTGGTGCTGGTAACAGCATGTGTATCATATGTCATTTAGCTCAACGGAATTGCAAGTGACATATTTATTTAGGAACAGCAGAGGGCAGCAGACTTCATGCTTCGAACTCCATAAATATTGCAGTCTGATTCCCTAGTACTAAACTACAGTAGTTTAGAAAAATAAGGCAAATATATTTTTTACAAATGACTCTTTTTCTAATGAAAATGATGGCATCCGATGCGATGCGATGGCACCCGATTTTGCACTGAAATGCATCAGAATGCATTGAAATGTGTATTAAAGTAGTGAAATGCCCCCAAATGCCATTTTTCATAGTGCACCACCCCCACTATCAACGTCAACCCGAAGCGTGGCGAGCGCAGCGAGCCCGCGAGGGGCGGCGGTACGCGTCCTACGACCTTTTCATACCCCCACTATCCACGTCGGCGTGGAGTTGAGAATAGAATAGTGTGGCGAGCGCAGCGAGCCACCGAGCCCGAAGCGTGGCGAGGGGACGCGGATACCTGTGAAGCCCGCGAGGGGACGCGTATAGCTGTGAAGGTATCTGCGTCCCCTCGCTGCGCTCGCCACGCTTCGGGCTCGCCACACTATTCTATTCTCAACTCCACGCCGACGTGGATAGTGGGGGTATGAAAAGGTCGTAGGACGCGTACCGCCGCCCCTCGCGGGCTCGCTGCGCTCGCCACGCTTCGGGTTGACGTTGATAGTGGGGGTGGTGCACTATGAAAAATGGCATTTGGGGGCATTTTACAAGTTTAATACACATTTCAATGCATTTTGATGCATTTCAATGCAAAATCGGGTGCGATCGCATCGCGTCGCATCGCATTGCATGCCATCGTATGGCATCCGATGCGATCGCATACGATTTTTGAGCTAAAATGCTCAACAATCGGTAAAACATCGTATTGCATCGTATGCCACTACATATGGCATACGATGCCATGCGATGGCATACGATTTTTGAGCAAAAATGGTCAAAAATCGGTAAAACATTGCATCGCATCGTATGCCATCGTATGCCACATGCGATGCGATGCGATTTTTAGCATACGATCTGCATACGATGCAGGTCGTGGGAGCCGTGATACTCCACAAGTACCGTTGTCCGCTTCATTTTCAGGCGGATTGGCCCACCGGGAAACCGGGTCATTTCCCGGTGGGCCGGCAGATTTCCCTCTAGCTGGGCTGCCTACCTTGGTTCTAAGCGGCAGCAGCCCAGCCTGGTCACAAACTACAGCATTGCCCAAAACAAATATGGCTGCCACATATATGCATATATTATATGCACATATGCGGCAGCCATATTTGTTTTGGGCTATGCTGCACTTTGTGAGCAGCTGCAGCCGCTGGATGACGACGGAAGCGTGGCGGTGGTGAGTAGTGTCCGCACACTAGGGTTACCACCTAGTCCCTTTAATTCCGGACACATGTTAATTACACAGGTTCTGTGGCAGTTTAAAATCCGGTGAAGTGGAGTCTTGAAGTCAGCCAGCCACAGAACCTGTGTAATTAACATGTGTCCGGAATTAAAGGGACTAGGTGGTAACCCTACCGCACACACACCCCGAGCCCCCCCCCAGTGCCGTCTTTCCCATTGGGCACGATGGGCAGTTGCCCGGGGGCCCTAGGACCTAGGGGCCCCCGGCCCAGCCCAATGGGAAAGATGGTGGCCGGGGTCCGGAAATCCGCTCACCCTCGCTGGGGGATCCGGGCAGGGGGATCAGGGCGGTGGCGGTAGCTAGAAGCCTGATTCGGCGAAGCTCTATTTGCCGGCGGGGCGGGAAGCGCTGTTGCATTTGAATAGACTGGCCAGACGCTGATTGGCTGAATTCAGAAAATCAGCATCCGGCCAGTCTTTGAAAAGGCAACAGCGCTTCCCACCCCGCCGGCAAATAGCGCTTCACCTCCTAGCTAGCAGTGAATTTAATTTCGGGGGTCCGTGTGCCGGGGTTCTGATCACCCTCACTGGGTGATCCGGCAGGGGGATCAGGGCATCGGTGGCGGTAGCTAGGAGCCCGAAGCGGCGAAGCGCTATTTGCCGACAGGGGGGGCGAGAAGCGCTGCTGCATTTAAAATGACTGGCTGAATGCTGATTGGCTGAATTCAGCCAATCAGCATCCGGCCAGTCTTTTCAAATTCAACAGCGCTTCCCGCCCCCGCCGACAAATAGTGCTTCGGCGCTTCGGGCTCCTAGCTACCGCGACCGCCGCCCTGATCCCCTTCCACAGCGAGGATGGTCGGATCCCCGCCACCCGGCCACCATCTTTCCCATTAGCGCTATTTGCCGGTGGGGCGGGAAGCGCTGCTGCATTTGAAAAGACTGGCCGAACGCTGATTGGCTGAATTCAGCCAATCAGCGTCTGGCCAGTCTTTTCAAATGCAACAGCGCTTCCCGCCCCGCCAGTTAATAGCGCTTTGCCACTTCAGGGCAGGCTCCTAGCTACCGCCGCTGCCCTGATCCCGCTGCCCGGATCCCCCAGCGAAGATGATCGGATCCCCGGCCGCCGGAAGCTGACTGGCTGCCGCACGGAGCCAGAGAGGTGAGGGTTGGGGAGGTGACTGTGGGCTCCTGGGCAAACTAATTTGGGGGGGGGGTCCAGTGAACTAGGTTGCCCAGGGGCCCTTCCTAATGTTAAGACGGCCCTGCCCCCCCCTCCCCCTTCCCGGGCCGGATTTCGATCCCAATCCGTCCCTGAACCTCAGCCTCCTTTTGCTGATCTCTCGTAGATATTTTAGAACCAGCTCTGCCCACTGCATAATAAACTGACTGCCTGCTGGAGCTCATGGTAAAGACAGACCCCTCTGCAGCAAATGACATTGCAGTTACTTGTAAATACCTGATGCTATCAGTGGCAGGTGTTTATGCAGGAATTGCTGGGGCCAGTGATTATGGTTTCATGCCAACTATCTAATTTAATCCACAGCTGGCTTCATAGATTTGGCAATTTCCTGAACAAATTTACACTTATCTGCATTGCAACCCTTGATGAAAAAGTCATTTCTTTATGCAGTATTTTCTTAAGTTCCATTAAAAATAGTGGTATTGATTGTGGCACTTAAAAGCTCATTTAATTATTCATTTTGTTTTCCTTGCCAGAGAAAAAAAAACGGTTCTTACTGAATAGTTTAATGGAATATGAGAACATTGATTAGACTGCTCCCTCTATCTGGCTTCTGGAATGTGTCTGATGTCATACTCTGGCAGTGGGGCCGCATTGGCGATGGCTAATGTACATTACACTGTGAAAGCAGTGTTATCTAATCTGCCTGAGTCAGCACTTGTTCAGAACCTTCCTTTGGCTTAGCAGAGGTCTGACCATTTTTGTTGTTTGCAACTTTCAAACTCTTTTCTCAAGTGCCACCGGTTTTTAAGAGGACTTGCGAAGGAATAGACCATCGGGAGAACTCGGCCGCAGATGGCCGTAGAGTTTTATCAGATCATCTCATTTACAATCGTTCGTAACTAAGGGTGAATTCAGCCGTGAATTCAGCTTAAAATACAAATGGAAAACAGACGGCATGAGGTACTCCCCCACCCTCTCCCCACGAGCATAACCAGTTCCGGACTCTTGGAGCCGGACCTGGTTTCTGAAATACAGGGGACAAAAGGACTGGGGTTCCCTTGTATCAAAAACCAGCACCAGACTTTTAGACCCATCCTGTTTCCAAAAATATGTGGGACAATGTGAGTAGGGGTCCCCCATAGTTTTGTAACCAGCACTGGGCTCCAACAGCCAGCAGAGTAATGCCACAGCCGGTGGTCCCTAATTATATCCGGTCCCATGGCTACAGCATTAACCCCTTTACTAGCACTCCCAAGAATTTTCCGAGCTATGCTAAAGTGCCCAGACTGGCAACCCTGGAAAATTCTCGGGATTGCCACTGTCTGCCTCTTATTGCCGGGCAGCACCACTGTGCTGAGTGCTTCAGTCGTTGCCCTGGCAACCTCCCCCAGCTGTGCGCGGTGTGACCTTGCTAACGTCACACCACACATAGCTGGGTTGCCGGGTGCAGGTCCGGGCAGCGACTGATGTAGTGCTCCGCAACGCTGCCCGGCCCCGAGAGACACAGGGCTGGGTTTTTTTTAGAGAGCGATCCCCCCAAAAAACTCACCAAGTGGGGAGCGCTCTCTAAAAACAAAACCACCACTGGGTTGCGGCTGGGTCCCCCCCAGACCACCACCTGGTCAGGGATAAAGCTGGTGCTATCCCTGGCACCACTGGGTGGTGGGTGCCAGGTTGATGGTTTTCAAGTAACATAAAAGGTTAAAAATAATGTTGGGTTCTGCTGTGGAACTAAAAGTCTTGCACGACACGGTTTAAAGACCACTGTCAGCCAGACACACACTCCCGGCATGGCTAAGGAATGATCTAAGACTGAAGGAAATGGCGCAGCCTCATTTTCAGCTCATGGATGTCACAGAAATCCCCATCGGTCACAGCGTTGTCTGTCAAATCAGAGGCTGACAGTTACTTCAGAGCTACCTCAGTAGGCGGCGCTGGTAGCATCTATGTAGTGGGGATATGGAGACACAGATGAATCATGCTGTGCTTTAATTTCAGTACCAGCGGTGTGTGCGATTCAGGGGGATATGGGGGCCCCCCTGTGACCGCCCATGTTGCCCTCCTTAGATCCGGCCATGACTGTGTACTATAATTGGAAATGAAGTGTTTTTGTAATAGACTTCAGGCACTGAGATAAAAAGGAGTATGTTTATTAAGGTAAAAACATAAACAAAAGGACAAGACTTCTAACCCCCAAAATGTGTTTGGGGTTAAACATAAAAATGTATGGTATATATGTATAAGATACAGAAAGGACACAACTTCTTACACCGAGGGGCAATTAGAGCCTGCGGGATGGAAAGTGAGTCCAATGGTGAAGGAAGATCAGGCACAACCTTGACGCGTTTCAAGTCCTTAATGGCCCTTCTTCAAAAGGTGCTGTGTGTCACACAGCACCTTTTGAAGAAGTGCCATTGCCTGATCATCCTTCACCATTGGACTCACATTCCATCTTATGCATGCAATTGGAGCCTGGCAGGACACACGATCCGGATTGGTTCCCTGCCTGTCTTACCATCCTGCAGGCTCCAATTGCCCCTCAGAGTAAGAAGTTGTGTCCTTTTTTTACATTTTTTTCTTTTATATATCTTGCATTTTTGTTTTTAACCCCAACAACATTTTGGGGGTTAGAAGTCTTGTCCTTTTGTTTATGTTTTTACCTTAATAAAGCATACTCCTCAGTGCAGAAACACTTCATTTCCAGCCCTCTATCACGATCTGAGGGAAACCGCATGTTAGTGACAACAAGGCAGCAGAGGAACTGCTGGTTAAATATACAATTCCTATTCCACTGTGTACTATAATTACCTTTGCTATATTTACTATAATTATCTATGCTATGTTTACTATAATTACCTGTGCTATGTGTACTATAAGTAACTGTGCTACGTGTACTATATTTACGTATGCTACATTTACTATAATCATCTGTGCTATGTGTACTATAAGTACTATTGTAAAGCGCAACGGAATCTGCTGCGCTATATAAGAAACTGTAAATAAATAAATAATAAATAATAAATAAGTAACTGTGCTACGTGTACTATATTTACGTATGCTACATTTACTATAATTACCTGTGCTATGTGTACTATAAGTAACTGTGCTATGTGTACTATATTTACGTATGCTACATTTACTATAATTACCTATGCTATATGTACTATAATTACCTATGCTATATGTACTATAATTACCTATGCTATATTTACTATAATTAACATATGCAATATTTATCTCCCTGTACTGTTCCTTTGTACAACGCTGCGAAACACTTGTGGCGCCTTATAAATAAAATTATAATAATAATATTTACTATAATTACCTAAGGTATATGTAATATAATTACCATGTTATATTTACTATGATTACCATATGCTATATGTACTATAATTACCTGTACTATACTTACAATGATTTCCTGTACTATAATTACCTGTGCTATATTTACTATATTTACCTATGTAATGTTTACTATAATTACCTATGCTATACCTACTATGATTACCTGTGCTATACTTACTATGATTACTTGTGCTATATTTACTATAATTACCTATGCTATGTTTACTATAATTACCTATGATGTCACATATTTACTACAATTACCTGTGCTATGTTTACCATAATTACATACTCTATGTTTACTATAATTACCTATGATATTTTTACTACAATTACCTGCACTATGTTTCTTATAATTACCTGTGCTGTTTACTATAATTACCTCTGCTATATTTACTATAATTACCTCTGCTATAATTACCTGTGCTACTGTATATTTGCTATTTTTACCTGTGCTATTTTTACTATAATTACATGTGCTATGTTTACTATAATTACCTGTGCTATATTTTCTATAATTACCTGCGCTATATTTACTATGATTACCTGTGTTATGTTTACTATAATTACCTGTGCTATATTTACTATAATTACCTGCGCTATATTTACTATGATTACCTGTGCTATATTTACTATGATTACCTGCGCTATATTTACTATGATTACCTGTGCTATATTTACTATGATTACCTGTTCTATATTTGCTATAATTACCTGCGCTATATTAACTATAATTACCTGTGCTAAATGTACTATAATTACCTGCGCTATATTAACTATAATTACCTGTGCTATATGTACTATGATTACCTGTGCTATATTTACTATGATTACCTGTTCTATATGTACTATAATTACCTGTGCTATATGTACTATGATTACCTGTGCTATATTTACTATAATTACCTGCGCTATATTTACTATTATTACATGTGCTATATTTACTATGATTACCTGTGCTATATTTACTATAATTACCTGCGCTATATTTACTATTATTACCTGTGCTATATGTACTATAATTACCTGCGCTATATTTACTATAATTACCTGTGCTATATGTACTATAATTACCTGCGCTATATTTGCTATTATTACCTGTGCTATATTTTCGATAATTACCTGCGCTATATTTACTATGATTACCTGTTCTATATGTACTATAATTACCTGCGCTATATGTACTATAATTACCTGTGTTATATGTACTATAATTATCTGCGCTATATTTGCTATTATTACCTGTGCTATATTTTCTATAATTACCTGCGCTATATTTACTATAATTACCTGTTCTATATGTACTATGATTACCTGTGCTATATGTACTATAATTACCTGCGCTATATGTACTATAATTACCTGTGCTATATTTACTATAATTACCTGCGCTATATGTACTATAATTACCTGCGCTATATGTACTATAATTACCTGTGCTATATTTACTATAATTACCTGCGCTATATGTACTATAATTACCTGCGCTATATGTACTATGATTACCTGTGCTATATGTACTATAATTACCTGCGCTATATGTACTATAATTACCTGTGCTATATTTACTATAATTACCTGCGCTATATGTACTTTAATTACCTGTGCTATATTTACTATGATTACCTGTGCTATATTTACTGTCATTACCTGCGCTATATGTACTATGATTACCTGTGCTATATTTACTATGATTACCTGTGCTATATTTACTATAATTACCTGTGCTATATGTACTATGATTACCTGTGCTATATGTACTATAATTACCTGCGCTATATGCACTATAATTACCTGCGCTATATTTGCTATAATTACCTGTGCTATATTTGCTATAATTACCTGCGCTATATGTACTATAATTACCTGTGCTATATTTTCTATAATTACATGTGCTATATTTACTATCATTACCTGTGCTATATGTACTATGATTACCTGTGCTATATGTACTATGATTACCTGTGTTATGTTTACTATAATTACCTGTGCTATATTTTCTATAATTACCTGTGCTATATTTACTATCATTACCTGTGCTATATGTACTATGATTACCTGTGCTATATGTACTATGATTACCTGTGTTATGTTTACTATAATTACCTGCGCTATATTTTCTATAATTACCCTTGCTATATTTACTATGATTACCCTTGCTATATTTACTATGATTACCTGTAACTTATTTGTTATATTGACTCTGGCACAGTATGATGCCAGAGTATTACATCTTTTTTGCTCCTGCACTCCATGTGTTACAATCAGTACTCTTTTTCCTGTGGGAATAGGTACTAGTACTGATTTATTTCTATTTCTGGAACTTGTGTTTAAAATGACACCAAGAAGAACATGCTGGGTACTGAGTGCTGCTGAGTTCACACACAGGAACTGCAACTCATCCGCAATTGCGTGCAAATCCGCCCTCTTAACACAATATTGGGGAACATCGAATGCTTAGTAGGTCTGAATGCAGCAGTAGCAATGCAGGAGCCATGTTTTAATGCAAACATGATTGCAGCTGGCAGCATAGACTTGCCATGAAGATGCCTGTTTTTGTGGCCACTCCTCGAAGTGGTCACTTCCTGTCAATCACTGCATATAAATCCTCAGTGCAAAGAGACTCACGGAGGCACCTTTACATAGTGCAATCACAGTGGATGCACAGTCTGACTATAAGTGCTTAACTATGAAAACAATTGTATTCTGTATACAATTTGTGTAGCTATGTGTAGCCAAGTCCAGTATTGCAGTGGGAATTCCAAAAGCCTAATGCTATAATTGGATAGATTTTTTTATACTAATTTTTGGGGGGCAATGGCGCCTCACAACAGAATACATGGTTAAACATAAAAGCTTACTATACTGTGGCGCAACAGCTCTGTGACCATGATTTGCATTCTGACCCCACCACTACTGGTGGATTTTGTATGTTCTCCATGTGTAATGAATTTCCTCCCTCAGTCCAACTAATTGAGCAGAATTTGGACAACATTCCATGTCTTGTGTAACATAAGTACTTGTACATCGCACATGACAAATTGGTTTCATATTCCAATAGTTTAACACAGAATATTCATGATTACGTTTAATATGAGTCTCAAATGATCACTCAGTGCTTTTAGAGGAATTTGATCTTCACTCTATATAAATCACAGGCTGTGGCGTCCTTTTTGCCCCTTTCTATTATCATGACACCAACCCCTTCATCATTTATTGGCTACAGAATACTTGATAAAGCTGCCCCTTCAGTGACAGTGAAATGCGTTGGTGACCAAGTTGGACCCTTTGTGGACATTACCCATCACCTGCTTAACTCTCTGGGACCCCATATTTTAACCTTCATCATTTGGAGTTTTTTGGCACAGTGCACTTTACAAAAAGAGGCCCCCATATCAGGCCTGGACTGGGGAAACTACAGCGGTTCTTTTGGAACTCAATTGGAGCACCTTTTCCCGTTTATACCAAACGCACTTTAGAGAGGATCCCCACAAGCAGATCAGTCCTCATTGAACCGGGACACCTCCAGCGGCATACTGGGATTGCAATTGGACTCCAGTGCCATAATCTACACCTCATTTGTTGTGGTCTACCAGAGCAGGTCATATTAATTGGTCCACTTGTTGTTTTTAAAAGTATCTCCACCTAGTTTATTGTATGTTATGTGTTATTAATTAAATATTTATTTTTATTGCTAAGATTGGTTGACTCATTAAAATACATGAGCGCTGCAACAACCTCTTTTTTGTTCTTCACATTGGCTTCAGAATAGTCTATCCCGCTCTTCTGTTCCCTCGGAGTGATATCATGTTTGGCGGATAAAGTCACCCTGTTATGGTGCTGGCTCAGACCCTTATTTAATGCAACTTAAAATTATATTTAAAAAAGATAATGAATATGTGCACTCCTTTTTATTTCACTGAGGGAGAGGTGATAGTAGAAATGCTGAATGGCTAAAAACTAACTTCAAGGATTAAGTATAAATTGCTCATTGGACTGATAATTTGATTTCACATCTAAAGACGGTACTGCCATGTCTGATTAATGAGCTACTTTCAGCAATAACGCTTCTTACGTTCCCAGTAATGCTTTCTTCCTTTAATAGCTACAACTGCATATGCACTAGTTGTTCTAAGGAAGAGTAAGTAAAACATTGATCCCATTGTAACAGAAAGTTGTGTGATTTATGGTCTCATATGCAGTAGATCATTTTAATTTCAAATGTTTTTTTTTTTTGTAAGACCTGCTGGGTCTTATTGAAGCTGAGTACAGCACGTCTATGTAATCGAGCCACCCCTGGCCCAATATTGGGTCAGGAGAGCATTCATCATCACCACTAATGGCATTTGCCATAGCTTGGTACAGAAGCTGTAAATAGCATTTAATGTGCATGCACACTACTCAGAATAGGTCGCTACACTGGTGACACACCCACACAATGGGCGTATGCCCCATTGCTGCCCAATTGCCACGCAGTAATTTCCATTCAGTTTTCAGTGAGAAATAATGGAGCTACTACATACAAACAGTTACAAATGTGTTCTAATATATAGCGCCACCCAAAGTATCACTCAAATATGTGCAAATATGTTTCTTTAAAGAAACATATTTGCACATATTTGAGTGATACTTTGGGTGGTGCTATATTTTAGAACACATCTGTAACTGTTTGTGAATTTATTGTGGTACTTGGTGGAAGTCCCTAGTGTTTCTAAACAGCTGCAACCTATAGGTGAAGCGCATCGAGTAGACAAAATTTTCCATTTGTATATGGAGCTACTACTTACACCTAGCTGTGAGAAAACGTTGTATGCTGCCTGAGGATCCTGGAGCATTATAGTGTTGCCAGAGATGAGCATACTTATCACATGGAAAATCCTGGATCCACTATAGTGGTGCTAGAGATGAGCATGCTTATCACATGGATGATCCAGGATCCATTATAGTGGTGCTAGAGATGAGCATGCTTATCACATGGATGATCCAGAATCCATTATAGTGTTGTCAGAGATGAGCATACTTATCACATGGAAAATCCTGGATCCACTATAGTGGTGCTAGAGATGAGCATGCTTATCACATGGATGATCCAGGATCCATTATAGTGGTGCTAGAGATGAGCATGCTTATCACATGGAAAATCCAGGATCCATTATAGTGGTGCTATAGATGAGCATGCTTATCACATGGATGATCCAGGATCCATTATAGTGTTGCCAGAGATGAGCATACTTATCACATGGATGATCCTGGATCCAATATAGAGGTGCTAGAGATGAGCATGCTTATCACTTGAATGATCCAGGATCCACTATAGTGGTGCTAGAGATGAGCATGCTTATCACATGGAAAATCCTGGATCCACTATAGTGGTGCTAGAGATGAGCATGCTTATCACATGGAAACACCAGGATCCACTATAGTGGTGCTAGAGATGAGCATGCTTATCACATGGATGATCCTGGATCCACTATAGAGGTGCTAGAGATGAGCATGCTTATCACTTGGATGATCCAGGATCCACTATAGTGGTGCTAGAGATGAGCATGCTTATCACATGGATGATCCTGAATCCACTATAGTGGTGCTAGAGATGACCATGCTTATCACATGGAAAATCCTGGATCCACTATAGTGGTGCTAGAGATGAGCATGCTTATCACATGGAAAATCCTGGATCCACTATAGTGGTGCTAGAGATGAGCATGCTTATCACACGGAAAATCCTGGATCCACTATAGTGGTGCTAGAGATGAGCATGCTTATCACATGGATGATCCAGGATCCACTATAGTGGTGCTAGAGATGAGCATGCTTATCACATGGATGATCCAGGATCCATTATAGTGGTGCTAGAGATGAGCATGCTTATCACATGGAAAATCCAGGATCCATTATAGTGGTGCTAGAGATGAGCATGCTTATCACATGGATGATCCAGGATCCATTATAGTGTTGCCAGAGTTGAGCATGCTTATCACATGGATGATCCAGGATCCATTATAGTGGTGCTAGAGATGAGCATGCTTATCACATGGAAAATCCTGGATCCACTATAGTGGTGCTAGAGATGAGCATGCTTATCACATGGATGATCCAGGATCCATTATAGTGGTGCTAGAGATGACCATGCTTATCACATGGAAAATCCTGGATCCACTATAGTGGTGCTAGAGATGAGCATGCTTATCACATGGATGATCCAGGATCCATTATAGTGGTGCTAGAGATGAGCATGCTTATCACATGGATGATCCTGGATCCACTATAGAGGTGCTAGAGATGAGCATGCTTATCACTTGAATGATCCAGGATCCACTATAGTGGTGCTAGAGATGAGCATGCTTATCACATGGAAAATCCAGGATCCACTATAATGGTGCTAGAGATGAGCATGCTTATCACATGGATGATCCAGGATCCACTATAGTGGTGCTAAAGATGAGCATACTTATCACATGGATGATCCTGAATCCACTATAGTGGTGCTAGAGATGACCATGCTTATCACATGGAAACACCAGGATCCACTATAGTGGTGCTAGAGATGAGCATGCTTATCACATGGAAAATCCAGGATCCACTATAGTGGTGCTAGAGATGAGCATGCTTATCACATGGATGATCCAGGATCCACTATAGTGGTGCTAGAGATGAGCATACTTATCACATGGATGATCCTGAATCCACTATAGTGGTGCTAGAGATGACCATGCTTATCACATGGAAACACCAGGATCCACTATAGTGGTGCTAGAGATAAGCATGCTTATCACATGGAAACACCAGGATCCACTATAGTGGTGCTAGAGATGAGCATGCTTATCACATGGAAAATCCTGGATCCACTATAGTGGTGCTAGAGATGAGCATGCTTATCACATGGAAAATCCTGGATCCACTATAGTGGTGCTAGAGATGAGCATGCTTATCACATGGAAAATCCTGGATCCACTATAGTGGTGCTAGAGATGAGCATGCTTATCACATGGAAAATCCTGGATCCACTATAGTGGTGCTAGAGATGAGCATGCTTATCACATGGAAAATCCTGGATCCACTATAGTGGTGCTAGAGATGACCATGCTTATCACATGGATGATCCAGGATCAACTATAGTGGTGCTAGAGATGAGCATGCTTATCACATGGATGATCCAGGATCCATTATAGTGGTGCTAGAGATGAGCATGCTTATCACATGGAAAATCCAGGATCCATTATAGTGGTGCTAGAGATGAGCATGCTTATCACATGGATGATCCAGGATCCATTATAGTGTTGCCAGAAATGAGCATACTTATCACATGGAAAATCCTGGATCCACTATAGTGGTGCTAGAGATGAGCATGCTTATCACATGGATGATCCAGGATCCATTATAGTGGTGCTAGAGATGACCATGCTTATCACATGGAAAATCCTGGATCCACTATAGTGGTGCTAGAGATGAGCATGCTTATCACATGGATGATCCAGGATCCATTATAGTGGTGCTAGAGATGAGCATGCTTATCACATGGATGATCCTGGATCCACTATAGAGGTGCTAGAGATGAGCATGCTTATCACTTGGATGATCCAGGATCCACTATAGTGGTGCTAGAGATGAGCATGCTTATCACATGGAAAATCCAGGATCCACTATAGTGGTGCTAGAGATGAGCATACTTATCACATGGATGATCCTGAATCCACTATAGTGGTGCTAGAGATGACCATGCTTATCACATGGAAACACCAGGATCCACTATAGTGGTGCTAGAGATGAGCATGCTTATCACATGGAATATCCTGGATCCACTATAGTGGTGCTAGAGATGAGCATGCTTATCACATGGAAAATCCTGGATCCACTATAGTGGTGCTAGAGATGAGCATGCTTATCACATGGAAAATCCTGGATCCACTATAGTGGTGCTAGAGATGAGCATGCTTATCACATGGAAAATCCTGGATCCACTATAGTGGTGCTAGAGATGAGCATGCTTATCACATGGAAAATCCTGGATCCACTAAAGTGGTGCTAGAGATGAGCATGCTTATCACATGGATGATCCAGAATCCACTATAGTGGTGCTAGAGATGAGCATGCTTATCACATGGATGATCCAGGATCCATTATAGTGGTGCTAGAGATGAGCATGCTTATCACATGGAAAATCCAGGATCCATTATAGTGGTGCTAGAGATGAGCATGCTTATCACATGGATGATCCAGGATCCACTATAGTGGTGCTTGAGATGAGCATGCTTATCACATGGATGATCCAGGATCCATTATAGTAGTGCTAGAGATGAGCATGCTTATCACATGGATGATCCAGGATCCATTATAGTGGTGCTAGAGATGAGCATGCTTATCACATGGAAAATCCTGGATCCACTATAGTGGTGCTAGAGATGAGCATGCTTATCACATGGAAAATCCAGGATCCACTATAGTGGTGCTAGAGATGAGCATACTTATCACATGGATGATCCTGGATCCACTATAGTGGTGCTAGAGATGAGCATGATTATCACATGGAAACACCAGGATCCATTATAGTGGTGCTAGAGATGAGCATGCTTATCACATGGAAAATCCTGGATCCACTATAGTGGTGCTAGAGATGAGCATGCTTATCACATGGAAAATCCTGGATCCACTATAGTGGTGCTAGAGATGAGCATGCTTATCACATGGAAAATCCTGGATCCACTAAAGTGGTGCTAGAGATGAGCATGCTTATCACATGGATGATCCAGGATCCACTATAGTGGTGCTAGAGATGAGCATGCTTATCACATGGAAAATCCAGGATCCATTATAGTGGTGCTAAAGATGAGCATGCTTATCACATGGATGATCCAGGATCCACTATAGTGGTGCTTGAGATGAGCATGCTTATCACATGGATGATCCAGGATCCATTATAGTAGTGCTAGAGATGAGCATGCTTATCACATGGAAAATCCTGGATCCACTATAGTGGTGCTAGAGATGAGCATGCTTATCACATGGATGATCCAGGATCCACTATAGTGGTGCTAGAGATGAGCATGCTTATCACATGGATGATCCAGGATCCATTATAGTGGTGCTAGAGATGAGCATGCTTATCACATGGAAAATCCTGGATCCACTATAGTGGTGCTAGAGATGAGCATACTTATCACATGGATGATCCTGGATCCACTATAGTGGTGCTAGAGATGAGCATGCTTATCACATGGATGATCCTGGATCCACTATAGTGGTGCTAGAGATGAGCATGCTTATCACATGGATGATCCTGGATCCACTATAGTGGTGCTAGAGATGAGCATGCTTATCACATGGAAAATCCTGGATCCACTATATTGGTGCTAGAGATGAGCATGCTTATCACATGGAAAATCCTGGATCCACTATAGTGGTGCTAGAGATGAGCATGCTTATCACATGGATGATCCAGGATCCACTATAGTGGTGCTAGAGATGAGCATGCTTATCACATGGATGATCCAGGATCCATTATAGTGGTGCTAGAGATGAGCATGCTTATCACATGGAAAATCCTGGATCCACTATAGTGGTGCTAGAGATGAGCATGCTTATCACATGGATGATCCAGGATCCACTATAGTGGTGCTAGAGATGAGCATGCTTATCACATGGAAAATCCTGGATCCATTATAGTGGTGCTAGAGACAGGGCCGGTGCTAGGGTGTCCGGCGCCCTCCTGCAAACCATACATTTTGTGCCCTTTCACAGTGCCATTGCATACAGATAGTGGTAGATGCTCAATTAGTTCAGTAGCATTTCCCAGGTGCATGAGGGAGGGGTTAAATACTGGGTAAGTAACACAAGACATTTTTTCCCTCAGCACACTGAGCAATGCTAGTAACCAATCTAGAACACTACATGATAATAGAATTCAGAGATATTGTCATTGCAACAAGCTGCAGCCTGATTGTGGGAGTGTATGCAACATGCGATCCTATGGAGGATCTCGGGTGCATGTACATGTATGCATACACCATCTCAGTGCTGTGTCCGCAAAATGCTGCAGGCACTAAAGGTGCCCATACAAGCTGCGAGAATCGCATGCATTATGGGCTAGATCGCATTGCACGGCATGCATGCAATCTGTGTGCGATGCGATCCGAAAGCATTGCAGCGTGTATGGCCACCTATAGGCACATAACCCAGCCCATTATTTAATAAGTGTCTAAATTAATATAAAAACATCTAGAATTATTAAAAAAATTGTTATAAACATGTATAATAAAAGACTTACTGTTCTTTTGCTGTTTAACTCTTGTGCAGTCCCTCCTCTTCTACCTGGGTAGGCAGGATGCTGAGGATGCCATTACACCCCTCTCGTGACTGAGGGGGAAAGGACGGGAGAGAAGGAGGAGATGGAAGAAGAGGGGAGGAGATAGAGGGGGTGGAGTATTGAGGACTGGCACTGGCATAGCACACTGAGAAGAGGGAAGGAAGGGGAGGCGGCGCTGCTTCCTGTTCATCATTTGATTGAGAGCTGACAGGCGCAGGGAGCAATGGGTAGGGGGCAGATCTGAACATGACATGTCATCCAGGCATTCACAGACAGCGCTACATGCCTCAGCGCAATTGTCCGTGAGGAAGAGGGGGCAGGTCGCAGGAGGAGGACAGTGTGTGCGCGGTGCAGAGAGCAGCTCTTTATACTGCCGCCCGCTGTCAGACAGGTGCTGCGGGCGGCGTTCAGGAGGCAGTGACAGTGAGGGCTGAGGCAGGTTTAGCAGAGCAGGGAGGGAGAAAGCGCCTTTTCAGCATGGCGCCTCCCTGCTTTGCAGGAGCTGCTGAGTGGGTAGCGCCGGCCCTGGCTAGAGATGAGCATGCTTATCACATGGAAAATCCTGGATCCACTATAGTGGTGCTAGAGATGAGCATGCTTATCACATGGATGATCCAGGATCCATTATAGTGGTGCTAGAGATGAGCATGCTTATCACATGGATGATCCAGGATCCACTATAGTGGTGCTAGAGATGAGCATGCTTATCACATGGAAAATCCAGGATCCATTATAGTGGTGCTAGAGATGAGCATGCTTATCACATGGATGATCCAGGATCCACTATAGTGGTGCTAGAGATGAGCATGCTTATCACATGGATGATCCAGGATCCACTATAGTGGTGCTAGAGATGAGCATGCTTATCACATGGATGATCCTGGATCCACTATAGTGGTGCTAGAGATGAGCATGCTTATCACATGGATGATAAAGGATCCATTATAGTAGTGCTAGAGATGAGCATGCTTATCACATGGATGATCCTGGATCCACTATAGTGGTGCTAGAGATGAGCATGCTTATCACATGGATGATAAAGGATCAAGCATGATCTCTGTGTCTTTGCTATGGACAATGGGTTAATGCAGTATGACTATTAGCTATTGTTCTGAGTGCCTGAAGGTACATGGAATGTGGATTGTGTTTACAATCAGAGTGATCGGTGTAAGGGATTTGTCATATGGGCATTGGGTGGCTATGTATTGGAGGAGGTGACCTCGTACAGTTTCCCATTTGCTCTAATCTCAGAGTAGTGTATGATGAGTGTATTATCTATTTACTTATTTCACTTCAGTACGGCTCTGGAGCTTGGTGCTGGAATGTTGGCGAGTGGCAGCGGAATGATGGCCAGCAGCCAGTGAAGATATCAGAATGGATGTCACTCTTAGCAGCTCACTTCCTCTCCATAGCATTGCAGTGTTTACTGGCAACTCCAGTATCCAAGCTTCATGCTCTGACAGTCTCTGGATAACAAATAATGGAGGTCATTTTGCAGTAGCACACTCTACTGCGGACAAGGACAACTCAACGAATGAAACAAATTCACATATATATTTTAATATGCAGGAGGGAGACTGAAAACTGTAGCTAAACTGTCACTTGAAGCCTCAGGAAAAGCTCATTATTACAAGAGCATTATGTGAAAAATACATAGATGGGCGTTTCAGGCATATTACACTAGTCAATCACAGACATAAACAGCACCTAGTGATTAGCATGACAAAAGCCTCATACACACTAATTATATCGGCGGTGTCGCTGGGCAAATGGTTGCATATCGTTCAGTGACATCACCAGGTCCCCCATGGACATGAAGCCACTGATATTATAGATAGATTGAGCTGCATGCACAGATGAAGGGGTGCCGTATGACTGCCTGACAGTTGGGATTCCAACGGTCAGTACTCTGACCGCGGAATCACGGCTGTTTTAAATACCGACAACAGGGATCCCAACTGACAGGGGCTATTCTCCCTTGAACTTGTGGGGAGCAAAGTGAGCCACCAAGCCCGCAAGGGGATTTTTTGCGCTCTCCCTCCTGTCGGAGCACCGGCAGTCTGGATTACGATGTCGGGATACTGACCGACAGGATCCCGATTGTTGGACCGCCATACCACACCCCAAATGAATAGGGCGAATTCAATAAAGATGTGCGGGATTCAATATTCAGCATACATGTTACACATTCTTTAAACGATAATGCTCAAAAGGGCCTTTTTAAGAGATAGCTTTTAAAAAATTGTGTCTATGGGGCTCTAACATGGCAGGTTATGCAGCATTGCTTGTTTTTGTAACCTGAGAACCCAATATTTTACGGGTGTGGTCAGGGCCGTAACTGGGGGGGGGGGGGGCTGGGGGGTCATGTGCACCAGGTGCTGGAGGGGGGGGCGCAATACTGTCACTGACTGTGCAGGGTACAAAAACGGTCACAGATTTTTTTTCTCATCTCCGCCGGGTTGCTCCTCCTTGTGATGCTGTGCGGGTGACGTCATGACGCATGCGCCGCCCACACGTACATCATAATAGGAGGAGGAGTCGAGGAAGACTAGAGCAAGCCGGCGCAGTAAAGTCAGCGCGTGGGAAGTTCTGTTCTTTCCCGCGCGCGGGAAGGCAGTGCGCAGGAGTCGGGCGAGACAGGAGGCAGCACTACACAGCTGCTGCCTGCCAGCGCGCCATCAGGCCTTCCCCATCGCCACATTCGAAGTCGGAGGCCGAGCGCAGACTGTGTGGAGGAGCAGCTGCAGCCCCTGGGCAGAGAGCCAGCAGTGACAGTGGCCGGGAATACATTGCGCCGCAGGACTAGCCAGTGCGCCATCAGGCCTCTCCCCGTCACCGCATTCGAGGTCGGAGGCCAGGCACAGACTGTGTGGAGGAGCAGCGGCAGCCCCTGAGCAGAGAGCCAGCAGTGACAGCGGCCGGGAATACAGCGTGCGCCCAGGACTAGCCAGCGCGCCATCAGGCCTCTCCCCGTCACCGCGCCCCAGCCACATTCGAGCAGGGCGCATTGATTGACTGCGCAGAGACTGGAGGAGCAGCCCTGGCTGAGCCAGCAAGTGACAGCAGCAGGTGCCAAAAGTCATTTCTCTGAAAACTAAGGTAATAAAATACACAGACAGCTGCACAGTATTGGGGACCAGGGGGAGAAATTGGGGTTCCGGGTTATATACTGAAATGAAATATATATTTATAAATTATCCCTCTAAGATTCACCCTCCTGACAATCAAAGTGGGTGGTCCTGACACAGAGGTGTGTCTTCCCTAATGGTTGGTTAATCCCCTCTGTGGAGGGTTGCCACACCTCTTAAGCTGTATTCCCTGGAGGGGCTAATCACACCCCAGCCTGACACCTCCTGCCTCATTGGCCAGTGTTTAATACTACCAACATCTCAAGGGAAAATGCCCCATACCTGTAAATAAATTCATGTTAGCTCAATTCGCTGGAATCACACCCATTTCTGCATCTCGAAGGCTATTACATAAGCCCCTTAGAGTCATTCAATAAACACAAACCTCAGTTCACTGAAATGGAACTTTGACAAGGATTAGTTCATCTAAACAAGTCTGTTTTATTGATTTGCATGGTTCGGATTAATACTTCTTGGAAGGAGTAGCTGAGGAAAATCTATAGCTTGGTTTGTAGTTGATTCTGCTCTCCTTTTTTTATTTGAGATAGTTGCACATTTATATCATGTTATACTCTCCACCAAATTCAGGATCTTGTCATTGGGGGAAATTTACTAAAGGAAATTTGTAAAAAATAGGTGTACAGGTTGAGTATCCCCTATCCGAAATGCTCGGGACCACGAGCATTCCGGATAGGGGAATATTGCGGTTTTTAGAATAAATTGTTTTAGCCATACTTACCTGTCCCCTGATGGTGTCCGGTGGTCCCTCGGCGTCCACGCAGTCCCCGGGCGTCCACAGCAGGCCTCCGGCATCTTCTCCAGGTCTCCAGCGGTCCCAGGAATGCATTGCGCGAGTGTGCGCGCGCACCGGTGACGTCACCGGCGCGCGCGCACACTCGCGCAATGCATTCCTGGGACCGCTGGAGACCCTGGAGAAGATGCCGGAGGCCTGCTGTGGACGCCCTGGGACTTGGTAAGTATAAAAAGAGGGTTAGGGAGGGTAAAAAAAAAAAATTTGAATGATTCCAAAAACCACGGTTTTTGGAATCATTCGGATAATAGATATACGGATACGGGATAATCAACCTGTATTTGTATCCAGAAATACACTTATTTTTGACATTTACTATCCCGAAAATACGGCAATTCATATTCGTATTGATAGCACATCAATACGAATTGCCATATTTTCAGGATAGTAAATGTAAAAGTGTATTTCTAGATACAAATACACCTATTTTTTTACAAATTTCCTTTAGTAAATTTCCCCCATTAAGTTTGAGCTCAAAAGTCTCCACATTAATATCCAGCAAATATCCAACAAACTGCCGTCAGTTTGTGGCACAAACTTCCCAGAAAATATCCCTGGTTGGAAATCAGGCAAGCTCTGGGATATACAAGAAATAAGTAAGGAATAAATAAATATAAATGTAAAATACAAGGGGTCAGATGCACTAAGCTTCAAAAGTGATAAAATGTAGAGTGATAAGCAACCAACTGATCAGCTCTGTCCGACATTTTTCAAACACAGCCTGTGACATGGCAGGTAGGAGCTGATTGGCTGGCTGTTTATCACTCTCCATTTCATCAAGTTTGTTCTCCCAGTTCAGCAAGGCTGGCTGGCTGGATCCCTAGGAGAACACATATCCCCTTACACAGGGAACTATTCCACTATTTGGAGATTAAACTGTGAAGTATATACTACTGAAATTGTTGCTGGATATGCCCCTAAACAAATTCTAGGAGGAATCCAACTGTATACTTAATCTATAGATTTTCTTCTAAGAAAAATAAAGCTGTACCCTATATATTTTTTTTTAAAAGGTTTCTACTGTGTCAAATACCTACCGAAAGATTCCGGGCCATTTCAGAGATATATATATATATATATCTGATTGTGATTTAATATGTCCTGACTTTGATGGGTATTAATTTTAAGTACAAGATCATAAACTCCTGATGAAGTCTCTTATCGAGACGAAACGCGTTGGGTACCGGTCACGGTTTTGAACAATAAAAATAAAAACTTTCTTCAAAATAACATGCTACGAAGTGTACTTATTTTATTAATATAATTTTATTATAATTTTTTTTTGTATGGACATTACAATTGGAGGGCGCTGAAGGCACTATTGTTGGTGTGTTTGAGGTATTTACAGTTCCAACTAGTAGGGGACTGAGTGTCAACAGCGACCAATAGCTTTTATATTTTAATAGCACAATTTTAGAGATTTTTGTGTTATATATATATGAGGTGGGTAGGTGCGGCACTCACCTTTCTCATTCAAGAAGAAAATGACGACAGGACCAAGTCGACGTGTCTTGTCAACGTTTCAGTGCTTTTATTTGTGCACTATCATCAGTATCCACCTGGATCTCTCTCTCTCTCTCTCTCTCTCTCTCTCTCTCTCTCTCTCTCTCTCTCTCTCTCTCTCTCTCTCTCTCTCTCTCTCTCTCTCTCTCTCTCCCTCCCTCTCTCTCCCTCTCTCTCCCTCTCTCTCTCTCTCTCTCTCTCTATATATATATATATATATATATATATATATATATATATATATAGATATATTCTGAAGTGGTGATTTTTATTAATGCTGGAACTCTCATCCAGATGTTTTCCCATTATAGAGTATACAAATCGCATATTTAATGAGATGCAAATTGGCAAAACGTTACTAAAATTGGCAAAAAAAATAGACCAGGTTCTGACAGGCGAATTTGACAGGACCATGCACAGATTAGTGAGATCCATATATAGGTTCAATGTTAAAATATGTGTAAAAGTTAAATAAAAAAAAAAACGGCGTGGGGTCCCCCTCCTGAGCATAACCAGCCCCGGCTTCAAAGAACCAGTCCTGGTTTCATAAAATCATGGGACAAACCTGTATTTTATAAAACCAGCACCAGGCTCAAGAGACGGTCCTGGTTTCCAAAATACGGGTGACAAAATGAGTAGGGGTCCCCCATATTTCAAGAACCAGCACCGGGCCCAACCAGCCAGTAGGGTAATGCCACAGCCGAGGGAGACTTTTATACAAGTCCCTCCTGCCAAAGCATTCACCCCCTGACCGGTCAGCATGGGCAGGGGTCCTGGGGAAGTGGGGACCCCCCAAAGAAGGGGTCCCCCCTCCAGTACTTACCTGCCCAGGTTGAAGCCCGGGGCTGTCCCCTATACCCCGGGGTGGTGGGCATCGGGCTGATAAATTGTGTAAAATGAGGCTAAAAATCGTATCCTATTAAATGTCACCCCCTGTTTCTCCGAATATTATTGCTTCTGGAGTGCTGTTCATTTGGATAGATCTGCAGTGTTTTTTGGGCACCGAGGCCAGCTGTCTTGAGTCCATGCAGACTGCCAGCTGATATATATATTATGTGAATAATAAAAAATGTTGGTATGCCAATGGGGGACATAAAGTATAAATGAGTTTCCCACTACTGAAGCTGTGGTTTTTGGATGGAGCATGGGCGCAGGATTCCTGGCACGTTTCCCCAGAGAGGGTTATCGGAGGCCCTGTATGTAGAGGTGCATATTGCAGAAATCCAGATTGGATTGGTTGATTCCAAATGTCCATACCAGAGCAGGGATGGAATGTTTTACTTTGTAACAGAACTGAACTGAAATATCGAGATAGCAGTGAAAAAATTATTGTCCTGGGCCACGAAAATGCTGGGCGTCCCCATGTGAATGCAGGTGGGCACCTGACTTCCAGGGGCAGATGTCAACCGCCCACCAAGTTCTCGGACCAGGACGCCACAAGTCTAAGTCAACCCAGACTGACTTAGATTTCCGAGGGGTGGCAGTTGTGAGACCCCCCAATCTAATAGAATAGACGCTGTGCGCATGCGCACAGTGTCTATTCTCATATGAAAATGAGGTCATGGCTAATTAGCATAAGCCGTGCCCTCATTTGCATACGCCCGCCCCCTTTTCGGGCGCTCGCGTGTCCCTATTTCTTCAGCAACAAAGTTGGGAGGTATGCACTACTGCTGTTTAACAAAGTTGGGAGGTATGCACTACTGCTGTTTAACAAGCCAACCAGAATGACCCCCGTTGTGCCCCCATTGTGCGATCTCGGCTGCGCCTGTTGGTACTCCCTCAAAACCCACTTCTTCCGACTAGCCTATCCCTCCTCCACCTAACCTCTTTTGCTCCTCCTATTCTGCCTACCCTAACTCTCCATCGGTTCCGACTTATCCTATTGTTTTTTGTTCGTCCACCCACCTCCTTTTAGTCTGTATACTCTTAAGAGTAGGGTCCTCCTTCCTCACGTACTCACCCTACCTCTTTACCTCACCAGCGCTCCTGCCCTGTTTCTTCTCTTCCTCAACTGCATCTTCAGTCTCCTCGACAATTTCGACACCTACTTCAGAACTGATGCTGATTTTAGCTCTCCAGCTATACCCCTATTTATGCTGTATTTTATCAACACACCCTGTACGTTACCCTGTAATTTGTTTTTTGTTTGCTATGTACGGCGCTGCAGACACTTTGTGGCGCCTTATAAATAAACGAACTACTACTACTACTACTACTAGTCGCGGCCGTGATATGTGCGCACAATCTCATCACACACTGGCTCTGACACTCATCGGAAAAGGAGTGGGATGGAAGAAGGATGAGCCTTTTCTGAGCAGACTCATCACAGATTCCTTTTAGAACTCCAGTAGACTCAGCTCATTATCTGTACGACAGATGTGTCAGGACTCACAGAGCATCAGTCACTACAGGCTGCTTGCAGAGAAGATCATGTTAGCAGCAATGTCTTAGATTCCACTATGCAAATGTCTTGGTCCAATTACTCATTATCCTATTACTAGGTTTGGAAAGGGCTTCTTTCCCCTTGCTGATGGCAGTTTGAGACTCGGCCACAGTGATACATGGATCCTTCCTTCCCCCCTGCTTCCCACTCACACCCTTCACAACTGGGAAGATATAATAACCGGCTTTCACATGACTTAGTGAAGAGCCTGTTAATTCTGAGTTAAATTGACTCACTACGCTCCTATGGGTTTATGAGTCATTAGATGCTCGTGTGAAATTACGGTGTGTGCAAAAAGCAATATATCTATTCTAGGTCATTTATTTTTTTATTTTTTTTTGCAGATCAATAAATCGTATATCACCACAGAAGAGGATGATGAGCTTATCAGAGAGAAGGAAAGCTACACGTGTGCTGTGTGCCTAGATGTGTATTTCAACCCCTACATGTGTGCTCCGTGCCGTCACATTTTCTGTGAGCCATGCTTACGGACGCTAGCGCGAGATAATCCCACCAGAACTCCCTGTCCGCTCTGCAGGACACACATTGCGGGTGTAGATTTCCAGCCAGGTAATCCTAATATATTGTACTTGTTATAATGTATCTATAAATGACTGCATACAGCAAGAGTAGGCAATATTTTCGGGTAGAGATCATTAGGTCTCCAGCATTTTGGTTGACAGTCATTAGGTTGACATGCATTAAGGTCGACATGCAGAAAGGTCAACATGGGTTCGGTCGACGGGGTCATTAGGTCGACACAAGCATTAGGTCGACACAGTGGTGTAGCTACGTTTTGGGCGCCCACCTCCCCCCCGTCGCCGCCCCGCCAAGCACCCCTACCCCGCCACCCCGCCGCCCATGCAAACCCCCCTCAATCCCCCACAGCCTTACCTATCGCGCTGGTCCCGGCGGCTCCGTTCTTCTGCTGAGGACCACCAGAAAATGGCCGCCCCCATTCAGCAGACAGTTTCAGAGAACTGTGTGCTATATGGGGACGGCCATTTTGTGGTGGTCCTCAGCAGAAGAACGGAGCCGCCGGGACCAGCGCGATAGGTAAGTCTGCGGGGGATTGAGGGGGGGTTTAACTATAGCACCGCAGCCCCCGGCACCCCCACATGCACAGCGCCCCCCCTGAGGTGGCGGGGGCTGCGGTGCTATAGTTACGCCGCTGGGTCGTCAGTCAAAAGGTCGACATGAGGTTTTCTGCTATTTTTTTAATTTCGACACAGTCAACATGGACACTGAAACATAGCACCGTGTCCCCTCACACTATTTTTTCTCCCACCACGTCCTAGTGGATGGTAGGGCATGAAATACCACCTGTCGGCACATGTTGCCTCAATGAAATTGTAAAAAAAAACATGTCGACATTTTGACTGTCGACCTTCCCCATGTCGACCTAATGCTTGTGTCGACCTAATGACCCTGTCAACCTTCCTGCATGTCATCCTTAATGCATGCCAACCTAAATGCATGTCGACCTAATGGTGTCGACCTAACGACTGTGGACCCAATGCTTGTAGACCACCTAATGACCGTTTCCCATATTTTCTGTTAACAGAATACAGTACATTTCTCACTGTCACTTGGTCATTTGCTGCTAGGTGAGGAACCTAAAGGTGGCCATACACACGCAGATTTATCTGCAGATCTGTCTGGTTGGAACAAAAACATGGTTATGGATGAGAGCACATGACAGTTGACCATTTGCTTGGAAATGCTGGAGAACTGACAAACTGTCACTCATCCATAACTATGTTTTTGTTCCAACCAGCCAGATCTGAAGATAAATCTTACTAGTGTAAGGGCACCTTTAGTTTGAGACAGTGGCAAGCTCCCAATACGTGGACTGTGGACACTACTGTACATAGAGGGACTAATTAATACAATGGTGATCTGTGTGGTTGGGGTTCTAGATTTGGCTTATCTTCACTTCTCTTAATTTAAGAGGAGGTTAACCCCAGAGAAATTAGAGATTTCTCTGTGAGTAAGATGTTCTGCAAAACTACCTCTGACCACATTAACCTCTAGGGGTTAAAGGGCCTACACATGGGGAGATTTGCTGAGCGATCTGAGCAATGTAGATGGCTCAGCAAGATCGTTCAGCACACAGCGACGTGACAGTGGTGTGGGCTGAACGATCTGTCAGGGCCAGTGTTCTCTGGTGAGAACACTGGCCATGCCCGGCGATTAAGTAGATTCATCCAGAATGCTGGATATTAATCACTGGGCGACAGGGCCGGCGTCTCCACTAGGCAAATCTAGGCATTTGCCTAGGGCGCCGGCCACTGGAGGGCGGCATTTTGCCCCCCGTGCCGCGGGGGTACCTGTCCTGCGGCGCTGTGTATTTAAAGCTGGTGGCGGAGGCAGCGAGGGGTCCCTGCAGTCAATAAGAAAGAGCGCTATCCGCCGGGCTATACGGAAGTGCTTCTGTTGTGAAAACACTGTCCGCACGCTGATTGGCTGAGATTCAGCCAATCAGCGTGCGCCGTGCGGCCAGTGTTTTCACAACAGAAGCACTTCCGTATAGCCCGGCGGATAGCGCTCTTTCTTATTGACTGCAGGGACCCCTCTCTGCCACCGCCGCCAGCTTTAAATACACAGCGCCGCAGGACAGGTACCCCGGCACCGGGGCGCCCCCACTCCGACTCGCCTGGGGCACTCCGGTGCCTTGCACCGGCCCTGCTGGGCGATAGTGATGCACAGGGTCACACATCGTTATCGCTTTGGCCCCTACACACAGGGATCTAGTGAGATGGCTTAGAAAATGCCTGAAATCGCTCCGTGTATAGGCCCCATTAGTCATTTTAACAAGAGAAGAAAAGATGAGCTTTTCACCATTAAATAATGCCATCTCAAAGTGGTGTTGGCTATACCCAACAATGGGGGAAATAGGAAGGCCGGAGAGGCTTTGATGCAATCCCTCCAGAATTTTTTTTTTTTTTCAGAAAGAGTTTAGGGCCACTTTACAGGGCCACACTCTGCGAAGGCAAGTATATTAATAGCAAGCAGCATCAAAATCAAAATGAGCTTTTTCAAATAAAACATACCCTCTGTAGGTGTTGCCAAAACCCCTGTCCCAGCAGCGAGACCTCTACTGTAAAATGCATTGAGCCATACAATAGTATTGTATTTACCTTGAAGCTGCCATTTAACATCTTTATTTTGAGTTTGACTTTTTGATTACTATTATTATTATCCTTTAATTATACGGTACGACGTGGGTTTTGCAGCACCTTGCTTAAGTACATAAGCTGGAAGCGTGCAAACAATACAAGAATAAATAATGCGAATACTCTGCAGAACATGGGATACAAGCTTTATCAGTATTGTTTTTTATGCAGTTATAATACCCACACATGTAGCTCTGGTAAGCAGACCCTTGTGGGCAGTGGGGAGGAACGAGGGCGAAGCATAAGAGGTAAGAGGGCCCTGCTCGTCAGAATTTACAGTGCAAATGCTTGGGGTAGACAGACAGGGTGCCACAGAGGGGAGAGACATTTTTGTCATGATTTAAATATGACACCTGCTAATATATTGTGTAGTGCTTATTAGTACTCATATATCAGGCTTGTCTACCCTTCTGCATTCAGCGGGAGGATCACGATTTGTAATTGAGCCTCCCGCTGCCTGGGTCGTCCCGTTTTCTTTTCAGTACTGCTTTGTGAAAACGTGGGCTGCACATGTGCGAAAACGGAAATGCCAGGTGGCAGAGACTCTCCCATACCCCATACTGGCGTCGTCCATACTGGTGCAGATCCCCAGATCCCGATAGTTTATGCAGAAATCCTCCAGTGGGCTGGAGGCGGTAGAGGGGCAGCTGCTACCCCCCATGATAGACAACTTTCACCATGACTACCAACCACCCCCTCACCCCCAGTAATGTCTTCAGACTCTCTGGATCTGACAGACAGTCATCCATGTCTTGTAGATGGGGCAATTGTGGAGGTAAACGGTTGGGAATGGGAGTGGTTATTGTGGGTGTGCAATATGTATTGTACATGTTGGGAGTGATGCACTGTACTGTAAATGTGGGGGGAGCACTAGCTGGACCACAGTGAATAGCCCTTTGCTATGCCTATAGGTGGTATTGGAACAGTAGATGCTTCATAATTCATCCTGAGCTGTTAAGCACCCCCTGTGTGATTGGCCCCAGCTGTATGTACATGGGGTCTGGTGCAGTGTCACATACCCTACAACATGACCCATTCCATTAGGTACAAAATGCTCTGTTCCTGGACTTCCCTCTTAATTTATGATTGCCGTCACCTGTGTTGAACTAGTTCATTTAAAAGAAAGGTGTGTCAGCACAGGTGACGGCAATCATATAAGAGGGAAGTCCTGGAACAGAGCATTTTGTACCTAATGGAATGGGTCATGTTGGAGGGTATGGTGTCAGTAGCTGAGCTTGGTGTGTTTTGCAGGGACTGGGTATAAAGGGGAAGGTTCGATCATCAGACTGGGCATCCAGAATGCATTGCCCTACATAGTTTTTGCCTTCCACTACAGGACACACCCTTGAGCTTTGCGTGCCACATTATTCTTAAGGAGCCCATACATGCTCCGTTCTGTGCTCCGTCCGTTCTGTACTATGAGATGCGCGCTCCCGCGCATCTCATAGTACAGTACAAAAAGTATGTGCTGCACATACTTTTTGTAATAGCTTTTCATCGCAACGCATGCACAAGGCATGCAATGTGATGCGATGTGATGTGTACTATTTAGGTACCAAACGGATCCGATGAAAGGAGCGTGTATGGGCACCTTAACATCTACATTCTCCCTGAAACTTGTTTTCAAAAGTATGTATTGTATACAGTATATGGTGAATGTAAGCAGTAATGTATACAGTATATGGTGAATGTTAGCAGTATTGTATACAGTATATGGTGAATGTAAGCAGTAATGTATATAGTAGATGGTGAATGTAAGCAGTAATGTATACAGTATATGGTGAATGTAAGCAGTAATGTATATAGTATATGGTGAATGTAAGCAGTATTGTATACAGTATATGGTGAATGTAAGCAGGAATGTATACAGTATATGGTGAATGTAAGCAGTAATGTATACAGTATATGGTGAATGTAAGCAGTAATGTATACAGTATATGGTGAATGTAAGCAGTATTGTATACAGTATATGGTGAATGTAAGCAGTGATGTATACAGTATATGGTGAATGTAAGCAGTATTGTATACAGTATATGGTGAATGTAAGCAGTGATGTATACAGTATATGGTGAATGTAAGCAGTGATGTATATAGTATATGGTGAATGTAAGCAGTATTGTATACAGTATATGGTGAATGTAAGCAGTAATGTATACAGTATATGGTGAATGTAAGCAGTAATGTATACAGTATATGGTGAATGTAAGCAGTATTGTATACAGTATATGGTGAATGTAAGCAGTAATGTATACAGTATATGGTGAATGTAAGCAGTAATGTATACAGTATATGGTGAATGTAAGCAGTAATGTATACAGTATATGGTGAATGTAAGCAGTAATGTATACACTACAGTATATGGTGAATGTAAGCAGTAATGTATATAGTAGATGGTGAATGTAAGCAGTAATGTATACAGTATATGGTGAATGTAGGCAGTAATGTATATAGTAGATGGTGAATGTAAGCAGTAATGTATACAGTATATGGTGAATGTAAGCAGTATTGTATACAGTATATGGTGAATGTACGCAGTAATGTATACAGTATATGGTGAATGTAAGCAGCAATGTATACAGTATATGGTGAATGTAAGCAGTAATGTATACAGTATATGGTGAATGTAAGCAGTATTGTATACAGTATATGGTGAATGTAAGCAGTAATGTATACAGTATATGGTGAATGTAAGCAGTAATGTATACAGTATATGGTGAATGTAAGCAGTATTGTATACAGTATATGGTGAATGTAAGCAGTATTGTATACAGTATATGGTGAATGTAAGCAGTAATGTATACAGTATATGGTGAATGTAAGCAGTATTGTATACAGTATATGGTGAATGTTAGCAGTAATGTATACAGTATATGGTGAATGTAAGCAGTATTGTATACAGTATATGGTGAATGTAAGCAGTAATGTATACAGTATACGGTGAATGTAAGCAGTATTGTATACAGTATACGGTGAATGTAAGCAGTAATGTATACAGTATGGTGAATGTAAGCAGTATTGTATACAGTATATGATGAATGTAAGCAGTGATGTATACAGTATATGATGAATGTAAGCAGTGATGTATACAGTATATGGTGAATGTAAGCAGTGATGTATACAGTATATGGTGAATGTAAGCAGTATTGTATACAGTATATGGTGAATGTAAGCAGTAATGTATACAGTATATGGTGAATGTAAGCAGTATTGTATACAGTATATGGTGAATGTAAGCAGTATTGTATACAGTATATGGTGAATGTAAGCAGTAATGTATACAGTATATGGTGAATGTAAGCAGTATTGTATACAGTATATGGTGAATGTAAGCAGTAATGTATACAGTATATGGTGAATGTAAGCAGTAATGTATGCAGTATATGGTGAATGTAAGCAGTAATGTATACAGTATATGGTGAATGTAAGCAGTGATGTATACAGTATATGGTGAATGTAAGCAGTAATGTACACAGTATATGGTGAATGTAAGCAGTAATGTATACAGTATATGGTGAATGTAAGCAATGTATACAGTATATGGTGAATGTAAGCAGCAATGTATACAGTATATGGTGAATGTAAGCAGTAATGTATATAGTAGATGGTGAATGTAAGCAGTAATGTATACAGTATATGGTGAATGTAAGCAGTAATGTATGCAGTATATGGTGAATGTAAGCAGTATTGTATACAGTATACGGTGAATGTAAGCAGTAATGTATACAGTATGGTGAATGTAAGCAGTGATGTATACAGTATATGGTGAATGTAAGCAGTGATGTATACAGTATATGGTGAATGTAAGCAGTGATGTATACAGTATATGGTGAATGTAAGCAGTGATGTATACAGTATATGGTGAATGTAAGCAGTGACATATACAGTATATGGTGAATGTAAGCAGTGATGTATACAGTATATGATGAATGTAAGCAGTAATGTATACAGTATATGGTGAATGTAAGCAGTAATGTATATAGTATATGGTGAATGTAAGCAGTAATGTATATAGTAGATGGTGAATGTAAGCAGTAATGTATACAGTATATGGTGAATGTAAGCAGTAATGTATACAGTATATGGTGAATGTAAGCAGTAATGTATACAGTATATGGTGAATGTAAGCAGTAATGTATACAGTATATGGTGAATGTAAGCAGTAATGTATGCAGTATATGGTGAATGTAAGCAGCGATGTATACAGTATATGGTGAATGTAAGCAGCAATGTATACAGTATATGGTGAATGTAAGCAGCGATGTATACAGTATATGGTGAATGTAAGCAGTAATGTAAACAGTATATGGTGAATGTAAGCAGTAATGTATACAGTATATGGTGAATGTAAGCAGTAATGTATACACTACACTATATGGTGAATGTAAGCAGTAATGTATATAGTAGATGGTGAATGTAAGCAGTAATGTACACAGTATATGGTGAATGTAAGCAGTATTGTATACAGTATATGGTGAATGTAAGCAGTAATGTATACAGTATATGGTGAATGTAAGCAGTAATGTATACACTACAGTATATGGTGAATGTAAGCAGTAATGTATATAGTAGATGGTGAATGTAAGCAGTAATGTATACAGTATATGGTGAATGTAGGCAGTAATGTATATAGTAGATGGTGAATGTAAGCAGTAATGTATACAGTATATGGTGAATGTAAGCAGCAATGTATACAGTATATGGTGAATGTACGCAGTAATGTATACAGTATATGGTGAATGTAAGCAGTAATGTATACAGTATATGGTGAATGTAAGCAGTAATGTATATAGTAGATGGTAAATGTAATCACCTTGCTTAGCAGTAATGATTGTAAACATTGCCTTGTTTTTTTTCTTTGTTTATTACAGACCTCAGCAAATCCTCAGTTGCTTTCTTTCCAAATGAATATCATAGAAGAAAACAAAGTTTTCAGAGAGCAAATTGTGCGAAGTGGCCCCTACCTAGCTGCAATATACTGTTCAGAGTTTTAGGAGGTAAGGCCAGTGACTGAAGTGAGCCTGTGTATATATGCTATATAATTCTCACCACTTTTCTCCTTATCTAAGTCTTTGGGGCCAATTTATCATTGATCAAATTTCATTGTAATCTGGGGATTATATTAGTGCCCAAGATCGCATTGTAAAATGCCATAGCATTGGGTGAATGTATCAGCTGGCACAGGCAGAGACGGGGGTCCTCCTTGCGATGTGCTTAGTATGTTGTTGGGGCTGCTATGCATACGCAGTCCTCGCTGACAGCCAAGTGCATGGGTTATTTTCAGCGGCGAGTTCCAAGGGAACTCTGCTGGCACTACACCTACAATTTGTAGCCCATACTGTAGGTTACAATGGGCTAATGGATAGTCTTGGAGTAGGTTTATGTCCGCACAGGACTAGATGAAATTTTTGTATATGGATCGTTCCCAATAGCATATGTGAATGGGTCCAACCTGTTAGAGAGTGCGTCTCACAGGGGACATGGAGATAATAATCAAGTATTGGAGGTGAACCCAGAAGTAGGGGACAATCTGGATATTGGTAAATCTGGCTTTCGGTGGGAATGGAGATATTGCAGCAAGTACAGATGTAGCCATGCTTATCTTTGCCGCGCCAATCACCATGATTGGTACAATGCTGTCGCCATGTCCTTTCACCTAATAGTAAGGCATTGAGTGGTGATATCGCAGCGTGACAAATCCGCTCCTCGGGTGCGAATTTGGCGTCACAAACAGGCACGATCGGCCAGACCTCCACTGTTAGAATTATAGACCCTTAAAGGCTGTGTTCATTATCCTGATATTATGGCAAATTATATTTGGGGACTTATTTTCTGCACAATGAATAGATGAAGAGTTCTACTTCTTGTTCCTTCATTAGTCAGCACCAGTTTCAAGCTTTGTCTCAAGACATGACACAGGCAGGTACTTAACCAAAAGATCCTGAATATTGCATATCTGATGCTGTTTTCAGTCTCTGTTCTATGGAAGAATTCAACACTGATTGCAGGACAATTTTGTTCTCAAAATGGGTAAAACCATGTTGCACTGCAGGTGGGGCAGATGTAACATGATGCAATTGATAGGTTGACCATAATTAGGTTGACATTCCATCGGTCGAACACTATTGGTACTAGGGGATACTGGGCCGGAAGCATGACGAGCAAAGCGGTAGATTTATACCCGTGTCCATGCTGACTTATATTGACATAGATGCTAAAAAAAACCATGAAAACTTATCTCCACCTTTTTCAAGTGGCACTGTGTGGTGTAATGTGAATAACTACTGTGTGGTGTAATGTGAATAACTACTGTGTGGTGTAATGTGAATAACTACTGTGTGGTGTAATGTGAATAACTACTGTGTGGTGTAATGTGAATAACTACTGTGTGGTGTAATGTGAATAGCTACTGTGTGGTGTAATGTGAAATGGTACTATTATGTGACCACACTCCTTCCTCATGAAGCTGCTCCTCTAAATATTTGCCACATGCACTGTCCCTGTTTTAAGTATGGAGTGGCTGCACCAATTCCTATTCTGGCACAGTGCACCTAAATTCCGAGATACGACAATGAGCCATAATGTGGACATTTGGAATGTCACCATGATGTTTTCATTGTTGAGATCTCAACACGGAACATGCCGGCACCTGCAGAATATCAACATTTTCATAATGCAGAGATTCTGCACAGACCGGCAGCGGGTGGTTTTGCTATGGGAGGGGAGGCAACATGTGGAGGAATAGGAGTTAGGGTTAGCAATGGACTCACCTTTAGAACCACTGCAGTATCCACCAGCGGACCCAACATACAGATGGAGCTATCAGATTTGCCATAACAGGCCATTCATCACTAGACCACCAGGGACCTCTTGACAACATTATAATCTTGTTGATGATTTAATGGTCATTGTCAAAATAGGCATGACAACAGGATGAATATTAACAAAATATAGCATGCTACCAAAAAGCTATGAAATGGGCATTTGTGTGCCATCGTACAGCTTTATCATACCTTTTGTTGTTATATGTCAATTAATAGACAATAATAATAGGGGGAAAGAAAAGAATAACAATAATTGAAAATCTTATTTTTAGTTAAATATAAAATGTAGATGTCATATTCGCCTACTTTGCTTCTGCCTTATGGGGATATGTGGTGATGTTGGCAGGGGCCTGGTTAGGTGCATCATTAAGCCCTGCCCCCTCACTGGGAAATCCCTGTGATTGGTGCAAATGTGTATAGGGGCTAACTGCTCACCCTAGTTAAATATACAGTAGTTAAATGATTTTTGGTACTTGTTTCCTAGCACCGCGCCTGCGATTTTAATTGTATCCATCGGGTCCTAAAAAATTGCGTTGATCGCATTGCATGCAACCAAATCGCATGCGATGCGATCAATGCAATTTTTAAATTGGAATCAATGTAAAATGGTCCCTGAGACCCGATTTTACATTGGGCCCAATGTTAAATGCCCCCCAGACCCCAATTTTCATTGTATACCCACCCTGATGGATCAAATGCGCCCCCCCCCCCCCACCACACACCATTAACGCACCCCACGATGAACGCCAACCCGAAGCGTGGCGAGCACAGCGAGCCCGCGAGGGGCGGCGGTACGGATCCTCCAACCTTTTCATACCCCCACTATCCACGTCGGTGTGGAGTTGAATTTATATAGTTTATATAGTGTGGCGAGCGCAGCGAGCCACCAAGCCTGAAGCTTGGCGAGCGGACGCACATTACTTCACTGGTATTGTGCGGCCACTCGCCACGCTTCGGGCTCGGTGACTCACTGCGCTCGCCACACTATATAAAATCAACTCCATGCCGACTTGGATAGTGGGGGTATGAAACGCTTCGGGTTGGCGTTTATCGTGTGGTGTCGTTAACAATGGGGGGGCATTTCACATACAAATTACCCGTCAGGGTGGGTATACAATAAAAAATCAGGTACATTGGCCCATTTAACATTGTTCCCTATGTAAAATCGGGTCCATCACATTGGTCGCATTGTATGCCATTATAATGGCATACAATGGTCCCGATTTTACATAGGAATGTAACATTGAGTACAATGCATTCAATGTTAAATCGCGTAGGTCGCGTCGGTCGCATCACATGCCATTATAATGGCATGCGATGGACCCGATTTTTTAATTGTCGGAAAAAGGCTAAAAATAGCCCAAAATCGCGTCGGTCGGGTCCATCGCATACCTTGACTTAAGGTATGCGATGACGCACGACGGGCGCCGTCCTAGGAAACAAGTACCTTATTTTTTTATTTTTTTATAATAAAATCGTTTTTAATGAAATATACACATCATATTCAGTAATGATTTTAATGTACCCGTCAATGAGTCATCTACTATTAACATGATCTAGTCACAGGAGTAATAGAATAGAAGTTTTGCATGGCCCCCACGTACTGCACAGTATGGCTTTACCAGATAACAGTGGTTCCCTTCTATGGAGCCCCAACTGCTGTAATTAAGTCATAGTGGTTGCACCTATGGTAGTTACACCTGGCTTCTAGTACTGATGCTATTAGCTGATGCTCCTGGTGTGATCCTGTCTCTCTCTCTCCGTCACAGATTTCCGAAGACACATTGATCCTGTAGCAAGAAGGCAGTTTCCACATGGGGGACACAGATTTGACTTTGAAGATGAAAGTCGCGGCTGGCGATTCAACCTGGACATGTTCATTATATACATTTTCTCTGTGAACTGGATTATTGGATTTATTGTATTTTGTCTCTTTTGCTATTTTTTACTTAAACTTGTATTTTGGTCATAATAAACACAATGGGCGGTATTCAATGAGGCTGATTCGCCAGGTTTTTATGGCGATTTTGTGCTGTAAAGCGAATTTCTGACTAAAACGGTGAATCACCCTATTCAATGACCAGATGGCGAATACATTTCAAGGTTTTTTTCGCCATGATTCACCGAGTAGCAATCGCTATCTTTTTATGGTGAAGTGGAAGGTGAACTTTTAAAATAAAGTGTTTTGTTTTTTACAATTGGTGTAAAAAAATCTGGAATTTTATTCTGAGGAGGGGCATGCTATTTTTATTTATGTGCTGTAAGCACATGAATATATATTTAATTTTCAAAAATATATATATATATATTTTTTTTTTTTTACACAGAGCAGCCAGCAGGGGGCCGGAGCCAAGCCGCTCATTAGATATTCATATATTCACTTCACCCGATCATTACATATGCATGATCGGGTGTAGTGAATATACCCGGTCCCCTGCTGGCACCCCCGGGGGGCAGCCTGTGCTGCCTGGCTCCCGGGGAGCCCACCTCCCCCCCACAAACGTTCTGGGGCAGGCAGGGAGACTTCCATCTCCCTGCCTGCCGCTGTCCTCAGGCTCCCTGCGGCATCCGCTGCAGGAGGTAAAATTCGCCGGTCAGGGGCAGCGAGCCCCTGACTCGTTGAATACTGGAGACGGCGAGGCTCCGGAATGTGGCGAGCAGTGGCGAATGTGCAGCGAATCCTAAACAGGATTCGCTGCACATGCCAAAATGCTCACTGCCCAATAACTCTGTCAAATAAACAAGTTAAGGTATGAACAGCTGCATAAAGGCATTTTATGTAAGACTACATATTCTTAATTAGTAGAGCGTGACATCGCCTTTTTAGACATACAGTATGCATCAAAGCATGGAGAGCGATTAAGTACCAACCAATTTATTTAATGGAAATTTATTTACTTGTACTTTATCTCTCCAAGGTTTGATACATATGCCCCTCAGTAGGTAATTTCTCTTTATCGTACTCTCCCGCATGCGTGACTGATGGCTGCCACGGGCCACCATGGAAAAACTCATAAATACTGTACCTGAAGGCTGAACAAGCGGTTTTACAAGGCTCATGTATAGTTTAACGTATGTACAATATACATTTCTGTACATGGAGGTGACTACCAGCATCCAGAGCTGCATTAAGGCTCTGGGGACCCCGGGGTTCTAAAAAGAAGGGGGCCCTGCTAGATATAGATATACTGTATATCGTTGAAAAAGACAGTGGCACTCAGGTTTAGTGAAAAAACTTCTTGTTAATAAACATCACAAAATATTGCCCACTGTAGTTGTCCTCTTTAACAGTCGTTATACCCCAACAGTCCCTGGGAAACCCAGTTGGAGCCATGAATAATCAAAAAATTGTAGAAAGTAGTATTAAATAGTTAAATAATTAAGGGTTGACTGTATAGTCAATATGTTGGTAATCAAACTGGTAAGCAATTGGTTCCCAATGTGATAAAGGGGGTTATTTTGGTTCACTCTTTCTGACAAATTCCTTCTTAGATGGACAAAACCATGTGCACTGCAGGTGGGGCAGATGTAACTTGTGCAGAGAGAATTAGATTTGGGTGGGGTTTTACTTCGAAGTGAGATCTATATTGCACTGTAAAAATAAAGCAGCCAGTATTTACCCTGCACAGAAACAAAATAACTCACCCGGATCTAATTCTCCCTGCACAAGTTACATCTGCCCCCCTGCAGTGCACATGGTTTTGTCCATTTGAGAAGGATTTTCTCATAAAGAGTTAACTAGAATAACCCCCAAAGTGCTGGTGCAGAGAATAGAATCCTCCTTGAACACAATAAAGAGTCTGTAGGTGCCCTGCCTCAGGAGACCCCCTGTTGATCCTGGGGGCCAGTTGTATAAGTTTGCGTTGGTGGCCAGCATTTTTTTTAACAAGAAATTTTTCCACTAAACCAGGGAGTGCCGCTGTCTTTTTACAACGATGCCAACCACCAACGCAAACTATATATATATATATATATATATATATATATATATATATATATATATATATATAGCAAGTGGGTATGAGCGGCACTCCCGGCTCCCAATGAATAATGAGAAAATACTACTTGGTTTTGTCATTATTCATTGGGAGCCTGGAGTGCCGCTCATACCCACCTGCTACATGAAGCATTGGAGAGGGCACTGAGTACAGCACTGTACACTACCCTGAGGTTTGTGCCAGTCAGACTGGATTGATTATATGTATATATATATATATATATATGTATATATACACCCACACACACACATACACACCGCTATATGTACATACATATTCGTATTCTTTTGACAGTTGTACAGATGGAGCAGGCTCCATCTTTGCAGGGTTGGCGATTCTAACACCAGCCCCCACCAGCGGCCGGCTCTCGCCAGGGGCGCGCGTGCACGAGACGCGCACGATCCGTGAATACAGAGCTGGCTCCGCCGCCTGTTCTGTGTGGAACTGCCTCCCAGCATCACTCGCTCCTAATCAATCCCACTAAGCCTGAATTCCCTGCAGGGCTCACCATCTCTCTCATCATCATTCTCTTCTATTCAATGACACCACTGTGCATGGTGGCATAGCTTAAGGTCTCTATACAGTAGGGCGATTTACATGAAATTTGGGCAATTTACATGCGATTTCAGTGATTAATCGCATATGCAGTGCCCAGATTGCATGTACATGACAAGATGTGCAAATCAATGCACGTTAGCGTGCACATTATATTGCAGGTTCTAAATCACCCCGGCAGCAGGAGAAATCCATCACCAGGTAATTTGGTGGTCTTCACCCTGTGATGCATAGCACTCGCTGGGCTGGTGGCATCCTCTCCTAGGCTCCTCCCACAGCAGCAGGGGATGGCGGAGCAGAAGCCTCCTCCATACTCCCCTCTCCCTCCTCCCTGCCCCAGCAGCATCAGCAGAGAATGGAGGAGACACTGAAGCCTCCTCGGTCCTCTGTTCTCTATCCCCCCGCCCCAGCAGAATCAGCAGGAGACGGAGGATATACAGCAGTAGCCGAAGCCTCCTCTGTCCTCAACAGGGAATACCCAAAGCTCCGACCCATACAATAAACTCCACCCATGGGTTGCCATTAGCACTGCCCCCCTCTCCCAGGGACAGATACAGAGGGGAGTGAAGGGGGCGGTCTCACCCCCAAAGGCTATAAAACACTTATGTCATCAACAGGACAAACACTTTCTAAAGTTCTACTCCCTCCCTCTTTGGCAGTTTTAGTCAGTGGCGTTGAGCGTGAGCCGAGCTCCAAAACATAACAATATCTCTCTGTGAATATTGTCTCCCCCCAGCCCTGTCACCTGCCGTCCCCCCACCCCCCAGCGACAGCAACTACACAGTTTCTGCTGCCACACAGTGCCTGACAGGAGACCATTAAATATTCCCTGGAGACACAACCACCACTCTGGCCCCCCTCACAAATACAACCCCGCCATACTGACCCTACTTCACCCCCCCATCCCGCCACCATGGTACTGTCTTCAGATGCCAGGTCTCTCCAGCAACAGAAATGTCTGCTACAGGGAGGTAAGTGCCAGTTCCTGTCCTAGCAAGTTCACGTTGTACTATTGATTCATGGCAATGGACAGAATAGCAACAGGGGGGGGGGGGGGGTTTGATTTAAGAGTAAAGGTGCCTAGAAAGAGGAGGCCTCAGGACTGGGGGGGGGTGTTAAGGTTAAACCGTAAACAGAAAAATCTAGATCCACCTCTGCCCTCTCCTGCCTGCAGTACAATCCCCACATGCTGCCAGAGCAGTGGTGCAAGTAAGGGGGTACGGCGTGATCTGCACCCATCTTCAAGAGTAACAAGAATACTAAGTGAGAAGTTTGGAAACTTCATCAGCAACTATTCAAACTAGCAGAGGGGGGGCAGCGAACCAAATAAGAATGAAGAAATCTGCTTCCCCAACCTAGAAGTATTGTCTCTGCAGGCAAATGGAACAGAAAGCCTATCCACTGCAACACAAGATAATGCCGATCAAAACCGAATAGATATAGGCAGAAAGATGAACATAGCTAGCAGCAGGAGAAGCACAAACAAAACTTTAAGAACTATGTGTGCAAATGCTAGGAGCTTAGGAAATAAAATCACAGAACTAATTGCAATAATGACAAGGGATGAACTGCATATTGTGGCTATTATAGAGTCATGGTGCAATAAAAATCATGACTGGGACATAGCTATACCAGGATATACTTTATTTAGGAAGGACAGAATGGGAAAAATCGGAGGAGGGGTTGCAATATAAACATAGAAACATAGAATTTGACGGCAGATAAGAACCACTTGGCCCATCTAGTCTGCCCCTTTTTTTAAACATGTTACCTCAAATCATATTTGATCCTTATTTTTTTGTAAGGATATCAATATGCTTATCCCAAGCATGTTTAAATTGTACTACTGTATTTGCGTCTACCACCTCTGTTGGAGGCTATTCCACTTATCTACTACTCTTTCTGTGAAAAAATTCTTCCTCACATTTCCCCTGAATCTTCCTCCCTCTAGTTTCAGTGCATGTCCTCGTGTTCTGTTGCTCCTCTTCCTGTGAAGAATGTATCCCACCTCTACCTTGTTAAAGCCCTTGATATATTTGAAAGTTTCTATCATGTCCCCCCTTTCCCTTCTCTGCTCTCATATATATCTTAAAACAAAGAGTTGTAGAATATCTCAAAACCAGCAATTTACAGGATCCAAAACAGCATGGGTTTATTGGGGAAGATCATGTCAAACAAATCTTATTGACTTTTTTGACTGGGTGACTAAAGTAATAGATCAAGGGGGGCTGTAGATGTAGCTTATTTAGACTTTAGTAAGGCTTTTGACATTGTCCCACATCGCAGACTGTTAAATAAACTTGAAAGCTTGGGATTGGAGTCTAAAATAGTTGAATGGATAAGATCTTGGTTGCAGGACAGAAAACAGAGAGTTGTAGTAAACCTCTGAGCGTCTGATGCTCCCGCCATTCCTTTAACCTTAAACAGACCAAGCACCCCCACCTTTAAAGCGCCCCCTCCCCTTTCCCCTTCACCTGGAATAACCAAACGGAGTCATTTATTTATGGCGAATTAAAGGTCACATTTATTAATCAGATTACCAATATAATCCTACTCTTTTAGGTGGCAAAGATAGCACTGCGGTCCACCAGCCCTCCAACGTAACTGAATCAAGCCGCCCGGGGGTGGGGACCCCTTCTCGCACCTGAAACATGTAACCGCCCGGGGTCCCCAATTGACCCCTCCGACGCCAGGCCTTGGATCTTGCACCCCCTCTTCTGGGGTGCCTCCGTTTCCTGGCGCCAAACTTTGGCTGGCCCGCAGTACTTCCGCCTCTGTTAAGACAATCTCTGCTGTAACCTAGATGCTGTTTGGATGTTGCTCCTTCTTCGTCCAAGGGTGGGTGGGTGGTACAATCCTTACGGTGTGCCCTCTTGCTCTCTCTGATCCTCCCCCTACCTGTCCTGTCCTTAAGTATAAGTCTACTCCCATGGGGAGGCGCCTACTACCTGCTTCTCTCTTACCTTCCCCCCTTTTATCACCCCCTATCCTTTTACTGCTATCTCCCTGCCCCCATTCTAATACCAGCAAGACAATGGTAGCACTTCATGGCCTTGGGAGCCCAGACTAATCGTTTACGATCTCTCCCGGCTAGTCGCCGCTCGCTTCAATTAAACGGAGTACAGTAAAAGGAGGGAAGGGTTACAAGTGGAGTACCCCAGGGATCTGTACTTGGACCAGTGCTTTTTAATATCTTTATTGGTGATATTTCAAATGGAATTGAGGGTAAAATGTTTTTGCAGATGACACAAAGGTATGCAACAGGGTAGACACACCAGGAGGGGTAAAACAAATGATTGATGATCTAGGTAGATTAGAGGAATGGTCAAGAGAATGGCAACCACAGTTTAATGCCAAAAAATGCAAAATCAGGCACTTGGGTCTCAAAAATCCAAAGTCTAAATATAGTATAAATGTCACTATAATGGAAACTACTGAGGAAGAGAGGGATCTAGGTGTCACTATTTCAGGAGACTTAAAGGCAGGTAGACAATGCACCAAAGCAATGAAGAAGGCAAGTCAGATGCTTGTTTGCATAGGGAAAGGTATCAGCAGTAGAAAGAAAGAAGTAATAATGCCACTGTATAGGTTATTAGTACAACCTCATCTAGAGTACTGTGTTCAGTTCTGGAGGCCACATCTCCAGAAGGATATAAATACATTAGAGACTGTACAAAGAAGGGCAACTAAAATGGTGCATGGCCTACAAAACAAAATGTACCAGGAAAGACTACAAGATCTTAATATGTATACTTTAGAGCAGAGAAGGGATAGGGGGGACATGATAGAAACTTTTAAATATATCAAGGGTTTTAACAAGGTACAGGTGGGAGACATTCTTCACAGGAAGAGGAGCAACCGAACACAAGGACATGCACTGACACTAGAGGGAGGAAGATTCAGGGGAAATTTGAGGAAGAATTACTTCACAGAAAGAGTAGTAGATACGTGGAATACCTTTCCATCAGAGGTGGTAGAGGCAAATTCAGTAGAACAATTTAAACATGCTTAGGATAGGCATATTGATATCCTTACAACAAAATAAGGATCAAATTTGGTTTGAGGTAACATATTTAAAAAGGGGCAGACTAGATGGGCCAAGTGGTTCTTATCTGCCATCAAATTCTATGTTTCTATGTGGTCTGGCGTACCTGTAAGAAATACATTGCAGGTACACCATACCACTTCCCCATGACCTGCTGTCATTTAGTTTTTTTTAACTCAGTTAATTGCCACCGTGTTTGCAGACTGGCTCGCCCGGCAGAATGGAAGCGGTGCGACAACTGGGCAGAGAGCGGTGGGCTGCCTGGCTGTCTTCAGAGCAGGTCTGCAGCTAATTGAAATCTTGCGCCAGCTTGTGAGCCAATTGGTTGGTTGGCAGCCCAGCACGAGATTTCAAATAGCCGCAGACCTGCTCTGACGACAGCCAGACAGCTCACCACTCTTTGTCCAACTGTCACCACATTCTGCCAGGCTGGCGGCTGTCACTGCAAGCCTCACTGCCTCATGGCAACAAGCACGAAACCCCCTTGGCAGAGCATGTAATCCTCTGCAGCAACAAGCATAAAACCCCCTTAACAGAGCATGCAATCCCCCATAGCAACATGCATTTAAAAAAATTGACAATTTAATGGGATGCAAATTAGCGACTGAAAAATGCAATATGGTGCAATGTGGCACAAATTTATGACCTGGTCATGTGCAAATTTCTGACTAACCGGCATGTGATTTCTAACACTACCTTACCAAACCAAACAACACCACCACCTAGAGGTCCCCTAGAATATGCATCACACCTGGCCCCTGGGTCTGGCGCCATTTTCACCTTTGAAAAGCAGTGAGGAGAGCAGCATGGACAGGAGAGGAGGAAATCCTCTGTCGGAATGGGGCGCGTGAGCATCTCCTGCACGTGCGCCCCCTTCCGGTGACCGGCGAGGCCTGGCTGCTGGTGGGGGCTAGCGATAGAATCATCAGCCCCTGCAAGCATGAGCTGCGCTCCATCTGTATTTACACAGACAAATAAGCATTGTAATGTAAAATATATATTATGCGGTGTTGGTATGTTTTCTACAATATAGTGCTGCTGCGGCACTACAGATCCCAGCTAGGTGGCCTTATGTAGAGATAATGTTGAAAATAGAAGTTTTGTGGGCATGCTGGGTCATGTAGTTCCACAACTGCTGTTACTGTAAAAAAAAATAACTATTGTAAATGTAGGAATTACCATTATTGTAGGAATTACCATTATTTTGTAACATATTTATAACACCATCATCTAATAAGAAACATCGATAGTGTTTTTTGTACAGTAACATTTTTTAGTGACAAAACAATAAAATAAATGATGGTTTGCCATTATTTTTTTTTAGCATCCACATTTTTGAGGAATAGACAAAATGAATGTTCGGCCATGTAGTCAATTAGTTCAGATCAATTTACATATGTGTTCGTGCATGCTGGTTCCAAATGTCCTTATTGCAAATCATTAAAACAGTGGGCCTTATTCTAGTTCACTCTTTCTGGCAAATTCCTTCTTAGATGGACAAAACCATGTGCACTGCAGGGGGGCAGATGTAAAATGGGCAGAGAGATTTAGAGTTATTTTGTTTCTGTGCAGGGAAAATACTGGCTGCATTATTTTTACACTGCAATATAGATCTCACTTTGACATAAAACCCCACCCAAATCTAACTCTCTCTGCAGAAGTAACATCTACCCCACCTGCAGTGCACATTTATTTGTCCATCTAAGAAGGAATGTGGCAGAAGGAGTGAATCAGAATTATGCCCAGTGTCCTCCACATAGGCAAACGTGGGGGGAAGGTTTCTGGTTGCACAAACTGATTCACTTAGAACACTTACAGTATGCCCCCTTTCAGACCGCACTTATTACATGATATTTTCCATTTCACCGTTTCAAAACAGTAATCTGTGCAGTGTGAAAGGTCCAGAGTGAATTTACCGGTTCCAGAATACCGGTATTTCAAAACGGTAAAAAAGGACCCTGCTTTTTTACCATTTCAGACCCGTTTTTCTTTGCAGTCTGAACATCCACTGCTTTCTATGGGTTAAAACGGGTTCAATGTGAAGGGACAAAAAACAACATTGAAATACCGTTTAAGATATGCGGCGTGAAAGGGGTTTTAGCTGTCTGACCCTAAAAACGTTTAAAAATACCGGGTCCATACCTCACCAATGAGAGTCTCAGTGCTCAAACCCAAACCCTTATGGCACAAACCACTGCTTTGGTGCCACTGCACACCCAATTTACAACCCAATCTGAAAGTATAATTCTTCCTGCCCCTTCAACTATTAGTAGTGTCTCAAGCACACCTAAAGGTCCATACACACTGGTATAACCAGCAGATGAACGGCTTTCCCGGCGATGTTGTGGGAGCACGCAGCAGCCCTCACCGCTCATCGCCAGGCCATACACACTGGGTGGCTCTGAGCTGAAAGCCACTGAAACCTGCTGTTTTGAGCGACTTTCAGCCCAGTGTGTATGGGCCTTAACAGTACCTGTCTGTAGGTAGGGGTGTCCGTACCAGGGGTGGTGTTGGCAAAGGCAGAAAGGAGGGCTTTAGTAGAAGCCAGCCCAGAAAGCCTTAATTGGGTGGGGGGTTGTTTTCCTCTAACATTCCTTGAATGTATTTATATTTTCATAGAAGTACACTCTTTCTACAAATGTATACAGTATGTATAAATTTTGCTGAGATTGGCTACTGTAACCTGCATTTTGGTCTTTTTTTTTTTTCATTGCTTAACATGATAATGAATGATTGTTTACAAATATGTCTGAAAAATGTTTTAATAGTTTATTTGCACTGATGTCATTTTAAATGTGTGAAAAGGTAAAGTACATTGACAATGGTAATTGTTTTACATTTGCACACCATACTTACCAACACGTATGCATGAAAAAATTCAACCAGTATGGCAGAATTTCTTAGGTATTAACCCCCTAAACATTGGAGACATTAAAATAAAAAAACGTTCATGTACATGAAGTTTATTTATTTTTTATTTTATTTTTGTGTGTGTGTGGGGGGGGGGGGGTAAACATTTTTCTTTAGTGCATTTTACACATCAAAATCCCTGAGAAATTCTGCTGTATCAGCTCATTCCGAATCACATCCCCCCTCCGCGTACTCCTAACTACCCTAGGTTGGGTAGATTGAGCTTCCTCCATGAATGCTGCAATGCCTTCCTCCACATAATTGCCTTGGCCCAGGGCAATGTTATGCGGCATGCCTCAAGCCTGGATGATCATCACTACTTCTGCTGGGTGGTAAAGCAGTGTACTGGATGATCTGTCCAAACACCGGAAATGTCTTTTCAGCACTCCACAGGTGAGTTCCACAACAGTGCGAGTATCAATCTGTGCATCACTGTAGTGGTGCTGTGCAGTGCCTTGTGGGTTACGCAGAGGTGTCATAACCCAAGGGGAAATCATCTGCTAATCCCCTACTGCATTGTTCTATGTATTGTATTCCAGCTGAGAACAATGGATGATAATAAGCCTTGGTGAGCCATGGCTCACCAGAGAAGGCTAGTTGAGGAATGCTTCATCTGTACAATAAAATGAATGGACTATGAGTAGTGTTGATTTGAACATAAAAGAGCATTAAAAGTACATTACTTGTTTAGAACTTTAATATTGGAACAGGCATTCATTGATGGAAAAACATCACTCAGCCTATTGATATACTTTCCACATGCAAATAAAGATTTGGTTTATTTATGAACCTTTTATTGTAGGTGAGTAGTCTCCTCCGGTATACAGCATACGCCAATAGCAAGGGATCACTTTCAGTGATACATTTGCTGTACACGTTGGCTCACAGAATACCTGTCAAGGCTATATCCGTTATAATTGTCAAGGCTTAGTCCAGCAAATGGACAGTCATATTGATCCTATTTTATAACAGCAGGTATCCCACCAGATGCAAAGTAGTTACTCTTCTCCAGTTGTCACCTCCTGAGGGTTAAAGATCCTCATCCCTATCAGTGCTGTTCTTGCTGTTTGTTTTGTTAGCATGCAAGTACAATAGGTCTGATTCATGTTTGCAAGCACCTGGGCAATACTATGATGCACTGCAGTTGGGGCAGATGTAACATGAGCAAAGGTGCCCATATACTGCGCCTTGATCTGCCCGGGACCGTATTCGATCCCTACCAAGCCTGCCTGGCTCCAAAGCAATCCAAGACATTGCTTTTGCAGCTGGTGCTGCAACTCGCATGCTGTCATTCACCTACAATTGGGATACAGTCGTAATGTCGACCGACCTAGGTCGACAGTCATTAGGTCGACACGTTGGGTCGACAGGCAACAAGGTCGACAGGGTTCTAGGTCGACATGGATGAAGGTCAACGGGTGTCTAGGTTGACATGGGACAAGGTCGACATGGTTTTAGGTTGACAAATGCGTTAGGTCGACAAGTCGCGAGGTTGACATGGGTTTTTTCACTGTTTTTTGAGCCAACATGTGCCGACAGGCGGTATTTCATGCCCTACCATCCACTAGGGCAGGGGTCTTCAACCCGTGGCCCGCGGGCCACGAGTGGCCCTTTGAGTTGTTTTGTGTGGCCCGCCTCCTGCCGCCTGTCAATGCCATGTAAAAAAAAAAAAAAACCTTCCGCGCTAATCCCCTTTGCATGTAGGACGCGGTGGAGATGGATGTGCAGTGGCTGGGGCAGGCGGGACTGTGCGCGACATGCGCATTGTTTATTTCCTGATGCCGCGCACTTATCCCGCCTGCGCCCTATCATCGAAGACAGACGCCGCTGCCAGCCCTCTGATGGAGCTGCTGTGTTTCCTGAGACCTCTGCCAGGGACATTGCAGAAGATTCAGGCAGGTTTCTTAGAGAAGGGAAAGCTTTCTAAATGCAGTGCTGGGGGGGGGGGGGGGGCTGCAATGAGGTGCTGACTATGGGGGGCGGGCTGGCTGGATAGCTGCAATGCAGTGCTGTCTATGGGGGATGGGGCAGTCTGCAATGCAGTGCTGACTATGGGGGGGTGCTGGGTGCTGACTATGAGGGGGGGCTGGCTGACTGTGCTGACTATGGGGGGTTGGCAGTGCAATGTGGTGCTTACTATGGGGAGGAGGCTGCCTGTCTATGCATTGCTGACTATGGTGGGGCTGGCAGTGCAATGTGGTCCTGTCTATGGGGAGGTGGCTGCCTGTCTATGCATTGCTGACTATGGTGGGGCTGGCAGTGCAATGTGGTTCTCACTATGGGAGGGCTGGCAGGCTGTGCAATGCAGTGCTGATTACGGAGGGCAATACTGGTGGCATTTTGTGAGGGACACTACTGGTGGCATTTTATGAGGGACACTACTGGTGGCATTTTGTGAGAGGCACTGCTGGGGGCATCATATGTATAAGCAGGAGTATTGGGGGCATTATAGTGTAAGGTGCATCATGGTGTGAGGCATAATGTGCAATGGGCATCACAGTGTGTGACTTAATGTGTAATGGGCATCACGGTGAGTGGCGTAATGGGCATCATGGTGTGTGGCATAATGTGTAATGGGCATCACGGTGTGTGGCATAATGTGTAATGGGCATCATGGTGTGTGGTATAATGTGTAATGGGCATCATGGTGTGTGGCATAATGTGTAATGGGCATCATGGTGTAATGGGCCTTCATGTTTATATGTCACTGTACAGCCTTCAGCCAGCTTAAGCGTGGAAGGACAACAACCATTCCTGCGGTAACCAATGTCTGGTCATGGAGGTTGCAAAAGTGAGGTGTCAGGTAATTGTTTTCCTGCTAGTTCACACTCTTATAATTAGACCACGCCCCTTATAATTAGTCCACACCCCTTTTTGGGAGCGCGCACCTACGGCACACGCTATTTATGCAATATCAAATTATGTATGGGGGGGGGGGGGGGGGGCTGCATTTTTATTCTGTTCACACTGGGACCCTAATTGTCTAGATATAGCCCTGGTGCTGACTATATATTGGGGGCAGGGTTTATGTGTATGGGCAGCTGTGATGTCTATGAAGAGCTGTGTTTTATGGGGGCTGTGATGTCTATCTATGAAGTGCTGTGCTAAATACCACAGTAGAGCTTAGTGGCCCTCGGGCTTCGTTGAATTTTTTAATGTGGCCCACACTGTCTTAAAGGTTGAAGACCCCTGCACTAGGGTATGGTGGGAGAATAAAATTGTGTGCCGAGCGCAGCGAGGCAACGTGCCCGAAGCATCGCAAGTGAAGCAAGCGATGCGAGGGGCTGCGGTTGACTTCCAACTGTGTCCATGTCGACTGTGTCGACATTCGGGTCAAAAACAGTGAAAAAACCCATGTCGACCTCGCGACCTGTTGACCTAACCCATGTCAACGCATTTTTCGACCTAACCCCATGTCGACCTTGTCCCATGTCTACCTAGACACCTGTCGACCTTCACCCATATCGACCTAGAACCGTGTCGACCTTGCGACCCAACGGTGTCGACCTATTGACTGTCGACCTAAGTCGGGTCGACAATACAATCCACTCCCCTGCAAGTTGGGCTCTTTTCCTGAGATTGATCGCCACTGCAATTGCAGAAACAGAACCCAAATTGCAAGTGAATTGCATAGTGTATGGTGGCCTGCAGATTTGGGACCTTATTCTGGTCCACATGTAATGCTGCAGAATTCACAGTATTGCATGTGGATGTAATGCCGCCACACAGCCACCACCCCCCTTGCATGCCACATTCCCCCGCAGGGGAAGAAATCATTCGATGGTCACTGATTTCTACAGCGCTAACTGAGCGAGCACTGAGCAGCCTATCAGCGACGCAAGCCCGAGCCCAGTGCCACAGTCCACAATGTACCGCGGACAGGGCGGATGGACACTGGCTACCATGGAGTCAGACAAACAGTGCTCTACCGGACTCCATTCCCGCCACCCGTCCGGACTCCGGACACAGGGCTTAATTACAGGACTGTCCGGAGTTATCCCAGATGGGTGGTAAACCTATACATATATGCAAAGTATATATGAAGTACATACATGCACATACATAGTATGCATACACACAGCACCATACCTCCCAACTTTTGGCCGGAGGAAATAGGGACACTCGCGCGGCGAAGCCGCGCGAGCGCCCGAAAAGGGGGCGGGGCGTATGCAAATGAGGGCGCGGCTTATGCTAATTAGCCGCGACCTCATTTTCATACGAGAATAGACACTGTGCGCATGCGCACAGCGTCTATTCTACTAGATTGGGGGGTCTCCCAACTGCCACCCCCCCCCCGCAGCGGGACAATGCCTGCCGCGGGTGGGACGTCGGGACAGGACCCGAAAATCGGGACTGTCCCGACGGAATCGTGACAGTTGGGAGGTATGCAGCACACTGTATTTACAAACACCGTTATTAGGCCCCATACCCCCACTGCAGCTACCGGGCTCACTGGGCCAACATACTGTGATATATTAAAAGTGCCCATACTCCACAACTCAACCCCCTGCCACAGCCGTTGACACCCACAACCAGTGCTATTTTTCAGCAGGAACCAGCAGGAACTCAGTTCCTGAACCTCTGATTAATTATGACATCATCAGAAACTGGGTTCCTGAACCTGTTCTGGGCCAATATGTACTCTACATAAGATAGGATTTATTTTAAAGTCACCTGTCGCCTATTGTTTCTAAATATAATACAGTATATCCCTCTCTCTCTCTCTTTTTATTTAATCGATCCACGCCAGGCCCGGAGTTCCTGGACCTATTTTTCTAGAAAAATAGTACTGCCCACAACAATATAAACTCACATGGGGAGTCAGTCTCAACCAGCCAGGCCAACAGCAGCTCCTTCTCACAGCCCCATATGGTGTAGAGAGAGAGAGAGGAGCTGCCTGAGAGCCGAGGAGCTGTGTGCTGCAGCGCCACCTATATACAGAACTACAGCATTGCAGACACAGCTGCCTGTCTGCATTTCCCACAGTCAGCTGCCCAAATGATCATCGTGCAAGGGGGGCCCTTTCAGAAAGGGGGGCCTGGGTATAAGTACCCCCAGAGGACCCCCCTTAATCTGTCTCTGCTGTCACGTCACTGGCTGCTTCTTAACACAAGAGCTGCCCTTTGTGATAATAATCGCGATTATTATCGGTGCGGTAGCCGGCGATGTGTGGTAGATGTTAGTGCATCCCCCTAGTCGGGTAATGGGGGTATTCCATTTCTGACAGTTGGAAATACAAATTGACAGTCGTATTCCATCTTCTGATTGTTGAAAATGTTCCGCCAGTCAGAATGGCCATAATTGTTGAAAACGGATGCAGATTGTCGAAAACAGCTGTGGATTCTAGTGTCCATTTTCACCAAAGCAGATTCGACTTTTGACATTAAATACTGTATGTGTGTGCCGATATGTCCGACTGTCAGAAATATCTGTACGCCATGAATATCCCCCAATGTCTCTGTAGATGTTAATCCAACCAGGTAGTCCAAATCTGATGGGGTCTCTGCTGTTGGTAATCCAACCGTGTGGTCCAATCAAGTTGGCAAACAAAATCCACCAGTCATAAGGCATGGCTGAGAGTAGATACAGGAAGGATTGATACTGCGCTACATATAAATCAACATGTATATACTTAATAAAATTGGGCATGAAAATGTATTATGGCATTTAGGTATGGTATAGACAATACACTTGAATAGGGGAATATAAAATAATGAATGATATAAAAAAGTCAATAGTAAAAAAGATTATTATTATTATTATAATTTTATTTATAAGGCGCCACAAGTGTTTCGCAGCGCCGTACAAAGGAACAATACAGGGAGACAAAAACTTGGCATAACATTGAATAAATAACAAAAATACAGTACAAATAAAGAGCGCCACAGTTCAATACACATTACAGCTTAAATGTAAGTAGTGAGGACCCAATCAACATACAACTAGAGGCTTGAGGCCAATGATGGAGATGAGTATGAAGATGGTCACTGAGTGTTGGAGTAAAGGAGAGCTGTGAGTGAAATGTGAAGAGAAGTGGGCTTTGACAACAGGAGGGAAGAGGGCCCTACTCGGAGGAGCTTACAATCTAGTAGGAAGGGGAGACAGACAGATTACAAGAGGTGCAAGCGAGGGGGTGGTGGTTAGATAGCAGGATGTAAACAGGAAACAGGCAAGGGGTCGGAGAACCAGCTGGTTTATGCAGTGGAAGGGTACGCTTTGATGAATAGGTGAGTTTTCAGTGCCCGTTTGAAGCTTTGCAAGGTCGGGGAGAGTCTAATGGAGCGAGGGAGTGCGTTCCACTGAAGGGGTGCAGCACGGGCAAAGTCCTGTACTCTAGCATGGGAAGCAGTGATCAGGGTGGAGGAGAGACGACAGTCGTCAGCTGACCGTAGAGGGCGGGAGGGTGTATGAATGGAGATTAGGTTAGAGATATATGGAGCAATGGAATTAGAGATGGCCCTGTATGTGAGTGTGAGAGGTGTTTGAAGAGGATTCTGTAGGGGAATGGAAGCCAGTGCAGATTTTGTTGAAGGGGAGTAGCAGAGTTAGAGCGGCGGGAGAGGAAGATAAGCCTGGCTGCAGCATTGAGGACAGATTGGAGAGGAGCTAGTTGGGATTGAGCGAGGCCAGTGAGAAGAGCATTACAGTAGTCAAGCCGTGAGATGACTAATGAGTGGATGATCAGCTTAGTTGCACTCTGTGAGAGAAAGGGCCTGATGCGAGCAATGTTGCGTAACTGGAACCGGCAAGAATGGGCCAGGGCTTGGATGTGGGGTGCAAAGGAGAGGGAGGAGTCAAGTGTGACACCCAGGCAGCGGAGTTGGGGAACAGGGGAGATGATGGTGTTGTTAACAGTATATGAGTAAAAGATATACTCCATACAGTGACCTAAGTACATGGATAGTCACCCTTAAGGCCCCCTTACATTTGTCCGACTTGTCATAACGACAAGTCGGACCCGATTGTCCCAGCAGCTCCCCGGGAGGGATCACATGCGATGGCACTTCATGTGCCAAGTTTTGCATGTGATAGATCGCATGCGATTTATCACATGCCACTCCCGGGGTGCTGCAGGGACAATGGGAGCGGGGGACATGCCCGCTACCAGAGAGCGGGCGGGGGTGGAGGGGGCGCAGGGAGCCGCGCAAGAAGCCGCTGGGCAGGAAGCAGGGGGGGGGTTGGCGGCGCAGAGTACCAGGGAGCCGGGCAGGAGAAGACGATGCAGCAGCAGCGCGAGTGGCACGAGCAGCAGAGCACTTCCAAAAAATGAAAAACCCCATACAAATGCATAGTAAGCCATTGATTGGCTGAGACCTCTTCTCCTGACCGGCTACCTGGTACTCTGCGCCGCCCCCCCCCCCCCCCCCCCCTGCTCCCGCTGATGCTGCCCGGCTCCTTCTGCTCCGGTAGGTCCCCTGTTGCGGGGGAGCACGGCTCCGGGCAGCACATAAGATTTAACAAATCTTATGTGCAGCCCGTCCGACCTCCCGTCTCCGATCCGATGTGCACGGGGCCGCGCATCGGGTCGGAGGGGATGTCTCCATATGCGATTTGGGACGATTTCACGGCCCGATTCATCGGAATCGGGCAAAATCGTGCCCAAATCGCATAATGTAAGGGGGCCTTTAGTTTGTGTCCACCAGTACTGGACCTTGTAGACACAGTCCAGTGTGTATGTAATTGTTCTCCACTTCTTAGTGTTTAACTGGGTCCTTTAGGGGGTGGCGTTCCTCCAGAAAATCTCTGAGCCTCGGTGAGTGGAGAGCAGTAGATGTTGCCAATGCAGTGGTGTTGAAATGAAAGGTCACTCTTAGATTCAAATGGATGACAAGCACTTAAGGTGAAGTCGGGTGACTTATCCAATTTCGAAGTTGGTGGGGGTACAAGAGAGTAGAGATGCCAAGATCACTGCTAATTTATGATCACGAGATGGATGTGCTGGAAATGGGACCATTTATTTCCCAATTTCCAGTTTTGCCTATGGTGGAGACTCGGGTGGGTGTGGTATATGTCGGACTAGGGTGTGGTATAGGGGTCCGACAGTTGGGATCCCGACAGTGATTATCTGACTGGCCAGACCCAGACAGCATGGCGAGCGCAACAAAGCCCCTTGCGGGCTCGCTGCGCTCGCCACGCTGCGGGCACAGTGGCTTGCTACGCGAGCCACCTATACTATTCTCCCTCTATGGGGGTCGTGGACCCCCATGAGGGGAAATAGCCGATGGCCGTCGGGAACCCGGCTGTCGGTGTTTTGACAGTCGGTATCCCGACGTCGGGTGAATGCTTGTCGGCAACCCGACTGTCGGGACACCGTCCGGCACCCGTCGAACTATACCTGCTAACAAAACCAACAGCAGCAACAGCACCCGCGGCTGTGGCGGAGTTGGACACTGGATGGTTTATTTTAGTAGAAATGTAATGCAAGGTTGTTAGCACAGAACATTTATGTGAATGAATCCTAGTATTTATTTAGACAAGGAAGATATAACAATAGGTTGGGTGATGTTTTCCCTCTGCAAAATACTTTCGGATCAAGTACTTTTATATTAAAAAAGATGTGGCTCGTATACCGTTGATTTTATTGTACATTGTAACGTATCATTTATTATTATAATTTTTATTGTAGTGTTTTTATTGAAACCATTTTGCTTCTAAAAAGTCTGCCTTGAGAAAATTAAAATGCTAACCTATAAAGGTTTATTGGTTCTAGAACATGTAGCACAGTTCATTTTGATGCTATAAGATTGTTTTTAAAAGGAGACTTAACATTTGTCCCCAGAGAATCACTGCTAAGACTATTCTAGTGATGTGATCTGTAAGCTACATTATAAAGCATACCAGTCTATGGGGCAGATGTATCAAGCTTCAAAAAGTGATAAAATGGAGAGTGATAAACAACCAGCCAATCAGCTCCTACCTGACATGCCATGGGTTGGGTTTGAAAAATGTCAGATAGGAGCTGATTGGCTGGCTGTTTATCACTCTCAATTTTATCACTTTTGAAGCTTTATACATCTGACCCTATGGGCCTTATTCTAGTTCACTCTTAGAGGCAAATTCCTTCTCAAATGGACAAAACCATGTGCACTGCAGGTGGGGCAGATGTTACTTGTGCAGAGAGAATTAGATTTGGGTGGGGTTTTTCTGCAAAGTGAGATCTATATTGCAGTGTAGAAATAAAGCAGTCAGTATTTTCCCTGCTCAGAAACAAAAGAACTCACCCAAATCCAAATCTCTCTGCACGTTACATCAAACACTGCAAGACAGCAATATACCAAAAACAGAAAAACTACACTAATGTGTGTGTATGAACACTACATTACCCAGGGCCGGTGCAAGGTTTCTCGGCACCCTAGGCAATTTGTCATCTCAACACCCCCCACCCCCCTCACACACACACACACACACCAAAATACCGAGCCCCTCAGGTGAGAAAGTGAAAACATGGCATCTTATAAGTTCCATATCCACCGCCTGATAATTTAGCAGTTTGGGTTGGGGCATTAAAAGATAGATTGATGGGTTGGGTTAAGGTATTAGGGACAGGATATTAGGGTTTATTTACCTGCATGACTAAGGTGTTACGATTAGAAGTTACTGTATGCTTAGGAAGAGGTATCTATATAATATAATGCTCACAATAGGCTGTTTAGCATGGCGCTGCACCATGCCTGATGTTAATAGGGCAACATGCGCCCTGCCCTTTTAGCACATGCGCCCTGCCCTTTTAGCACCTGTAACCAGTGGTGCAAGTAGAAATAATTTCTTAGTGGTACTGTGTCGCACACCGTAGGCGCGCGCCAAAAAATGGGCGTGGTCATGGGCGTGGTCATATGACACGAGGGGGAGTGACTACATCACAAAACTTTAAAACACAATGACATTTCTGTTTGGGCTTGTGCACATATATGCCCCCACAGTGCCAGATATAACTTACCCCCACAGTGCCACTCATATATGCCCCCACAGTGCCAAGTATGCCCCCAGGGCCAGATATGCCCCCACAGTACCACACATATGCCCCCACAGTGCCACACATATGCCCCCACAGTGCCACACATATGCCCCCCAGTGCTAGATATGCCCCCAGTGCCACACATACGCCCCCACAGTGCCATACATATGCCCCCAAAGTGCCAGATATGCGCCAGCAGTGCCAGATATGCCCCTAGTGCCAGATATTCCCCCACAGTGCTTTGTATGCCCCCAGTGCCACACATGCCCCCACAGTGCCACACATATGCCACTAGTCCCAGATATGCCCCCACAGTGCTAAGTATGCCCCCACAGTGCCACACATATGCCCTCACAGTGCTAGGTATGCCCACAGTGCCGCACATAAATGCCCCCACAGTGTCACACATATGCCCCTAGCGCAAAATATCATATTCCCCACAGTGCCACACATATGCCCCCACAGTGCTAGATATGCCCACACAGTGCTAAGTATGCCCCCAGTACCACACATACGCCCCCACAGTGCCATACATATGCCCGCAAAGTGCCACTTATGCCCCAGCAGTGCCAGATATGCCCCTAGTGCCAGATATGCCCCCACAGTACCACACATATGCCCCCAGTGCCAGATATGCCCCCACAGTACCACACATATGCCCCCAGTGCCAGATCTGCCCCCACAGTGCCACACATGCCCCCAGTGCCAGATATCATATGCCCCACAGTGCCACACATATGCCCCCAGTGCCAGATCTGCCCCCACAGGGCCACACATATGCCCCCAGTGCCAGATCTGCCCCCACAGTGCCACACATGAATGCCCCCACAGTATTCAGCAGCAACTCACCGTCAGGTGTTCTCCCCCTCCTCTAGTTCCCCGCCGCCGCTGCCTGCATCTTCCCTGGGGCCGCTGTCTGCTTCTTCCATGGGGACTGGAGGGGAGCGCATCTTCCGTGTCTCCACTCTCCAGCCTTGCAGTCTCTCTCGTGGGCTGGCTCCTGATTGGCTGCCAGCCCGCTAGCTCTGATTGGAGAGCAGGCGTCTGTGTCACAGTGACACAGGGAATGGAATGGAGATACGCGCGATGCGCTCCCCTCCGAATGCTATCAGCTGTGGCGGGGCGGCGGAGGCCACGCCCCCCGCCACTTCCATATGCGCGCATGTGCATTGAGCATTTTTGGGGGCATTTGTTATGGCGGTACGGAGTACCGGCAGCATATCTTTTACCGGTACGCCGTACCACCCCGTACCGCCATAATTGCACCACTGCCTGTAACTAAAACAGCCTGCCCATGTGAACAGATGCCATGCAGCCAGCATCCCTATTGGTGAGTATGCAGGGAGCAGTAGTGGTCAGCCAGGGAAGGTAGTTAAGCACTAGTGGGGTGACTAGTGTTAGGCTGTGGGAGGAGGGGATAGGGTTAGGCTGCATGGTGGGTGGGGCATGTTTTGCAATTATAAGGGGGTTAGGGTTAGGCAGGCTGGGGGGCAGGGGTGTTAGGTTTAGGTGTCGGGTGCAGGGGTTAGATTTATGCACTAGTGGGGAGGTTTAGAGTCAGTCTGGGGGGGAGGGGATTAGGTTGTTGCAAGGAAGGGTTAGGGTAGGGGGGAGAATGTTAGGGTACATACGGACGCCCTGTCGGGATTTTTCTCGGGAAATATATATATAAAAAAACACATACAGTATGCACATACATGATTATCACAGTGATATATATATATATATATATATTTATTTATTTATTTACAGTTTCTTATATAGCGCAGCAGATTCCGTTGCGCTTTACAATAGTAGACAGTGATAAGACAAACTGGGTAACAACAGACAGACTTGGAGGTAGGAGGGCCCTGCTGCAAGCTTACAATCTATAGGGATATAGGGGGGAAACATAAGGACAGGCACCAGTAATAGCATAGTAGTTACAAGTCCAGAAGGGAAGCTATATAATACATAAGTGCCTCGGAGGGTTATGCATGTAGAACTTAAATATGATAGGCTTGCCTGAAGAGGTGAGTTTTCAGGGAACGCTTGAAAGTTTGGAGACTGGTGGAGAGTCTTAATGTGCATGGAAGGGCATTCCATAGGATGGGAGCAGCCCGATAAAAGTCCTGTAAATATATATAAACACACATACAGTAGGCACAAACATGATTATCACAGATATATATATAAACACATACAGTATGCACACACATGATTATCACAGATATATATATATATATATATATATAAACATACAGTATGCACACTCATGATTATCACAGATAGCTGCTTTCTTCCTGCTCTCCTCAGGCAGGAGCTTTCCTGCTGCTGCTCCTCACGCAACGGGTGACTGCAGCTCAGTACCACCCTCCAGTGGCTGGAGCCCTAGGCAAATGCCTGAAGCTGCCTAGTGGTGGCATCAGCCCTGATATTACCGTTCAAAACTTAGCAGTTTCCTTATTTTTGAAAGAAAAGCACTGATTTTTTTTTTTTTCAATGAAGATAACATTAATCAGAAATTCACTCTATAAGTTGTTAATGTGGTAAATGACTATACTAGCTGCAAATGTCTGATTTTAAAGGAATATTTACATAGGTGTATAGAGGCCCATTTCCAGCAACCATCACTCCAGTGTTCTAATGGTACATTGTGTTTTCTAATCATGTTTTAAGACTAATGGTTGATTAGAAAACCCTTGTGTACTTATGTTAGCACAGCTGAAAATGGGTTTGCTTGTTAGAGAAGCTATAAAACTGGCCTTCCTTTGAGCTAGTTGATTTTCTGGAGCACCACATTTGTCTATTCTTGTTCTTCAAAATGAAGCCTATTCCATGCGAGAAATTGCCAAGAAACTGAACATTTCATACAATGGTGTGCACTACTCCCTTCAGAGAACAGCACAAACAGGCTCTAACCAGAGTAGAACGAGAAGTGGGAGGCCCCTGTGCACAACTGAGCAAGAAGACAAGTACATTAAAGTCTCTAGTTTTAGAAATAGATGCCTCACTGGTCCTCAACTGGCAGCTTCAGAGGTGACTCCGGGATGCTGGCCTTCTCGGCAGAGTGGCATAGAAAAAGCCACATCTGAGACTGGCCAATAAAAGGAAAAGATTAATATGAGCAAAAGAACATGGTACTTGTGTAGTTTCACGGTGGCAGGCTACGCCACGTTTTCAGTGTAGGCTAAGCTACAGTATGTCACGTACAGTCCCCTCGAGCTGCAGCTCTGTCCCCGGAAAGCCTAGTGAGTGCCTCTCACACAGCTCCAGTAACCGCCAGATCCCCTGTGTTGGCGGACGCCGGTGGAGAGGCGATCATGCAGGCGCCAGCAGAGAGGCGCTCCATCTGCCTGAGATGCACAAGCGTCTCAGACTCTTGTGTGTCTCAGTAATTCTTGCGGCAGGTACAGCAACCCTGCCCGTGTCCGCTTCAGGGAGACGGGGTTAAGGGTTCTGAAGCATGTGTGTCTTGTGCACAAAGGTGGATGCGGGCACAAGTGCGTCTCATGCACAATAAAGGACGCATTTGCCAGTGCTCCATGTTACATACTGGCAAATGCCTCCTTTTCAAACCACCACTATTCATGCCAGCCCGAAGCCTGGTGAGCGCAGCAAGCCCTGCCAGGGGAAGCGTTACGCGTACTCTCTGCCTTTTCATATCCACACTATCCACGTCAGCATGGAGTTGATTTTGTGGAGAGCGCAGCGAGCCACCAAGCCCGACACGTAAAATAAACCCGAAGTGTGGCGAGCGCAGTGAGCCCCGCGAGGGGATGCGGAATACACGCCAAGTAATCTCCGTCCCCTCGTGGGACTCACTGCGCTCGCCACACTTCGGGCTCGGTGGCTCGCTGCACTCGCCACACTTTATACAATCAACTCCACGCCGACGTGGATAGTGGGGGTTTGAACAGGTCAGGAGGACGTGTAACACGTAACGATTGGGGGTAACAGACAAGACAAACAAAAATAAGTATAGGCATGGGGGGAGGAGTGTGATGTAGGGGGTGGGGGGTCGCTGGTCTCCGGTTTAATTGTTATCATCATTTTGGGGGAAGAATTTTCATCCTGCTTCTTGATCGACCTCCTCAATTGTCTTGTCTCATACGATTTCTGTTACAAACATATCAATCGCCATACATCACCACTGGCGTGCGGTGAGGCAGGTGAGGCACAGCCTTTCCTGTCATACCAACGTATACGCCGGAGTTTGGAGTTTATAAATTATGTCAAAAATACAAAGAATATTTTAAAAAAATCTTATTTTTATTATTCTAATAATAAAAAGTCGATGGCGGCTACCGTTTCTGCACATCTCTTATCAAAACTCAGCAAATCTCCAGCAGTGTATACTGCTGCACATGTGTATAATGACGGCATGTACCCCATGGCTCAAATATTGTGTGCAAATCTGGCTCTGGTACTTGCCACGGACTCTTCAGCCATTTACCTCACCGCACGTCCCAGTACATAACTAAGATCTAGCTTACAACTTATCGCAAACATGGTTACTGGTTATAAGATCAACATCCATCTGTAACTTTTCTCAATAGTGACCATAGAGTATTTTCGAAAAAATTTATATATATGCGTAATTGTGTCTTTATCAAGTGATTCCAAATACATTCCCCACTTTTTGTGGAATCTTTCCACTCCCATCTCAATGTCAGGCAAAGTAGCATGTCTTTTATACTATATAACTCTCAGGGCCATGTTTGACACCTCTAAAATTCTAGGAGTAGATCTTTTAATCCAGTACCTTAAAATACAATTCTGCGCGATAGGAAATAATGTTGTGAGAGCCGGAACAATCTCCCGTTTTCTTGGACCCAAGTTCGAAACTGAGAAATCTACAAAAAGACATGCTATAGGGTGTTTTGTAACCGATATCTTATATGCCTTGTTAATGAAATTAATCAGTTTATTCCAAAATCTAAGTAGGTCCGTAATTTAGCATTTGACCTAACCAGCTTTCCATCTGTTGTACGTAGTGCTGGTATTACAGTGGTTGGGCGTCTGCCCTTTAGTAAGCTGGATAGGAGTTTACTAGATTTGTTTCCATAGCGGTAGAAAGCTGAATCCCTTTAAAATGTGTTTCTGGTTTCCATTTTGGACATAATGTTGTTGAATAGTGTTTTGTGGTAATAGTATTGTTGTCTGGAAGAAGGGTTGGGGTTAGAGGTAAATCTTTGGTATGCCTCTGATAGGGCCTTATTCTAGTTCACTCTTTCTGACAAAATCCTTCTTAGATGGACAAAACCATGTGCACTGCAGGTGGGGCAGATGTTACTTGTGCAGAGAGAATTAGATTTGGGTGGGGTTTTACTTTAAAGTGAAATCTATATTGCAGTGTAAAAATAATGCAGCCAGTATTTACCCTGCAGAGAAACAAAATGACTCACCCAAATCTAATTCTCTCTGCACCTGTTACATCTGCCCCCCTGCAGTGCACATGGTTTTGTCCATCTAAGAAGGATTTTGTCAGAAAGAGTGAACTAGAATAAGGCCCTTAGTTTGGATTGGGCGTCTAGGTATTCAGATTTATTTTGTTTGTGGAGAGTTTTGCGGTATGAAAAGATTACGCCTGTTAACACAGGTTTTGCTGCCTGCCAAAAAAGCAACGGGTCGCTCTGTTCGCACTCAGCATTGTTGTGTTTGTAATCCATCCACGCGGCTTGTTTCTAAACTTTATGGAATCAGCCAAATGTGAGGGAAACCTCCACTGGCGAATAGGGCCTTTGTCCGCGTGGATGGATATTTTAAACCAACACAGTGCATGATCTGACAGGTGTATTGCTTCCATTTTGGAATTACTTATTTTAGAAAACATATAGGGGGAAATTTACTAATATGAAAAACCTAGTTTTTCGTATTAGTATTTTATCTACGACTGCATATGACTGTTTCAGTCGTATGCAAAGTCGTGTTCCGGAGGGGAATTTACAAAGCAGTCATATACGACTGCTTTGTAACCCTCCAATGTCGTAGGAATTCGTATTAGCTGGCCTTATATACGGCCGCTAATACGAATTTTTCAGGCAGTCTGCACGGATCAGTCAGATCCGTGCAGGCTGCAGTGTGTAAAAAAAAAATAGAAAAAATAAATAAATATTTAAAAAAAAACAGCGTGGGGTCTCCCCCACAGCTGTAACCAGCACCAGGCTGAAAGAGCCAGACCGGTAATTAAAAATCAGGGAACCCGACAAATAGGGGTTCCCCGATTTTTAACAACCAGTCCCAGGCTCCAGGTCCGGGGCTGGTTCCCAAAATACAGGGGACAAAATGACTAGGGGTCCCCCGTATTTTAAGAACCAGCCCCAGGCCAAACCAGCCAGCAGGGTAATGCCACAGCCGGGGGGAGACTTTTTATACAAGTCCCCCCGGCCAAAGCATTAACCCTACCGACCAGTCAGCCTGGCCAGGGGCCCTGGGGGAGTGGGGACCCCCCCAATAAAGGGGTGTGCGGTGGCCACCGGGCTGATCTTGGTGTAAAAAATAGAAGAATAAACTATTGTTTTAAACTGTGAAACTATGAGTCCCAGCAAGCCTCCCCCGCAAGCTGGGACTTGGAGAACCACAAGTCCCAGCCTGCGGGGCATTAAAGGGCCCGCTGGGTCTTTTAGTTCCACAGTAAAAAAAATAGTTAAATAAATACATACTGACACCTGAAAAAAAAAAGGTTTAATACATACATTACACACACGCTGATACTTACCTATCTTGATCCCGTAGGTAGGTCCCAGAGTCTTGATCCGGTGCCTTGTGTCCTGGTTCCGGATCCATGTCGGCATTCTTCTGCAAGTCGATTATCCATGTCGGCGTCGGCGTCTGGTCGTCCGGGTCCGGGTCCGAAGAAATCCATGGTGGACCTGTGGAAGGAAATCCAACTCACCCAGGTCCTCCATGGAAGTTCTTCAGGCTTGATCCGATGTAGTCCAGGGCTTCTTCCTTCTTCTTCCATCTTCTTGCTTCTTCTTCAAGCTGCTGGCGACTCCGGCAGCTCCCCGCTGCGGACTGTCAGAGACGCAGAGATCCTTCCTCCTCTGCGTCTCTACTCAGAATGAATTCTGGCCCATCAGGAGCCGACTTTCTTGGCTCCTGATTGGCCGCTAGGCGGCCAATAGAATTCATTCTGAGTAGAGACGCAGAGGAGGAAGGATCTCTGCGTCTCTGACAGTCTGCAGCGGGGAGCTGCCGGAGTCGCCGGCAGCTTGAAGAAGAAGCAAGAAGATGGAAGAAGAAGGAAGAAGCCCTGGTCTACATCGGATCAAGCCTGAAAAACTTCCATGGAGGACCTGGGTGAGTTGGATTTCCTTCCACAGGTCCACCATGGATTTCTTCGGACCCGGACGACCAGAGGCCGACGCCGACATGGATAATCGACATACAGAAGAATGCCGATATGGATCCGGAACCAGGACACAAGGCACCGGATCAAGACTCTGGGACCTACCTACGGGATCAAGAAAGGTAAGTATCAGTGTGTGTGTAATGAATGTATTAAACTTTTATTTTTCAGGTGTCAGTATGTATTTTATTTAACTATTTTTTTGGTACTTATGTACTAACTGGGCTGCCGATTTTAAAATCGGGTCCATCGCATCGCATCGCATCCGACCATATCGCATGCGATGCGATGGACCCGATGCGATGCGATGCACCCGATTTTTTCATAGGATTCAATGTTAAAATGGACTGAGTCCATTTTAACATGGAATTCAATGGGAAAAGGGGTCCTTTTCATACCCCTACTATCCAAGTGGGCATGGAGTTGGATATAAACCTGTGGCGAGCGTAGCGAGCCACCGAGCCCGAAGCGTGGCGAACGTAGCGAGCCCCGCGAGGGGACACAGAATACCGTCCCCTCGCGGGGCTCGCTTCGCTCGCCACGCTTCGGGCTCGGTGGCTCGCTACGCTCGCCACAGGTTTATATCCAACTCCATGCCCACTTGGATAGTAGGGGTATGAAAAGGACCCCTTTTTCCCATTGAATTCCATGTTAAAATGGACTCAGTCCATTTTAACATTGAATCCTATGGAAAAATCGAGTCATCGCATCGCATGCAATATGGTCGTATGCGATGCGATGCGATATCGCATCACATCGCATCTGATTGTATGCCTTAAGTTAAGGCATACAATCAAAAAATCGGCAGCCCAGATAATACATAAGTACCATTTTTTTTACTGTGGAACTACAAGACCCAGCGGGCCCTTTAATGCCCCGCAGGCTGGGACTTGTGGTTCTCCAAGTCCCAGCTTGCGGGGGAAGCTTGCTGGGACTCATAGTTCCACAGTTTAAAACAATAGTTTATTCTATTTTTTTACACCAAGATCAGCCCGGTGGCCACCGCACAGGGCCACCGGGGACAGCACCAGGCTTCAGCCTGGTCAGGTAAGTCCTGGAGGGGGGGGACCCCTTTATTGGGGGGGTCCCCACTCCCCCAGGGCCCCTAGCCAGGCTGACTGGTCAGAGGGTTAATGCTTTGGCTGGGGGGACTTGTATAAAAAGTCTCCCCCCGGCTGTGGCATTACCCTGCTGGCTGGTTTGGCCTGGGGCTGGTTCTTAAAATACGGGAGACCCCTAGTCATTTTGTGAACCAGCCACAGACCTGGAGCCTGGGGCTGGTTGTTAAAAATCGGGGAACCCCTATTTGTCGGGTTCCCTGATTTTTAATTACCGGCCCCGGCTCTTTCAGCCTGGTGCTGGTTACAGCTGTGGGGGGGGACCCCACGCTGTTTTGTTTTTTTTTCTTCTATTTTTTTACACTAAAGCCTGCATGGATCTGACTGATCCGTGCAGGCTTTAACCCCTTCCCGACGCAGCCTGTTTTTGCCTTCCTGACAGAGGCCTTTTTTTCAAATCTGACATGTATCACTTAAGTGGGGATAACTTTTTTTTGCTTTTACTTATCCCAGTGATTTTGAGATTGTTTTCCCGTGACACATTGTACTTTAAATTAGTGGTACATTTTGGTCGATACAGTTTTTTTTTTTTGTGAAAAATACCAAAATGTCGTAAAAAAATTAGCTATTTGCAAAAATGTAAAATTTTCTGCTTGTTAGACAAATAATCATACCACTCAAAATAGTTAATAACTAACATAAACCATATCTAAACTTTATTATTACATCATTATTTCAACCTCCTTTAATTTTTTTGGACACTAGAGGGCAGCAGAGTCTAAATTTTACACATCACACATTAAGGGCGAAATGTAATAGGGTGCGATTTTTAGACTAAAAAAAAATCGCACCAAATCGCACCTTTAAAAATCGCATTTTTTGCCGCGAATTCGCATATGTAATGAGATGCGAATTAGCGGCAAAAAATGCGGTTTGCCGCGATTTGCCGCGATTTTTAGTCATGAAAATGTGCGCATTTTCAGTCATGAAAATGTGCGCATTTTCATAAATGCGATTTTGTTCAAAAAAAAAAAAGGAAAAAAAAAACGGCGTGGGGTCCCCCCTCCTAAGCATAACCAGCCCCGGGCTCATTGAGCCGGACCTGGTTCCAAAAATACGGGGGGACAAAAAGCATAGGGGTCCCCCGTATTTCTGAAACCAGCCCCGGACTCTTGGACCAGTCCTGGTTCCAAAAATACGGGGGACAAAAAATCTGGGGGTCCCCCGTATTTTGAAACCAGCACCGGGCTCCAACAGCCCGCGGTGTCATGCCACAGCCGGGGGACACTTTTTATACAAGGTCCCCCGGCCAAAACATGAGCACCGTGGCTGGTCAGCCTTGGACGGGGTACCTGGAGGAGTGGGGACCCCCCCAATAAAGGGGTCCCCCCCCCAGGCTTCACCCGTCCAGGGCTGAAGCCCGGGGCTGTCACCGGCGTCCGTGGCCAGTGGACGCCGGCCTGATAGGGTTAAATCCATCATACATATCATTACATTGCTTTTTACTGGCGAACTACAAGTGCCAGCAGACCTCCCCCGCATGCTGGGACTTGGAGAACCACAAGTCCCAGCATGCGGGGCATTAATGGGCCCGCTGGGACTTGTAGTCCACCTGTAAAAAGAATGTTTATAAAAAACACACACACAGAGAAGTACAAGTTTATTACACACACACACCTCAATTTTACACCAGCATACTTACCATTCCTGGATCCAGCGCTGGTCTGGCTGCTTCACAGCCGGCTCCCCCCGCACTGACAGGCAGCGGGGAGAAGCGTCTGTCTCCGTCGCTTCTAACAGCCTCTGTAGCGCTGTCCGAGTGCTACAGAGGCTGAGAGCGTGATTGGCTGAGCTACAGTATGCGTCTCCATGGAGACGCATAGCTCAGCCAATCAGGACTCAGCCACAGATCTCAATGATCTGTGCATGGTTCTGTCAAATTCGCCTGTCAGAACCTGGTCTATTTTTTTTGCGATTTTTGGTAACATTTACCAAAAATCGCACCCTATTACATTTGCGAGTTGTATACTTTATAATGGGAAAACATCTGGATGCGAATTGAAATGTGACTAAAAATCGCACTTCTAAAAATGCGATTTCGCGGTAAAAAGTGCGATTTTTTACCGCGATTTTCAACCTATTAAATGTGCGATTTTCGGAAAATGTGCGATTTCGGCCGTTTTTGACCAAAAATCGCACATGTCTAAAAAATCACACCCTATTACATTTCGCCCTAAACGTTGCTTTTGGTTGTTCACATTTGAACAGCCAATCGCAGCGATCGCCCATGACGGGGGGCATCGCTGCCCCCCCTGGGCAATGAGGGAGGATGTCTGCTGTCAGTGACAGCAGACATCGTCCCTCTGTCACCGCGTCTGTAGATGCGGTGACAATTCAAAGGCATGACGTACATTTATGCCATGTGTCGGGAAGTACATCCCGGCCATGACGTAAATGTACGTCAAATGTCGGGAAGGGGTTAAGCAAATACGACAGGACAATCAAGGTGTATTTTCCTGTCGTATTTTCGTGCCTGTTTTACACCAATTAGCAGCTGTATTATCAATACGGCTGCTTAGTAAATCAGGAACCACCATTCTTTTGAATGGTGATTCCTGTCGTATACTATCGATAGTGTAGACATTCGTATTTGTAAATACAAATACGAATGTGCCATCTTTAGGAATACGAATTGTTGTATTTTCGGGATAGTAAATCCCGAAAATACAAATGTGTAAAAAATAGGTGTATTTCTGCCTACGAATACACCTATTTTTTTACGAATCCATATTAGTAAATTTCCCCCATAATGAGAAACCATCTTATAATCCAGTCTGGAGAGCGTGCCATGTGCCGCCGAAAGGCATGAGTAGTCCCTCTCCAACGGGTGGCAAGCCCTCCAGACACCTACCACATTTAATTCTTTCATAAACGCAGGTATTCCTAATTTTGGCAGTTTAGACCTTGAAGCACGGGGGTGTTCCTGTCCATAGTATTGGACGCTACCAGATTAAAATCTCCACCTAGGATTAGTGTTGAGTAATGAGATAATTTTGTTAGAATTTTAAGAAAAAATTCACGTGAGTAGAGGTTTGTGCATATAAATTGCATATCACATACTGTATCTAGTTGTGTTGACTGTCACATCCACAATGACATATCTCCCATCAGAGGAGTGTATTTTTATAGGAATTTTGAGTTTAATCAATATGACTACCCCTCGTGCTTTTGAGGAATAAGATGCATGGGCCAACATCGCCGATCCCAATGTGTTCAGTTTTGGACTTCTGGCATCATTAAGTGCGTCTCCTGTATTAGCGCTATGTCTATTGACATCTTATTCAGATACATAAGGTCCTTTTTTCGCTTTATTGGAGAGTACCCACAGTTATATCATTCATGGCACATTATATAAAAAGGGGTGTTTATAGTAGCTCAAATCGTTCTCAACCAGCACAGTAATTGCCATGATTCTGTCTAATACATGTCATAGGATCCAGGGAAACAAAGGATAAGACACATGAAGAAGAGGACAAATATCTAATACTACATACAAAACAATATAATAAAGATACAAAAACCTGGAGCATCAAAGACTCCATAGGTCAACAAGGCATATCAGGACCTCCGGTTTATATATAGGAAAAGTTTATACTCTGGTATATACAGAGAAAAAGCTCCTAGCACAACCCGGCTTCATGGTAATATAGCTGACATCCGGTCAGCACCTCCCGATGCCCCGACAGTCCCCTGGATCCACACCGACGAAACATGCAGTAGCCTGAGCGGACCTAGAATCGTTATAAACCTTATATACAGTTGAACCTCTAGTATAGCTTTGGGTTGGTTCATTAAGTAGATATAGGTACGTCTGTATGGAAGTTCTGCATTAATCATGTGTCCATATCATAAAGGTTGTTCTGTACTTTTGAGGTTGGTGTAGCATCCTCAATTTCCGCATGTAGAATTTCTCTAAATATTATCAAGTGTCGTTGTGAGTGGGGGAGGAGGCATGTTCCGCTTGGCTTTCTTCCCCTAAATACATTTCGGTATCTGCCACTGTAGTGAATTCACGGTATGTGTCCCCCTCAAATATACGCAGTTTAGCTGGGTATAACAGCGCAAACTTCTTGGAATCCTTAAACAAGCGGGTACATACGGGAACAAAGGCCTTGCGGGCTCTAGTGACCTCCACGGAGTAATCTCGAAAGATTTGCAGCTTTGCCCCTTCCCATGTAAGATCTGCCTTTTTCCTGGAAGTAGGCCATATCGCTTCTTTATGTTGGAAATTCAGCGCTTTAAAAATGACCACACGTGGTCTCCCTCCTGTGCCCCTCTAAGTGGGTCCTATTCTGTGTGCCATCTCCACCACCATATCTCCGCATGTATCTTTGATATCCAGTAATTCCGGCAAGGTGGATTGTAAGAACATGTATAACTCTGCTCCCTTAAGTGATTCAGCTATCCCTGACACTCTTAAATAATTTCTCCTTAAGCGGTTTTCAAGATCGTCCAGTTTATTAAGGACTTGTCAATGCTCTTTATTAAGTGTAGCTGTGTCCTGCTTCAGCAAGGAGACATTGTGAAACAGGTCTCCCGCCCTAATTTCTGTAGCTGCAAGGCGTTTAGATACGTTTTTTAACAAGGATTTCATATCCATTACTGCTTTATCAAACCTTTCTGCCTGCGCATCCATCATAGGCTGCATGGTATCTTGAATTGTTTTCACTATGTCCTCATATGTTACAGGGGTTTCCCCAGTGTTTAGAGGGGCGTGGGTAGCTTTTGGATGCCTTGCGGCAGCGGTACCTGTGTCTGATGAGGCTGTGGCTGAGGCTGTATCCTCTCCGTATGGCCGCATGTCAGGTATGGCGGTGGCCATGTTGGATCCTGCTGCCCTTTTCTCTGACTTGGAGCACTGTGACTTGGAGGCATGGAGAAGAACAGAAATTTGTCACCGGGGGTCACCGGGCAACAGCGTCAGTGCTGCCGGATTGATTGTGGCCGCAGCTGCGGTCTTTTAGCTGTGTTTTAGCTGGTGTGGCAATGGAGCTCCGTCAGTCTGCAGCCAGCAGCATAGGAGCCGGAACCGGAAGTCCAGTGTTTATTATTGATAAGATAACAAACATATATTGTGTTATAAACGGTTTCAAAGGGACAATAATGAATAGGAAGGATATCAAATCAAAATAACATACAGTCTGTATTATAATTGTTGGTAAGCGTATGTAGAAACATTATAAACCGAGGAAAATAACACACTTTGATGTGAAAGCATTAGACAAGAAAATAAAGGTAGTGATAGAAGAGCGCAAAGAGAAGGGGAGAGGAGGAGAGCAAAAAGAGCGGGAACAGGGAGTATTTAACCGGTGTCATTCTATGGTTGTAGGGCAGGCTTCAGTGCAGGAGCATCAAAACATGATGCATAGTCATGGTTTCTTTAAAATTCAACCATGGGGACCAGGTGGTGGTAAATGTATTAGAGGGCAATTTGGAGGAAGAGGAGGACGCAAGGTCTTCCATGAGCATGTAACGATCAAGTCTTAGAAACCAATGGGAGATTGGGGGCCATGTTTGGGATCTCCAGAAACAGGGTAGAGTCGCTCTTGCAGCATTCATTAAGTGTCGGAGTAAGGATTTCTTATACATTGAGATACAGATTTCCATGTAGTTGAGCAACCAAAACTCTGGAGTGTGTGGTAAGGGCATACTTGTAATCTGCACGACTAGTCTCCTAATTGTCGTCCAAAAGTTAGACAGCTCTGGGCACTGCCACCAAATGTGTAACAGGGAGCCTTGGGAGCGTTGACATTGCCAACATGTACAGTATCTGGGATAGTTGGGAACATCGTGTGTATGTGCACCGGGCACCTGTACAACCTGGAGAGGAATTTATATTGGGTCTCAATCAGAGGCGGAACTACCATTGGTGCAGCAGGTGCATTGCACCGGAGCCCCTGACAACCAAGGTGCCCACTGCTGCATAAAACCATCAATGAGGTATGGTGAACCTGGGTTGGGGTGGAGGAGGGGGCCCAGATTATATATGTGCACCTGGGCCCACAACCCACAAGTTCCGCCACTGGTCTTAATACTCGATTGCGTCGAAGATGAACTGGCAAACGTATATTGGAATATCGTAGGCCACTGATCATCAGGTATAGTAATTGTCAACTCAGATTGCCATGCCTTAACAAAGGGGGGTAGTTCAGGCAAAAGGGCTTCGGAGCACATTTGGTAAATACTAGATACGAGATGTTTAGGTGGTGTGTCGTCTAAGCATACTTGTTCAAATCTGGTTGGGGTCCCACTAGGTAAGGAAGTGTGGGAAGATTGGATGTAATGTCAAAATTGTAGGTACGCCCAGAACAATCCTGCAGGCAAGGTATACGTCTGTTGGAGGTCTGTGAAGAAATGTAAGCCAGAGTTGGACAGTAAATGGGAGATGCAGGAGATTCCAGCTACGGACCAGGTTGTCAGTGATGGGGAGGCGAGGTGAGGAGGGAAGTCAGGATTAACAAAAAGTGGAGTGGAAAGGGAAAGTCAAGGGCTGAATGGGGCATGGTGTTTACGTTTCTGCCAGCACTTCATAGTGGGGCTCAGTGTAGGATGTGACAGTCGGGTCAAGGTAGTGGTCCAGGGAAGGATATGTGAAGGTACAGTAGTCGCATAGTTTAAAATGTGAACCCACTGTTTATTAAAGGGGATTCTGGACATCTCCACTATTCTTGCTCCATGTACTGCATAGTAGTAATATAGGAACTGAGGTCCTCTCCTAGTTCGGCTTTGAGCCAAAGTCGCTTGGGAGAGGCGGGCTTTATTGGCACCCCAGATAAATCTCCCTATTAGGCTCAGTAGTGATGTGAAGTAGGAGATAGGAATTGAAATCGGTAAGTCTGTAGAATATACAATACTTTGGGGAGGATGTTCATTTTCACCGTGTTAATCCTACCAAACCAGGAGAGTCTCAAAAGGGACCATTTCTGAAGATCAACTTTCAATTTAGCCATAAGGGGGAGAAAGTTACGTTTGTAGAGATTATTGATGTTTAGAGATACTGTAACAACACCCCCAAATACTTGATGTGGGAGGGATGCCAAAGAAATTGGTAAGAACCTCTGAGACCCTCCACATTGTTGGCCGTAGTGGAAAAGTTAAGGGCAATCGATTTGGAGTAGTTCATTTTAAAGTTGGACAGAAGGCTGAACCTGTGAAACTCTTTCATAAGAGCAGGTAGGGTGGTCAGAGGATCAGTAAGTGTGGCGAGGAGGTCATCAGTAAATAAAGGCAACTTATATTCTTGGTCCCCCACCTGAACCCCCTTTATATCCCCATTAGCTCGGATCGCCCATGCTAGGGCTTCCATAGATAAGACAAAAATAGTTGGTGAGAGGGGGCAACCTTGACGTGTGCCATTTCGTATCATGAAAGAGGAAGAGAGAGCCATATAAATCCGAACCCTTACAGAAGGGGAGTGGTGTAGTGCAAGTACACGGTGCAGACAGTGAGATCCCAATCCCAAACTACGGAGAAGACCCTCCATAAACTGCCAGTCGACCCTATTGAAGGCCTTCTCCGCATTCATGGACAAGAAAAATGCATGCTGTTTCCCTCTCTTGATATGATGTATCGGGTCTATGAGTTTGGAAGTATTGTCCTTAGCCTCCTGCCCCCTCACAAAACCAGTGGCGTAACTACTGTAAGGCAGCCCCAGCTGCCGCTTGGGGGAGCAAGCCACAGTGGGGTCTATGTGGGCGCCAGCACCCGCTGTACACACGGACATGCTGCTGCCTGCCACTGCCCATTGGCTGAGCACCGGAGGCGAGTCAGCTGCAGCGCGGGTGCGGCCATGGCATAGACGACAAATCCCCCCCCCCCCTACTGATTCAATTGACTGTACACAGAGCTGGCTATTGGCTACTGTGTACAGGATGGGTGTGCTGGGGCGGCCTGGGATGCATCGAAGCCAAGGGAATGTGTCTGCTGGTTTCTCTTCCTCTATCCTGCTTCAGCTTTTCTGTTATGCGTGTGACATTATCATGTCACACGCCGGGGGAAACGCACGCTGTAGAGGAGCCCGGGGGGGAGGCACAATTTTTTTGGCAGGGAGGAGCAAAATTTATAGTTACGCCACTGCACAAAACCCACCTGGTCGTCATGTATCAAGTCAGGGAACCCAACTGGTTGGACAGTAATTTAGCATATAGATTAACATCATTATTTAGGAGGGAGATAGGCCTATAGCTAGCACATTGGGTGAGGTCCTTCCCCTCCTATGGGATTATTGTAATATGAGCTTCAAGTGATGGAGGGGAAAAACCTACGATGTCTGAAATTGCGCTGCAAACCTTCAGGAGAAGGGGGAGGAGGGATACGCTATAAGTTTTATAATAACTCACAGGGAATCCATCCGGGCCCGGGCTTTTCCCAGTTGGCGTAGCCGAGAGTGCCCCCTCTAGTTCTTCTAGTGTAAATGGGAGTTCTAGTGAGTTTAGATAATCTTCCCCAAGTCTCAGAAAGCCCACAGAGGACAGATAGTCCCCTATAGTCTCCCGAAGAGCAGGGAGCGATCCCAGAGATTGGTCTGTCCGCAAATTGTAAAGGTTTGTATAGAATTCCTGAAAGGCTGCAGCAATCTGAGGAAAGGTAGAAGCCATGTTCCCTTTTGAGTCACGTATAGAGTGAACATAGGTTTGAGCTCTCTGAGCCCGGAGGGCCCTAACTAGCATAGAGCCCGGCTTATTTCCCCACAGATAAAACTTATGCCTACATTTGTTCATGTCCATTTTAATCCTATACTGAAGGATTTTTTTAAAGTCTAATCTTGCTGCTGTGAGGTCTAGGAGGGTGGACGGGTCTAGTGAAGATTTATAGGCCAACTCTTGTGACTGGATACAGGCAAGCAGAGGCTGTCATTGTGCCAGCCTCTCTTTTTTCAATTGTGATCCAAATTGAATGCACTTTCCCCTAAGAACACATTTGTGTGCCTCCATTATTGCCAGCCAAGATGTCAGGTGTGTCATTGAGGGAGATATAGTCAGTGATGGAGTTTTGTACATCCTGAGCCATGGTTTTGGGTGTGAACTAGGAGGGCATATAGAGGCAAATATTGGGGCGTGATCAGATCATGTGATATTACCTATAGAACTATGGGGGAAATATTGCAAGGTTCTGTGATCAACAAGAAAGTAATCTATACGGGTATAGACATCATGGGGAATACAAACTGAATGGGCAGCCAATGATTGGCTGAGGGCTCTCTCAGCCAATCAGCAATTAGCTGAGAGAGCTCTCAGTCAATCACTGGCTGATCATTCATTCGTATTGGGATTTTTTTTCTTGCAGCTTCCTGCTCCTCCTGCCCAGCTCTCCGTTCCCCTCGCCGGCTCACCAGCGTCCCCCGCCTGGCGCCTCTGTGTCCACTGCCCCTGCCCGCCTTTCTGGTCTGGCTCGCAGCGTCCCCCGCCCGGAGGCTTCACATAAGATTTAGCACGGAACCGTGCATCGAGTCGGACCGAATGTCAAAATATGAGATTTGGTCCGATTTATCGTCCCGATCCATTGGAATCGGGTCAAATCGGACCAAATCACACTAATGTACCAACATCAAGTTGCTGCCCATTCACTTCCAATGAGCCATAAGTGGCTGATATGTGCAGAATCAGACCCATACAGTGGCTATTGGTTATCTCAGCTGGTACAGGACACCGCTATACTCTTGTCACCGCTTTACTCCCTCCTTCAATGCAAGTCAAGTCATTCAACTCTCAATTAAATGTTTATCAAGCGGATCTGTTATGGCTCAATTTCACTTTCTTATCAGCCTGGGGATATGAATTAAAAAAGTTATTGATCTCCTGTAAATTGGAAAACTGAACCTGACAGTATATTTAATTATGCATGCATTTTACTATTTATTATATTCCAATTTTTTTGACAGATTCCCAAGCTGGTAATAAAAAAATGTGCCACTATACATCAAAAAACAAAACAAGCTTGCATAATAGCTACATCTTAAATAGAACAAGAGTCAGGAGGCTATGCAGGTAATTAAGCCTTAAAGGCAAAAGTATTTAATAAAATACATTGTGCCCGCATGGTGGCTCTGCCCTAAGGTGTCAGGGTTCCCTGTGGAGTGCTCAGCTAACACCCTATCAGCTATTCATTGTATTAATATGCATCTGTAATGTGTTATTTCTAATTAAAAAATAATAACTTGCCTTTTTTTTTTTTTTGTAGAAAAAAAAACATGGTCAGTAATACCCCTTTCACGCCAAGAATCAAATTACCGGGTTAAAGATTTTCAACCCGGTAATTTGCTGAAGAACCCGGGTTTTTCGTGGGGTGTGAAAGGGTCAACATGGGTCTTAAATCCCAACACTCTGACCAAGCTTTGGACCTGGGTCGGAGTACCGGGATTTAAGACCCGTGTTGACCCTTTCACACCACCGAAAAACCCAGGTTCATCAGCAAATTACAGTGTTCAAAAGCTTTAACCCGGTAATTTGCAGGTGGTTTGAATGGGGTCCAGCGGCACCCTTTGCAAAATGACCCAGCATTTAAAAATGCCAGGTAATTGCCAGGTGGCCAGTGTGAAAAGGGTATTACTAGCAGGGCAGTAAAGAGCCTGGCAGGGCCCAGGTACTTTTCAGGGGGCATGGACTAATCGAGGGAGGCGTGGTCATGCACCCGTAGAAAAAATTACAGGAAAAAATAGCACCTTCCTGGCCACATTGCAGCCCGGCACACAGCAGCATGTGACGGGTTGAGTGCAGCTGCTGCTGACAGGTAACATGGACCCCACTGGGCTCCTTCATCAGACCTGGGCCAGGATAATTAGTACTCCCTCCCCCCTCTCTTGGCACCACTGGTTACTAGTACACCAGTGAGGGGGTGATATATTAAAAGAGAAGCCACCATTTTATAGGAATGGGTGGGACCAACATTTGGAATGCATACTGGTCCTTGTAGTGCCATCTGCCATTCAATTACGATATATTTATGCATGTTCTATTATCATGTAACATAACGATATTCTATTAATGTTATATAGCATTAGGGACTGCCAGAACAGAGATGCTTTGACGCGACATTGGGGCTTAAGTATATCTTTGCAAACATATGAGATCTCTGTATTTCTATTATCATGTAGTATTCAGATCTCATTGCTGATCCTTTTCAGTTTGCTGGGTAAATATTTTTCCTATAATAACCCCTCCCTTTTAATTTCATTGGCTTTTAAATTTCAAGGTTGAATACACCAAGAGACGTGAAAAGCACTGGTTAGTAAACTTACACATCGGTGCCTTCTTCTCAATGAAGACAAAGAATGAAGAATGAGCATACAATTATAAATTATGATTGCATAACCCAAAAGACTATATTCAATTTAGAACTAAAATTACTACAAATTCATTGGTTAAAAAAATGTTAGATATCAGTTTGAACACACCCCACCCAAATGTACCCCCCCCCCCTGCAGTGCACATGGTTTTGTCCATTAGAGAAGGAGTTTGCTTTTGAAAACCAGTCAGCACCCCCAATGTCTCAGTCATACACCAGTCCCTGCCCCAACATTGCCTTCGACATAGACACATGCATACATCCCAGGATATGTCAACAGCAAATTAACCCAGTTGTATGTTTTTGGAGTGTGTGAGGAAACCGGAACACCCGGAGGAAACTTACACAAGCACAGGGAGAATATACAAACTGCACATAAATCGGCCATAGCCAGTGCATGGTCATAACCTCAGTGCTGTGAGGCAGTAATTGCAGTGCCATAATCACAAACACACACATACACACACTCTGCCATTAAAAATATTAATCTTGCCTCCGGGCAACTGGGACAAACTTACGCCACTGACCGAGAGGCATCCCTCATCATCCCCTCCCTCATTCGTACAGAATACTGGAGCACTTCCCATCAGACCCCACCCCTTAAGCCCTGTACACATGCATCGATTTTTCCTGATTTTCGAGTAGATTTTGCTTATAGAAGCAAAATTGAATCGAACCCTAAACAAAATTAAATGGTTTTTGTGTCACTTTCGATCTACATTCGATTCGATGCGCGGTCCCATTTTCACAAAATCGACCAGAAAAATCTACTGTGCAGCCAAGGAAAAAAAATCAAATTCGATCTAGTAAATAGAATGTGTACAATGTACCATGAATGTATATCGAATTCGATATCTAATGCAAAAGTACAGCTCTAATGCCAAATCTAATAGAAAATCGAATCTAACATTGAATCAAAAGCAAATCGATGTGTGTGTACAGGGCTTTAGATTTGGGAAATGCATGTGATTAGTGGGTCCACTGCTAGGGGGCAGGGCTATACTACATACGTCATGCATGTCTCTTTTAGCCCTGCTGAAAATGCTGCTATTAGTGTTTTTATAGGGAGTATAGGGGGCTAAAATGACACTAGCTGCAAAAGGGGCAGCCATTTTTGGGCTCGTAGCAGCTGTTAGGTCACATAACCACCGCCAGCCCCAATCATGCCTTAAGCTGTGGTAGCATTTTTCGCAATGTGACTGCAGTTTAGGGTCTCGCACTAATGCACTGCGATATTTGCAGATCTGTGGGGCTAGCTGAATTAGCCCCAATGTTACTTAGTAAATATACCGGTACTTATGTAATATCTGGACTCCCGTTTTTCTTTTTTTTTCTTATGAGACCGCGTGCCCTCGCGGGGCTCACTGCTCTCACCACACTTCGGGCACGGTGGCTCGCCACACTATATAAAATCAACTCCATGCGTAGTTGGATAGTAGGGGTATGAGAAAATGGGGTGCATTTAACATGGGAGTCCAGATAATACATAAGTACCAAAATACCAAAGCTTACTACATCCATCTATTAATCCCTAACACTAACAGTAATCCTAACGATTTCTCTAACCCCTATGGTGGCCCTAAAGCCCGGTATCTACTGGGGTGATGTCTGGACAATTTGCTACTTCATAATGCCATATCCCCTCCATTTCCCATCCCAAATCTACTGGTGTGACTGTGTATGAGCAATCGAACCAAAGGAAAATCAGCTATAATGCCTGTCCATCCAGTGTGTACCCAGCTTAATGGTTTCCATTAACGCTAACTCTAATGCAAATGTACAATGTGGACATTTCATATTTTAACACTGTCCATGTTCACATTTCTGACTATCAACATTTACTATGTCGCCTTTTTAACTATGTTGGCATCAATCATAACTTCTGGACTGCATCCTATGTTACCAACTACACAATAACTGTTGATGATGTCATGTAGGGAATGTAACACTATAGGACCAGATCCTATCTGAGTGTAGGAGGGGGGCTGCTGCTGGCTGTACTACCGGGTACCTACCGCTGGCCACGCTGCCAGGGTCTCTGTGTCGACCCAATGTAGGTCGACATATGTCAGGTAGCCCCCCCCCCCAGGCTGACAGTCCACATCTATAAAAAGTTTACACGGCTTGGGTCGGCGTGGACTTTAGGTCGACATGCCAAAGGTCAACATGAAAAAGGTTGACATGATGATAACTAATTCGGTACTTGTTTCCTAGCACGGCCACAACGATCATGATCATGGGCATCGTGAGGAAAAATCGGGGGCATCGCGGCCATCGCAAGCACTAAAAAATCGGGTGCGATGGTCGCGACGCGATGCCCGCGATTTCCCCATAGGGAACAATGTTAAATGCCTCAATTTAGCCGCGATGCCCCCGATTTCCCATAGGAAACAATGTTAAATGGGTCAATTTACCCAAATCATCATAGGGAACAATGTTAAATGGGCCATAAACCCCCCAAAACACCCCTGAACAGTGAAATGTCCCCCCAAAAGTATTTTACGCCACCCCTCGATCAACGCGAAAACGAAGCGTGGCGAGCGTAGCGAGCCCGCGAGGGGCGGCGGTACGCGTCCTCCGACCTTTTCATACCCCCACTATCCACGTCGGCGTGGAGTTGAGAATAGAATAGTGTGGCGAGCGCAGCGAGCCACCGAGCCCGAAGCGTGGCGAGGGGACGCGGATACCTGTGAAGCCCGCAAAGGGATGCGTTTACCTGTGAAGGTATCCGCGTCCCCTCGCGGGGCTCGTTGCGCTCGCCACGCTTCGGGCTCGGTGGCTCGCTACGCTCGCCACACCATTCTATTCTCAACTCCACACCGACGTGGATAATGGGGGTATGAAAAGGTCGGAGGACGCGTACCGCCGCCCCTCGCGGGCTTGCTGCGCTCGCCACACTTCGGGTTCGCGTTGATCGTGGGGTGGCGTAAAGTACTTTTGGGGGGACATTTCACTGTTCTGGGGTGTTTTTGAGGCTTTCTGGCCCATTTACCATTGTTCCCTATGATGATTTAGTGAAATTGAGGTAGTTAACATTGTTCCCTATGAGAAATCGGGGGCATCGCGGGTACATTGAGCCATTTAACATTGTTTCCTATGGGGAAATCGTGGGCATCGCGTCTGGACCATTTAAGGCTTTTTTAGCCGTATACGACGCGACCGACGCGATTTTGACTATTTTCAATGCATTTCAATGGGAAAATCGGGGGCATCGCGTCGTTCGCGTCATATACCACTAAAAATGACACACGATGCCCGCGATTGTGGCCGTGCTAGGAAACAAGTACCACTAATTCTCCCTCCACGCCCTAGTGGATGGTAGGGTATGAAAAACTACCTTTAAACAAAATCCTTTAAAAACCATGTCAACATTTTTCATGTCAACCTTTGGCATGTTGACATGAAAGGTCCAACGTCAACCTAAGCAATATCGACCTGTTATAGGTGTCAACCCATGGACTGTCAACTTAATGGTGTTTACCCAATGTATGTTGACAGATCAACCCAACGACTGTATCTCGCTGCTGGGTACCAGCAGTTGCACTTTGTCTCTGCCACCTGTCGGCCCTGTCACATCGTCTGCAGCCCATGGAAGCTGACTAGGGATGCGCAAAAGGCAGGGAGTGGCTTCCTACAGGTCTGGCGGGAGGGAACACCTCCTGATGGGACTGCCTTTCATGCATGTGACTGACAGGTAAGACTTCCAATAAGAAGTCACTGCCAGTCACAGTAAGCCTGTGCGGTCCGCATCTGGCTTCACTGTCATGAGCTGAGGTGGCAGATTCCTCAATATTTTATAGACGTCTCATTCCATTTGTCATTATGATGCTAAAACTTTACACAACCACTCTGCAATTGACTTCAAAATCACAGTCCCCGCTTCCAAACTGAGTTTCAAAATCCCAACCACGTCACAGTTTGTAACTTGTATACTTAGAGGTTCACCCACAATGAATGGGATTTTTTTTTTAAATATATAACTGCAACATACTCAAATAAAAAAAAAGAGAAAATATTTGTGGCATTGTAAATAGTGACAAATGCTTATTGGTAAATGAGGGTCTTATCACCCTTCCCCAGCTGTTCGGCCCTTATCAGGTTACACACAGAGTGCCTCATATGACTTTGTAGGAAGCAATGCTAAGTGCCTGAAGCAACCGTCGCGCATGCGCAGTGCACAGCAGCCCATTGCCTCTATCACCCTTATGTGCCTGTGTGTTTTATTCTGCAGACACTTTGCTTTATCTAATAATAGCACAGTATGAAGTAATATTGCCATTGATGTTTTGAGCCTTTGATTGGATAATTATATAAACAGTAGGGGGTGGATTTGCTGGATCACATTAGCGTTCCCGTCCTATCATTGTGCCGTGATGCTAAGAGCGTCAGGCTGCTGCCAGCTTCCCAGCCTCTTCCAGTGCCACCAGGCACCAGCGCATCGCACACTGGGATCTGGAGGAAGAAGAAGAGACCAGTGAGGTTGGTCTAGATCTTTAAAAGGCCATTTAAACCCTCCAGGGAGGTGTGATAAACCCAGGGAGGATGCTGCGGCTAATCCAGGGGGATTTGTAAAGGAGAGGCGCTCCACCCTTTCCTGAATGGCAACTCTTATCTGCCAGACATGGTTGTGCTTGCCCTGCCTTGCTGCAATCAATACTAGGAGGAAGCCTGTGTGCGCTGACATTGGGATATTCCTGCCAGGGATCACCATGCCATTGCAGGGCTGACATCCCTGGATGCTGCTGCTGCTGGAGATTGGAGCAATGCAGGAGGACGCAGCAACTCTCCTGCAGCCTGAAGGTTACCTGCTCCTATAGGGGAACATACAAGCTACAGTAGCTCATCAGGAGTTACAGTGGCACTGCTGACCACTACTCGCTCCGTGCTGTGCCTGCTATTCGCCACCAATACCACCACCACCACCACCAGTCTCGCCTTGGACTTTGCCTGGTGGATGCGTATGCATGACTTCAGCACCGAATGGGCGCAAGAATCGCCCCAGGTCGCAAGGATCTCTCTTCCAAATCGGCAACAAAGCGCTGGCCAGAGACCTTGAGTGCAGGGAGAGCTCGGAGAGCCCCCTCAAATCCCAGAGAACCCTGGACCACTGCAAAATGGTGGGTAAAAAAAATCAAATTGAAAAAAAATAAATGATATACCAACTATATGTATATTTTATTTATTTATTTTTGCTCTAGTGCCACTCCCACCCACATATCACTGGGTTGTCTATTCACATCACGTGCAGTTGCACTATTTTTAAAACTGCAGTGCCTACTGGGCATAGCACCCGTCCCCTAGCCCATATGTACAGTAGCTCAGTGACTGGAGTGCTGCTTGCATTTGCACACTGGGCTCCACTATCTCTGGGTGTCAGCTCATCTGAACATCCCCACTGCTGCTAACAGGCTGCAGTGTATCACATCACACAGTCTGCACTGCTCTCCCAGCATCGGCTGATACACACAGAGACCCCTAAAGATCCCTTGCATGGCCACTTGCTGCAGATCAAATGGTGTGAATGCACAGGTGTGCAATAAAATACTGTAACCCATTAGACGTTCCTCCAGCCTCCACCACCTCCAGCAGCTGAGGGATTTCAGTGCTGCAGCTTTGTGTCAGATCACTGTTCTCTGCTATTGCAGATAGATGCATTGAGTTGGGACAAATACATTGTAGAGTATATTGGAAGCCTTTTAAACTCTCTCCTGCCTCATGTGTGGATGTGTGTGTTAATGTGATCCTTGCAATGCTACTGTAATGACTCTAGTTGTGCACAAAGTAGTCTCCATTGGCTTCCTGTAATTCTTATGGGAAACTTGGCTAGTTGTGTGATGTGATTACAGTTTATGTACTGTAAATATATTTGTTTCCTTTTGTGTTAAAATGTGTTTGCTTAATGTTATTGTCTGGTCATCAATGCCCATAGAAACTGCCCCGGAAGTCTCTTAAGATGACTTTGCTGCATCTGTGCTACAGATGTGTCTGCAATATGGTCTATTACCTGCTGCTAATATACTTAGGGTAATTAATGTCCCATGCAGGGTCTAGAACACCTGTTCCAAGCAGACAGGCTATGATGGATTAAAGATAAAAAAATAATATATAAATAAGCACCACAGGGGAGAATTAATACAATGCCAGCTTTGAGAAATCAAAATTCTTCACAAAATTTGCCTGGATATACTGTAGTCCCTCCTCTTCTAAGGGACCACAGTACTTCATTATTATGTATACAGACTAATTTCCTGATCTGTACAGTAGACACCTGGCTGCACTCGCCTCTTTCGTCTACTCTTCAGATTAGATAGGGAGGGGGGCTGTTGTCCTCATTTGCCCCTACTTGTACCAGCTATGGAAGCTGTGTCTTCAGTTCATATCCTGGAAATGAAAGCTTTAATGCAGTGGTCAGGGAACTCGGTCCTCATCACCCCACACACACAGTGCATGTTTCAATGGTAACCCAGCAGGTGCACAGGTGTACTAATTACTCACAGACGCATTTTATAAGGTCCGCAGGTGGAGCTCGTTATTTCACTTGTGATTCTGTGAGGAGACCTGCAAAACATGCACTGCGTGGGGTAATGAGGACCGAGTCCCCTGACCACTGCTTTAATGGGTGTATTGCAGGACTATGAAGACATCCACAGAATGGAGTTGTTGTGACTGGAAATCTAGCATTCTCTTGCTAAAACACATGTTGACTGTTCAGTTTTATACTCAAATGCATTGTGTATTTCATGATATCAATAATGATGGGTGTGAATACTAATGCAAATAGGTTAAAAGGACGTATAATGTTTCTGATGGTGACAGTGTATTTTTTTTCCCCAGCTTGTCCAGGATTTCAACACCCAGGTGGCACTGTATCGTGAATTAGTCATTTCCATTGGGGACGTGTCAGTAAGCTGTCCCTCCCTGCGGGCTGAAATGCAGAAAACTCGAACCAAAGGCTGTGAGATGGCTCTCCAGGCACACCAAAAACTCTCCTCCATCTCCGGGTAGGATATGCCGTCTCCATAATTCATAACCAACCCGCTAACTCTTTATGTTCGCTATGTCTCTGGCAGAGATTGCTCAGAGGTCTTTGCAAGGACACTGAGCTGTTAGCTTACATGTTTGGTATTGTTCCCTGATATAAGTGGCTTGTTCTGATACAAACATTGTGGGCTTGTATGATACAGAATCTTTTGGATGTTAGTGATGTTATTTCTCATAAAATAGGTTTGAACACGTTTTATTCCAAGTGGTGGCAGATTATCGTTTACCTTTTATGTGTGTGTGTGTGTGTGTGTGTGTGTTTCCTCAGAAACCGGAAGCTCCCATTCAGGACTCTGTAATTAAGTGTCCCCATTAGCTGCGCACAGAGGGGCTGACCCCACACCCAAGCAGGATGTACCGTTTTTGTGGCAGCCACAGAACTCTGAGTGTGTGTGTGTGTGTGTGTGTGTGTGCAAGCAGATACCTGTGGCGGACATTGATTTTACACTGCAACCATCATTATTAGTATCTGTACTTGCAACGGCCCCATGCTAGGTGATCCATCAGAAACAGGTTTTTGATGCATAACCCTACTGAGGGCCAGATGTACTAAGCTTGAGAAGTAATAAAATGGAGAGTTTTTCAAACACAGCTTGTGACATGGCAGATGGGAGCTGATTGGCTGGTCGTTTATCACTCTCCATTTTCTCACTTTTGAAGCTTGGTCCATCTAGACCCGAGAGTGGTTCCATGCTTTGGAATTGTTGCCGTCCCCTTAAATGTCCAATTTCACAGAAAGACCGATCTAGACAAGTAAAGGCAGCTTTACGGCCCATACAGATGAATAGGGAGCCATTGATTGGCTGAGACATCTCTCAGCCAATTGCTGAGAGACATTTTTTTTTTCAAGTTCTCTGCTCCTCCCGCCCCTGCCCGGCAGCCAGCGTCTTCTACTGCCCGGCACCCTGCTCCCGCTGGCACCGCAACAGCTTCCTCGTCTGCCCGGCTCCCTACGCAGCCTCCCCTGCTCCCTCTGCCTGGATCTCTATTAGCCGGCATCCCCCGGCCCGCTGCCGCCCCCCTGCACGGGGCTGGGCTGCACATAAGATTGAGCAAATCTTATGTGCAGCCCGCTCGACCTCCCGACTCCGACCCGATGCACACGGGACTGCGCATCGGGTCTGACGGGATGTCTACAAGTGCGATTTGGGCCGTGAAATTATCAGAATCGGGTGAAATCGTACCCAAATCGCATAGTGTATGGGGGCCTTAAGACTAAAGGGGCATACAGACTGGGTTATTTTTTGCCTATTTTCTAAGCGATCTAGAAATTAAGTAGAAATCGCTCCGTGTACACCCCATAGCGATGGCGATGCATGGTCCCGATTGTCGCTATCGCCCACCCAGATCTTTAGCAAAGCAGGCAAGATCTAGATCAGGGGTAGGCAAGTAATTTTTTATGGAGTCTGGATATCTCAAATTATTTTGATCGAGGATCCACAAAATCAAATATCTATAATGTCATTAATAACAAGTTTTTATTTTGGTGCTGAAACTTATACTACATTCCTTTAGTAAGTATAAGTGTCCGCACCGAAATAAAAACTTTAAACTTAAAAAGAGCCTGCACTGCTGAGTAGCTTGCTTTCAGTCCATCTACTGTGCCTTTATATTTGTTTGCTGGGTCCTTGGGGCTCCTCCACATTGTGGTGCACGGAGGACTGGGATGCACTCAGAGCCTCTGCCTCCACATCAGTCACTTCCTGGGACGCCGCGTCAGCCTGCTCACGTGACTCATGCAACCAATCGCTGGTACCATGGCGGGGGAAAGAAGATGGATGCTGTGGCCTCTCTGCATCATTACAGCACGACTGTTATGCTACTGTAGCACTGCGGCACTAATCTATAGTCTAGAGAGGGTCCGGTTACCTGTACTTCGCGGTCCGGAGTCGGACCGCGGTCCGCCAGTTGCCTACCGTTGATCTAGATAGGTCACCTAGCATGTGCATAAAGAACACTGGCAAGCACAGATCGCTTTGTGTGTATGGGTGATCTAGCCACCGGGAAGTCACTTGCCCTAGAACGCTTAGCACAGATCACTAAGCACAAGTCCCCCGTGTGTATGGGCAGGGGTTAAAGTGAGGGGGAACGGGGTGAACTGAACCTCTAATGGGGAGGTGGAACAAACGCCACTTCCACAATGGCCCTGCACAGTAATTCTCACAGAAAAGCACTCTAGTTTGATTTTGCAGTGTAAATGATTGCCGCTTAAAAAAACCCTGGAGATTTCTTCCCAAATCTCTCACTTTCTGAATCTCTCACCCTATTAAATCTCACCCTATGTGTCTATGTTAAGTGATTTTGCCCCAGTGATGTCACTGATTTGTAGTGAAGTGATAGGCTCATGAACATTAGTTCAGCGCACTAAGGGGGAGATGGACTAAGCTTTGGAAAGTAATAAAGTGGAGGGTGAGAATAAGTACTCACAAATCAGTTTGTAACTACCCTCTTTCCGGGGTATGTGGGAGAACCTGAAAAATCGTGAATCTCTCGGCACTGTCAGGAGACTAGGAAAGTGTGCATTGAAGACGAAACGCACAAAATAATGTTTTTTACTTTGAGTTAAAAGAATGTCATCTGCTTAATTCAACCTTTCTATATACTTGGAAAATAGACGTGATCACCGAACACGGGTTTTCGCACAATACGGTTTTGTTACTGAGCAGTAAACAAAATATACCCCAAAAGCGTTGTTTCCTTGGAACTCATGTATTACTTGTGTATTTTTAGAGAGACCATTGACCACCGGCTATACATTTATCAAGACTTTAAAGGGCAAGTAAAGATACCGGTGGTGATTCTGAGTCTCTGGAATGTATTGGACATTTAATCCTTGGCGGTGACTGAGAGGCGGCCAGACGGACACACAGAGATATTCTGTCTGATGGGTGTGCTATGGTAACAGTGCTGGAGTAATCTGTAATAGAGCGGGAACATAATGCTTTGCTTGTTAACAGAGCTGAAGAGGCGTGTTAGGCCGGGTACACACCTGGGTATGCCGTCCCTGCGTAGAAAATGTCTAGGTCGACCAATAATGGTCAACAGTAATAAGGTCAACACTTAAGAATGGTCGACAAACCATAGGTTGACATTTACAAAACGGTTGACACAAGTTTAAGTTCGACATTGACATGGTCGACATTAATGAGGTCAACATGATTTTTTTCATGTTTTTTTTTAAATGTGGTTTTTCATACTTTATGATCCAAATGGGCATAGATTGCAAATATAATAGTGTGCCCGAAGCATGGCAAGCACAGCGGTACACTGATATGGTGTCCATTTCGACCACGGCCATGTCGACCGAAAGCGTGTGCCGACCTTCTGTCACTGTCAACCTAGGGTATGTTGACCATTAGTGAATGTAGACCGAGACATTATCTATGTACTGTAACCCACACCTGAACGATGCATGCAACATCTTCTGGTTGGCTGTGCTGTATGGCCAACCGGAGAGATCATGTACAATGGCCCTTATTCAGATCTGATCGCAGTACAAATTTGTTCTCAAAATGGGCAAAACCATGTGCACTGCAGGTGGGGCAGATGTAACATGTGCAGAGAGAGTTACATTTGGGTGGGGTGTGTTGAAACTGAAATTGCAGTGTAAAAATAATGCAGCCAGTATTTACCCTGCACAGAAACAAAATAACTCACACAAATCTTACATTCTATTAACACTTTTCCCCCACTAACACTATCTCTCTCCTATTTTAATTACATTTCATTTATCTCTCTCTTTATATATAGCTTTAGCTTCTTATAGTGTATTAACACTTAGTATATCACTGGCATGCCGCGCTGGGCTTCCCAACTTATGATAGTTTTTGGGGTGCCGCACCCTGCACCTAGATATAGCGCTAGGGACCCCCAATATACAGAGAAGCCTTGACGCGGCTTGGGGGCATAGCATACACCTGCGCAGGTATATGTAACCAATATCTCTGAATTCTATTATCATGTAGTGTTCTAGATTGGTTACTAACATTACTCAGTGTGCCGGGGGAACCAATGTCTTGTTTTACTCACCCACAAATCTAACTCTCTCTGCACATGTTACATCTGCCCCACCTGCAGTGCACATGGTTTTGCCCATTTTGAGAACAAATTTTGTACTGCGATCAGATCTGAATAAGGGCCAATGTACACTGCGCCCGCTCGCACACAGCACATGCACATTTACGCAGGCATTTTCATTGTGGGCTTGTGATTTCAGCGCCAGTCTCAGTCTGCCTCAGTCACAGAGTTGTGGAGGGGTCAGACACAATTGCCCACACTGGAAAAAATCATTCAGTGGTTCGTGAATTGCGAATGGATTGGCGAGCGGATAGCAAATAGCGAGCCATTCGCAATTCACTCGCAGATTTGCACAGGGCCGGTTTTAGGTCTGTCTGGATGGCGGCTATCTGCAGTTCTGAATCAGGCCCTATGTACTGTATGCACCATTTCCATGAATGGATTACATAGTTTGTATAGACAGGACATATTCAGTCCAAAAATGATTATACAACACTTGCTGATCAACTGAAGGCTGCATGATAATCATCCATAAAAGAAGGTACAGTATTTAGAAGGACACAAATGAATTGATGCTAATAAATTTATTTAAATAAAATAAAAAACAATCGGCAGCTTGGCAACAAAATACTAATTTTAAGGAGTGAGATGTGATGTCATAGACCAGCAGCTGCTTCCCTGCCATGTTTTAGTTACCCCGTCTAGGTATTTGAGAAGGAGGAGTGGGTTGGATAATGCACAGTTAAATGCTGTTACAGTTATCTAGAAGAATTAAGAATTCTGCATGGTCAGAAAAAGTTGAGTCTGGATACTGAAACAGAAGTAAGGTAGTGAAACCTATTGATCTGGCAATGATGGCCACTTCTGGACGCTGATAAGTAGACCCTTTATTTGGGTAGGTGTCCCTTTATACTAGTGGCACAAGGAGGCACTCCAGGATGTTTTGAGCGGGGCTAATGGGATTAGTCCCTCTCACCAATCCCACTATACTGTTTTGAAGGCAAAGAACCAAGGCATGATGTTCTATGAAGACTGGAGTGCTTCCAATGGGAAGTCACTGCCTCAGCTAGCCTGTCCCTGTGGGTGGCAGATTGTACTGGGTAGCTACAGTGGTAAATAGGATGGCCAATCCCGGAATCGAGATCGACGGGATCCCGGGATTTTGCCTCAAAGTATCCAATCCTGGCATTTTGGTATTAGACTGCGCATTTACTTGCTCAGACACTGCCAGGTTGTTCCCGACCCTGGCGTGCGGCATGCGCAGCGTGATCAGGTCATAGGTCACACTGTGCAGGCCTGAAGTTGCCGGAACTCTCCCGCATCCTACTCTTGGCTCCACTCACCGCCTGGTGCAACACCCACCCACTGCCTCCACCTGCTTCCCCCAAGTAAGTTAATGTGGGGGACAGAGGGGGGCATTTTTCTTTTAAGGATGCCAATCCCGGGCTTGAGCATTTTTTATCCCGATTCCTGGGATTGGAAAAAACCCAGAGATTGGCATCCCTAGTCCTGAAGTCCCTATGTATAGTCAGCCACCGGCTAGAACCCAACCAAAAAAAAAACCTTGCCTAGAATACGTCTGTTCTAAAATATGATGATCATCATGCACAATGACATCTACTAAAAGGATTATAAATTAGTCAGTGAACCAGAAGTTCATAGTCATTAGTTACATTTCATTAACAGGTTTGAGGACTATGCATATTTTTATTTTATTGGATTTAATATTGAAAACTCAAAATACCTAAACTCTTTAAAAAGGAAAACATTGGCACAGTCTCTGTCTTGGATTTGGATGCATTTTCTCCTTTAATTAAATTGGCTGATAAATCTGATGAATTATTGGGTGCTTGGCACTAAAGAAAAACCTATACAGTATATGTGCGTTCAGAAGCAGAGAAGATTTATATTCAAAATTGACCCAAGCTACAGTCGCTCTTGTGCTGTATATCATACTCCGCCTTTTCCATCTTCTGCTAAGGTTGTTCTAAATGCTATATATTGCATAACGTGTAAAAGCATCGCTCCGGGGGAAAGATTTCATCGTACATATTCAAGTAAACAGTATATTATTAAAACATTATTTAAAGGCCCCAATCAACTTGTGCCCTTTTCATCCGATTCTGAGGCATCGGGCCAAGAAATCGGATGAAAAGGCCTTTAACCTCAGATTCCGATCTAATGCGCGCACATCAGAAAGGAGCCGGAGGTTGTCACTGCTGCGCCAAGGATCCATCGGATCCCACAGCGGGGAATGTTATTGCATTCGATATATCGCATGCCTAAGCACCGCATGCGATCCTGCCGCCCGTGACCATCCTGGGCAGCTCAAAAGGGGGATGGGAGGCTTAACATGGGATTCAGATTGAGGTGTTGATTTAAATCCGCTTGGTGGTATGCTAGGTCAATCAGTAGGTCGTCACCCTATGGTCGACAGTCAGTAGGTCGACACCACTGAATGGTCGACATACTCATTGTTGGCATGGTCTAACAAGCTTAAGGTCAACAATTGGGAAGGTCGACAGTCAAAAGGTCGAAACAAGGTTTTAAAAAAAAAATTCCCGAAATGTCGACACGGACACTAAAAAAGTGCACTGCGTCCCCTCGCCATGCTTCGGGCACGGTGCCTTGCTACAATCGGCATACTATTTTATTCTCCCACCATGCACTAGTGGATGGTAGGGCATAAAATACACCGCGGACCTAAAAAAACATGAAAAACTAATGTCGACCATCCCATTGTTAACCTAAGGCTTGTGTCGACATTGAGACCATGTCAACCATGAGTATGTCGACCATTCAGTGGTGTTGACCATAGAATGTCAACCTAATAAATGTCAACCTAGATATGGTCAACCTAGGGTCCGGATACAGAGGTTACAGCATAACAAACAAATGTATTTTTATCAGTTTAATTAAATATTTTTTTTTAATTGTGTAGGTAAGATTGTGTAGGTAAGATTGTGTAGGTAAGATTGCATAGTTAAGATTGTATAGGTAAGATTAACGCTTAAGAAAAAACTTTGGCTACATAATCAATATTTAATATTTGATATTTATGATGAAATGGGCAGTGATGTAGAGGTGCCAATACAGAGTTGCTGGCCGCAGTTGCAATGTGTGCACAGGACTAAGGGCCTGATTCAGAACCATTTGCTAGACGGGTTATGTTTGCAGCCCAGAGAAGAGGTAAATGCTGCCCGTCCGAACACATGCACACCCCAGCCGTGCAAATCCCCCAAATTTGCCTGTAAGAGGATGAGTACGCTTACACAGGCCCTTACGTGCACTTGCGCAGAACCGCATCATCAGCCGGGGTACTCAGTTCGGCCCGCTCCGAATGGGTCTGAATCATCTCCTAAGCCTAGGGATTGCTTCATGTTTGTAAAGAAAAAAAAAATCAAATAACTTTGTGACAATGTTGCAATGGGAGCAAATACATTTATATTTTATTCTGTGCAGGGTAAATACTGGTTGCCTTTGTATGCAGCCTACAAATGTTAGACAGTTTTATTTTTATACCACAATTTAGATTTCAGTCTAAACGCACACCATCCAAAATCTAACTTTCTGATGTGACACCTGTAATTCAAAATGGTTTTGCCCAGTTGCTTGCATTTTTCTTTTGACTTGAGCTGGTCATACTGTACAAGCTGCAGATGGACCCACTGGATGATCCGACATGTTTTGGCTGTTCAATATTACCGGATCACTCGCCCGCATACACACTGCAATTATAAATCCGATACACCAATATGGGGCAGACCGTCCGGGTAATTGCATCGTGTATGCGGGCGACCAATCCAGCAATATTGAACGATCGAACATGCCGGATTGTCCAGTATGTCTGTTTGATTTGGTAGGCCAATTAATGTTTCCCCTGCTTCTTTACACGGGAAGGAACGAGGACGTTTCTATTACCCGACAGCGGTAGTAGAAAGTGACTGATATCTGCTCTGTGGCTGCCAGATAAAAGGATGTTGCAAACATGCATCAGATCCTTAATGTGTAAATTCTCTGAGTGCCAAATAGGATCCAACCTGAATTAGGTTAGTAGTCACCAATTTCCTGTTCACTCTAAAATCATCTGTGGTGGAGAATGCAATGCCATTAGTAGAAGGCTAGAGTAGTGAGAGATCATTGCTTGAATTCCATGTGCTGTCAAGTTTATCACGTTCCACTTTTCTCACTCAGCAGAAGCGGCCATTTTGTGGGTTGAAGTAATAATCATGAAATTGTAGATCATTGGTTCACTAGAAACAGTCACATGACGGTTTTTAAAAAGAATAATAATTGACTGCATTCTGAAAATGCTTGCCTCTTCTATACTGTACTAACACAAAAATAAATCTATTTTCACAAAGATTTAAGGGTAAATAAATGAGCCTTGCTTTAACTATTAAATATTCACGCTACATAGATAGAGTGATGTTCTGTTACAGCATAGACATGCCTGCATGAATAAGATATAGGCGTATGGCAAGCACAGCGAAGTAAGCAAGAATGTAGTTTCATGTCTTAGTCGAGCTATCTCTCCAATACCAGATTGGCCTAAATGTAGGAACTTCCACTCATGCATTAGTTGGCAGCCAGTCTCGCATCCCTCCGGCATACAAGATGAAAGCGGAAACCACTAGCCAGCAAATATGCAGCATGACAGTTTAATCCTCTGACTACTGACTCGTTGGAGTTTACCAGATTAAGATATTTCTCAATAAGCATTTTACGGTTTATTTCCAACTTTCCCAGGAGGACAGGAAAGAACAACAAAGTGGAAATTCATGCCTAGAGTGTGTTTGCATTGAAGAAGTTGTTGAAATATTTATAAGTTTCATGTAATTGTAGTAAATGCTGAATTTCATAAGCATAACAGTATCAAAATGGATGTCCTAGATGCCTTTTTTGTTTAAATGGGCATTATTGTGCACCACCAAGCGACGAACAGCAATTTCAAGCCTCAATGACATGATTTGCAGCATTGCTTGGTGTAGTGGATCCCAAACACGCTCTTCAAGGCACGCCAAAAGTCCAGGTTTTAAGACTAAACATGCTAAGGCTCGGGTGACCTAATTAGTACCTCAGTCAGTTTGATTACGCCAACTGTGCACAAGCAAAGATACAGTGGGGGAAATTTAATAGGATGAGAAATTCAGAAAGTGAGAGGTTTGGTAAGAAATCACCAGGTTTTTTTTAAAGCGGCAATCATTTACACTGCAAACCCAGTTTGATTTTGAAGTGTAAATGATTGCCGCTTTAAAAAAAATTGGAGATTTCTTACCAAATCTCTCACTTTTTGAATCTTTCTTCGTATTCAATTTCAGCCCAAATCTCTAAAACCTGGACTGTTGGAGTGCCTAGAGGACCGATTTTGGGAACCACTAGTATTGCAGTTGATGAAACCATGATGACACTGTGTGCTTCACTGGGCAAGTGAGTGGTATTTAGTAAGCTGGCAGTGCATTTGTCTTCCAGACATTCCATTAAATTAGGCAAAGTGGGCAGGATTTCTTTCTGATAGCACGTGGTGTGATTCTAATGGCACATTTCATGGTGCAATCCCAAAATTTGGGTCTTTGGGAACCTTTCTGTAAATGGAAGCTAAATCTGAGAATATGTACAAGTCTATTGTCCAGACTCACTCCTCAAACATATTGAAAGGGAAAAAAGCCCATGTGAGCGAGCCTGAGAGAAAGACATGAGTACGCTTTGGACCCAGAGACATGGGTGCAGCTATTAAAAATGGAGGGTTGAGCCACACCTGTGGGGACTGACAACTGTACCCAGATTATAAAGTTGTCTACCAGGTTACTGAAATTTCCTGCTGAGCACTGAGTGGCATGCTTTATCCCCCAATGTCGGCACAAGAAGGAACAACTGCTGTGGAGAGAAGTGTTTCTGGAAGGGAAAGAGAACCCTTAAAAATGTTGCTATGGGGCCCACAAAGTTCTGGTTATGCCCCTGTACAGAGGCGTGGACCCAGATACTGGAAACTCATCCATATGGTTGAAGAAAAATCATATACTGTAAATGTACAGGTAGAATCTGTTTTCCACCAGACTTCTCAACGTCTAAGGGCTGTTGGTGGGACTGAAGAAATCTCGGAAATTGGAGCACACACCGTTCTACCTGGAACATATCATAACTGTTAATCATGAACAGTCTAACATCATCACCATTGTTTGTTTCACATGGATCTCTCACCATAAGTCACACTACTGGAAAATGCAATATGCTTCCTGTTCAAGAGTATAGTGTGAGGTTATGTTTCCAGCTTGGTTGACTACTGCCCTGGAATGCCTGGAAGATACCCAGATTTGGTGGTGTTCTCCTCTAATCCAAGGGGACTTCATCAGCCTCCGAGATTACACCAACTACCTTAATGAAGTGGGTGATCCTGGGGCTTGATAACATGAACACTGTCAAATCGACACAGTTTGATTAAGCCACAATTAAGCCATTTGTGGTCCCAGGCCCCTTGCACTTTTCAAGTGTGTGCTACCAGAACCCTGACCACCAGGAGAAATCAAGTTCTTAACACTTGGGGTGACTTCAGCCCTGTGCTAAATGATGTAGTTTAGCACACATCTCTGACACACATGCTAGGTATCATCGATGTGTTCTGAGCGATCTGTGCTACTCCGTTTCTTGACCCACATGTAGCGTCATCCCACTTGATCTTGACTGCGGATCACCATCGCTCAACGGCATACACACAGAGAGATCATGCTTCATCGCTTAGAAAATGTATACCGTGTGTATGAGCCTTTAGTGGAAGAAAAGATTATGCATACAACTATTAGATGAGGAGATAATGAAATGTACCTAGCTTATTTATATGACCCTGTCCTGCAAAATGCACTTGGCTTGTTACTTATGCCGAGTGCTCACTTATGCTGAGTGCTCACTGGGTTAACTATATCGGCGGTGCCGCAGGCAAACAATGTAGTGCATATACAATGACCGACATCATTAACGATATTGGTCAATGACATCATGAGGAACCCCACTCTACATGCGTTGTTGACATTGAGTTGCATGTACAGACATTGGGGGGGGGGTGGTTTAAGATGTGCGGGACCCTTACAGGGGTGCCTCGGGTTGGTGGTCCAGGAGCAATGCAAATTATTTATAGTCATTGTAATAGTCAAAACCAGTGCTGGTGGATGTCAATCATAAACTATGTGAACAAACCTAAGTGAATCCTGTCCCTCACCTCATAATTAAACATAAGGATGACATATAAACACAATTTATTTAATTGAATATTTTTTTCAAAATTTCTCAATAAGAATTTTTTTTTATCCTAGGGGCGCTGTCAAAAAAAAAAAAAAATACTCCAGGGTGCCGTGATTCAAAAAAGTTTGGAAACCACTGGCATAAATAATAAATATGGATATACTGGTGACAAGGAACACCCTGGCACATCACATTGGTAATATAAATAATTGCTCTCCTGCAGATGCTGGCATCTTGGCACATACTTTGCCACGAAACCACCCACATTTGTTTAAAAGGAAGTGAGTACCATTACAAAAAAAAGGCATTTGTGCTGTTGTAAATGCCCTTCAAACTCATTTGTGGCTTTGTCCATTCATCCTAATCATACGGGTGTAGGTGAGCTATGTTACTCGGCATGTCTCCATACAGATTGTAGGGGTAAATTTACTAAGCAGGGAATTCTATTTAAGATGAGATGTTGCCCATAGCAACCAGTCAGATTCTATCTAGTATCTTCTAGAAGGTTCTAAATAAATAAGTAGATTTTGATTGGTTGATTTGGGCAACATCCCATCGTCAGTAGAGGCAGATGTATTAAGCCTTAACAAGAGATAAATGCAAGTGTGATAAGGAGAGATAAACGTCCAGCCAATCACCTGCCAACTGCCATGTTACAGGCTGTGTTTGAAAAAAGTCAGTAAGGAGCTGATTGGCTGGACGTTTATCTCTCCTGATCACCCTGGCATTTATCTCTTGTTAAGGCTTAATACATCTGTCTGGGAATGTATATGATTTTTCTCTTTTATTTCTAATTAAAGTATTAGCGCTCATCCACACCAGCTGAAAAAAAGACTAAACACCAGGTTCCCTACTGTGCGTTTAGCAGCTGGAATGTCTGTTATAGAGTTCATTGATCTCTCTGGTAAACACCATTGATTTCTATGGTAAACACATTAACACAACACACTATAACAAAAATGTAAATACTTTATAGACTTCTATTTCTACAATTATGCTTCATTGGAGGAAATGAACCAGTCACTTTTAATAGTATGTCTTAGAAAACAGGACACGGGACTGGAGCAGACACCTCTAGGGGCTCAGTTGGGTGAATCAGAGATCCAATATTAGAAGCCAAGCAGGAGTCCTCTGAACTTCTAGGTCTTCCATCATTAATAAAGTGCACTTACTTCATTGATTGCTCATAAATAGGGCACATTTACAGATTAACCTCTCGGCTGCTGAGGGTTTTTCTTAAACCTGTGCTGAGTCTATTTGTCCAGATTCAACATAAATATCACGGTATTTTTATGCTGTACAGAATTTTTATTTCTTGATTTTCCAGGCCCCCCCAAAAAATGTATTTTTACCTTTTGCACATAGAGCATAGATTGGATAAAAATTTGCTGAAAATGCAAGTATGCAAATTCATATATTGCATAATAGTATCAGTGCAAACGCAGGATTTATAGTATAGGCCAGTGGTTCCCAAACTGTGTTCCTAGGCACCCTGGGGTGCCTCAGGACACTTGCAGGGGTGCCTTGGGTTGGTGGACCAAGATCAATTCATATTATTTATGGTCAATGTATCAGGCAAAACCAGTTCTTGTGGCTGCCAATCATAATATATGTGGACAAACAGAAGCAAATCCTGCCCCTCACCAGATAACTGTGACCTATAAACACAATTCACTTAATTTAATATTTTTTTCAGAATTTCTCTATAAGAAGCATTTGGCCTAGGGGTGCCTTGAAAATATTTTGATGCTCTAGGGTGCCGTGTTTCAAAAAAGTTTGGGAACCACTGGTATAGGCTGTTTTAAATATTTAAATAAGATAAGCAGTGAGGAAAAGGGGTAAACATAATAAATATACAAACATAATAAAATCAGTACTGCATTTTCTAAGTTCACAATCTCCCACTTCATGGTAAGGCTCCTGTCTCTTCCTCCTGGCAGCTGCTCTTTGGTCCATTGTAATGTTTGAGGGCTCAGATCCACACATACAGTAAATGTGGTAGAAGAAGCTGGTACACTAGACATGTGCAGCAGCTCTGCTCTGTCCCTTACACTGCATGATGTGGAGGCAGCTCTACTGATCATATTATATACCAGTGCTATTGTTGTCATAATTTAAGGCACATGCCAAGAGGATGGGGATTTCCGGGCAACCAGGTATCTTCCCCCCCCCCCCCCTTTTTTTTTTAATTGCAGTGAGTTTTTACCACATTTTTTGTTTGGTACATGCCACCCTATATGACCTATATATTTGAGGAGGGGGAGGAACTGGGTACTATACGCCCTTCTTTCTCCAGAAAATGTAATATTTTGTCTAGTGTTGGGTATCAATAGTTGTCACATGGGGCAGGGTCAGGCTGCATGGAGGGGGGGGGGGGTGGTCGGAGGAGTGTAAGGATACTTATTTGGCCACTTCTGAGGAAACAGAAGCTTGCCTAATACTGTAGGTTGAGAAATGTTTCAATGCCATACAGCCAAGCCTCCCCATACATTACTGCAACTTCTCCCCTCTGAGAAATTGCAGCTGATAGCCCTTGAGCCCCCAGGAGCATCACGGGCATCATGTGCCATGCAGTCCTTTTACATGTGATATATCACATGCCACCCTATTCGGACGTGCAGCGGGTCTGACCTCCATCTCCCATTCGCACAGCACCACGCAAAGGATCGTATGTCAAACACATCCGATTTGACCAGTTTTCACCCGATAGGGTGCACGATATATAAGCGATATCTGGCAGTTCTTGATGCAACGCTTGCGGTCTGGTGTAAGTATCCAAATATTGCACTCACTGGGATTTATTTGCTAAGATGGGAGTTCTATAGAAGATGGCATGTTGCTATGGGCAACCAATCAGAAGCTACTTTTTACTATTTATTTAGCACCTTCTAGAAGGTGTTTTTACCGCATTTTGGGTTATCACGACGGGGGGCATCGCCTATGGGCTTCTACCGCGACCCACCGCCGCCCCGCACCGGCCCACCGCCGACCCACATCGACCCTACCCCCTCACCTGTGTTTGGGCAGCACAGAGCTGTGCTGCCCGGACCTGTGACCTCCTCCCCCCTGCACTATGATCCTCTTCCGGGTGCAGGGAGGAGGAGAGCCCGGCGCAGCAGCAGTGCCGGGTAAGGGAGGGAGGGGGGAGCCGACAGGTCCCAGTGGGACCCGCTGTCTCCCACCGCAAAGGACAGCTCTTAATGCAAGAGCTGTCCTTTGCCATAATTATCTCATATGTTAGAGCATATGCGATAATTATGTAGGCGAAGGGGGGCGGAGCTGGTCTGCGGATGTTAGAACATCCCGCCCTCTGATTGGTTGACCAGAGCAACATCCCATCTTCAACAGAACTCTCATCTTACTAAATAAACCCCACTGTATCGAGTATTAAAGAAGATTTGTATTTTATTTTGTCACAGCTGGGACTCTGTGGTGAACATTTTGGGATAACCCTAATTTAAGATGAGAAACAAGGCTTTGCTAGCAATTACTCATTAGGCTGACGGCTGTAAGAGTTTTATGTGACCGGATAAAACTGTGTTGAGACTAACTACATTAATTTGCATGCCTAATCAGATTGGATTGAGTCATTTGGCTATTATTTAACACATGCTGCTGTGGGTCCGGAGTGGAGAGCTATGCTAACATTATAAAATACTTTTTTATACTTCCTGCATCTGGTTTATATTATATAAAGGGGGGATGCATCACATCATCACACATAGCCGCTTGCCGCATCCATAATAATCGCATATGCGTTGATAATCACATATTTTACTGCAAAGGACAGCTCTTGCGATAAGAGCTGTCCTTTGCGAAGGGGCTCTAGTGCTCTACTTCCGGGTCTGACTTCCGGCCGCAGGGCATGCTGGGAGGGATGATCTGTGACGGATCCTTCAAACTCTTCAGCGGAGAGAAGCCGACTGCTATAGCTGGGGATTCCCTCTGCAGCAATTCCCCCGGCAGAGGGGCCTTCGTGCATTCGAAAATGCGGTATAAACCCCAAAAACAGTGTTTTTACCGCATTTTCATCCCACAGTGAGAATATATTGAACATGTCTGTATGCTACAATTATCTTAATATCTTCAAGTCTGTTGTTCGGTTTTGACAATGATACCATATTTTTATACCATAATTCAATGTGGGTTATTTTTTAAATGAATAAATAAATTAATTGTACCAGGCATGTCCAAACTGTGGCCCACTGCACATCCAGCATGCCTTGTCACAGTTTCGCATCCCCTAATTGCAAAACTGTGGCAAGGCATGATGGGACTTGTAGTTCACAACCGCTGGCAGGCCATAGTTTGGACATGCCTGATTTATACCAATACCCATTTGTGTATAGCAGGGGTGGGCAATTATTTCAACTAGAGGGGCCACTTATTACTTCCAGCAGATATTCCAGGGCCACACATCAGAAATAGGGGGTGTAGTCACTCAAAAGGGGGTGTGTCTTTGAATGTATTGTAGCACACCATATACCCCTTTTACACATCATGCAACACAATAGTAGGCCCCTTATACTGTATTTGACCTTTAAATTAGTAATTCCACACACCAGCTCCCCATTAGTAATGCCACACACCTGCCCCCATTAGTAATGCCACACACTGCCCCCATTAGTAATGCCACACACCTGCCCCCATTAGTAATGCTACACACCTGCCCCATTAGTAATGCCACACACCTGCCCCATTAGTAATGCCACACACCTGCCCCCATTAGTAATGCCACACACATTCCCCCATTAGTAATGCCACACACCTGCCCCCATTAGTAATGCCACACACCTGCCCCATTAGTAATGCCACACACCTGCCCCCATTAGTAATGCTACACACCTGCCCCCATTAGTAATGCCACACACCAGCCCCCATTAGTAATGCCACACACCAGCCCCCATTAGTAATGCCACACACCTGCCCCCATTAGTAATGCCACACACCTGCCCCCATTAGTAATGCCACACACCTGCCCCATTAGTAATGCCACACACCTGCCCCCATTAGTAATGCCACACACCTGCCCCCATTAGTAATGCCACACACCTGCCCCCATTAGTAATGCCACACACCTGCCCCCATTAGTAATGCCACAACACCTGCCCCCATTAGTAATGCCACACTAGCTACCCCATTAGTAATGCCACACACCTGCCCCCATTAGTAATGCCACACACCTGCCCCCATTAGTAAAGCCACACACCTGCCCCCATTAGTAATGCCACAAACTGCCCCATTAGTAATGCCACACACCTGCCCCCATTAGTAATGCCACACACCTGCCCCCATTAGTAATGCCACACACCTGCCCATCTTTAGATATTACAAACACCTGTGCGCCAGCCTGAAAAATGGTGCAGATTGCAGTCACGCCAACTTGCCCATCCTAGGCAGCGGCACTGCTGCTGTAGTGACATGCGGGGGGTGGGCGGCTCGGAGCTGCTGTATGTGTGTTTAATGGCGCTGTGTGTGCAGGTGGCGTAGTCCAGCTGCCTTAATTTCGCATGCACCAGGCCACGTCTGGCACCTGCTACGCACAGGCTGAGAGTCAGCTACACAGGAGTATGCCGCACGCACACACACAGGGGCCAGTCTGAAGCTGTTCGCGTGCCGCCTGTTGCCCACCCCTGGTGTATAGACGCCTCTTTTATTTTAAAATTTTTACGGTAAGTACACTTATCTGACCCCTGTCTGGATTCCCTCCATCAGAATACTGGCATCTGATCCTTAATAGGGGTTTAGTTCATGGATTGATCAATGCACTTAAGCTTGCAGCCCACCGTCAAGTGTGTGTGTGTGTGTGTGTGTGTGCCACTTCCTCCCAAGTATGCTGTATTGAACCTTCCCTTGCCAGGCTGGTTTATTGGAGGCACCCGTCCAAGTACTGCTGGTTGCTGGAGTGCCGGACTACTACCATATATATATATATATATATATATATATATATATATATATATATATATATATACACACACACGCAGCAAGGGGTTAAGGGAAAAAGATTAGACTTGAACAGCAAAAAAACTGTAAAAATGGGATTTTTTTTTCCCCTGTCAAAATGAGCAAATACGTTTTTCCTGAAGGAATTTCAAGTAACGCGAAAACATTGTTTTTTTTCTAATAATAACCGCTCACAGCATCACATAATGCTGCTAAAAATGCTGGTGATAATCTCACTCTGCTGCGAGGTAGCTAGAACATTCCAGAGAAGCTTGTGTGAATTGTGCCTGTGACACTGTAGACAAGGGGGGGGGGGGGGGGGGGGGGGGGGGGGGGGGGGGATCTGATCAACATTTTGTCAATGACACCTCAGTGCTGTAAGCGACTGCCTGTGATATATTTTGCCTCTGATTGTCTGACATTTTTATATTTAAATCCAGTTTTGGACTGGAGCTGTGCGGCCTCACCGGGAAATCCTGCTACAGGGGCCCACTGCTGCTTTTTAAAACGAATATATCAAATATAACAAACGCATTGTATGAAAATAACATTCCATAGAGATGTTTTCCATACAGTTCTGGGCCTATAAGATAAAATAAAGCCAATTGTTACATTTTTTTTTTTTTGTGCTATGAAAGCCATGTCCGGGCCAGATTACCAATGGGGTTTATGGAGGTACAACTCCAGGCTTCCACATAAAAATGGGCCCATTATCATGGCATCATAATGATAACCAGCCACCAGCTGGCCACATGGTCGTTGATAAAGCATACAAATGAAATTGTATTGTACATTTTTGCACTTACATATTTAGGGGCCAGATGCACTAAGCTTCAAGAAGTGATCAAATGGAGAGTGGTAAACAACCAACCAAGCAGCTGCTGCCTGACCTTTTTCAAACACGGTCTGTGACATGACAGGTAGAAGCTGATTGGTTGGTTTTTTTATCACTCTCCATTTTGTCACTATTGAAGCTTAGTGCATCTGGCCCTAGGGCCGATAAGAGCTTGGCAAATTTTAGCTTGGGGTTTATTTAAAAAATGTTGAAAAATCTACGTACATTAGGTTTTCGTAGCCCATAATTAACACACCACACCACAACCACCACCATCACCATCACCATCAGGGCGGCCGATAGGGGGGTGCTGTGGGTACAGCTGTCCTAGGCCCCAGCCTCTGGAAGGGCCCGAGCAGCTCATTTTGCCCACCGCAAACCCCCCCCCACACACACACGCACACACACACACACACACACACCTCTGCTGCTGCACTGCGTTCAGTTTTCTGAACAAAGCAGGTCCCACACAGGCTTATTGGCCAATTAAAATGCGGCTTTTGAGACAATCAGAGCTCACGTACCACCAGCCAATCAGAGCAGCTGCCGGTACGCGAATTCTGATTGGCTCACCAGCCGATGCTGCATTTTAATTAGCTGCTGGCATCCTGAGTTGAAGACGCCTGCGCTACGAGACCTCCGGGCTTCAGCTCAGTGGAAGAGGAGATGGGGGGCAGGAGCCGTGTTACAGTAAGTCAAGTGAGATGGGGGAGGGGAAACCAGTGGCCCAGACTGGAAATGAGACCCGGGCCCCAAAATTCCTGATGGCAGTTCTGACCACCATCACCCCTACCCAATTGTGGAGCTTGTTTATGTAGCGTCAATCAATACTCCCTGCCCTTGTAATGCCATCTTGAAATAAAACATTGTTTTTATGTTAAGTTTTAAGTCATGTTTTATTTTTATTGATTTGTAAAGTATTGCGAGGACCATAGTGCTTCCTGCACATCATTTGCAGTTTTCACATTCCTGTGGCCTGGAGGAGTCAGTCAGTACGTCATCACGTCTAGCAGACAGCAGAGCGATGGAAATCAGCAATTCGAGTGGAAAAAGTTGGTCTGGTCATGTCTATAAAATGAACAAGCAACAAAAGAAAAAAATAGACTTGGCTCATTTAAATAAGTATAAATAGAATGCTGTTGATTTGTGTGAGTGTTTTTAAATATTGTATTTTTATGTATATCTTTTTTTAAACAAGAAAAATGTATAAAATATGGCACAAGTTACAAGGTAATAAAAGATTTATAAAGGCTTCAACACTGAATATGTCTCAAATGCTAAATTGAGGGAATTATTTTACTGATGTATTCCTGTTTTTTAAATTACCTGTAATTATTTAACAATATACCAAAAAATAGATGCAGCACAGAGGCGGAACTACCATTCGTGCAGAAGGTGTAGCGCAACAGGGCCCCTGAGGACTAAGGGGCCCACTGCTGCTCCTGTCATCCTCTTCCTGTCACCCACTGTTTTTCCCTGTCACACTCTGCCTCCCCCTGCCTCTCCCTGTCACCCACTGTTTTTTCCTGTCACACTCTGCCTCCCCCTGCCTCTCCCTGTCATCCGCTGTGTCTCCCTGTCACACTCTGCCTCTCCCTGCCTCTCCCTGTCTCACACTGTTTTTTCCTGTCACACTCTGCCTCCCCCTGCCTCTCCCTGTCATCTGCTGTGTCTCCCTGTCACACTCTGCCTCTCCCTGTCACCCACTGTTTTTCCCTGTCACACTCTGCCTCTCCCTGTCATCAACTTCTGTGTTGCATATTGCCAGCTTGGGTTAGGGTGAAGACGGGGCGCCCGAATTATATTTTTGTGCCTGGGCTCATCTACCACAAGTTCTGCCATTGGTCCAGCAGTATTATGCATGCCATCAGAAAAATAACTGGTTACCTAAAAAAAAGTATACAGACAGACCCATTTTCCTGAATTTGTGCTAATTACTTCTACAGTATATTCAGTTGTGGTTAATCACCGCAATTCATGATGTTTCACTGCTAATGGTATAGGTATAAAAAGCTGAGCTGAGCTCACCCCCCCCTCGCTACTCCTGGGGGGGGGGGGGTGAGCTCACTACTGCCCAGGGTGGTGGGGGGGGGGCGGCGATGGTGAGCGCGACTGCCGGGGGGACGTGTGCTACTGCCCTGGGGGGGGGGGGGGGCGGGGGAAATGTTACTTACCAGTCACCCGCCGCACCACCAGGCTGAAGGCGGCTCGCGGGTGACATCAGCGAACAGCGGCCGCTGCCTGGTCAGAACAGAAGGACAGGATAGACCAAAACAAATATGGCTGCCGCACCGCAGGGCTGATAGCACCGGCCCTGTTAGAACGGTCGGTAAATGGCCCGGTATCTGTGGTTATATTGAAAGAAAAGGCAGGTTAGCCTGAAAATCAGACACAATTACATTAGAGCTTGGAACACTATTTCCATAGTTAAACAACACATGTCATGTACCAGACTACAGTTTTGCCAGAATCAAATCAACTGTAAAACAAAATGATTCTGTTATGTAAATATACTCAGTAAGAACATATTCTAAAAACTTTGAGGCTATTCATTCATAAAATCATATTATCAGTAAATTCAGTCCTGTGAATGTACCTTAAAGAAAAGATAATTGTGTGTTTTGCAAAATGAGATCTCTACATCTCCATGATCTAAAACTTGGAATACGTATTAAATAATGATCATTCCTGGAAAAACATTTTAGTTCTAGAACTCATGTACAGTTCCTATTGGTGATTAGAAGCAATAACATCAAGCTCTGATTGGATAGCTCTCCGCAGGGAAATGCAAAAGAAGCCCATAGGCTTCTATTGGGAAACACCATCTGCAGATGGTGTTTTTTATCACATTTAGGCCCCAGAATCTATTGCATATGAGGTAAGCAGCCAAACCTCAAAAATCTGCAGTTTTAGAGGTTTGGTCACATTTTTCATGATGATGCAGCGAGCCCGTAGTCTATTTGAAATGACCATTTTTTACTCACTATTTGTGAGCTGTGTACCTTTCAGTAACTAGTAGGAGTCTGTGGGACAGGGTGGCAGATTATTAAGCTTGGTGAAGTGATAAAGTGTCTGGTTTTTATCAGCAGCCAATCAGCTCCTGTGTAAAGTTACAGGCTGGGTTGGAAAAATGAAAGGTAGGAGCTGATTGGCCGGTGATAAAAACCAGACACTTTATCACTTCACAAGCTTAATAAATCTACCCCTGGGTGACTTATCTCATGAACAAAGGTGAGAACTGTATATGTGGTGGCACAGTCCTAACAGTAACTGATATAACCAAGCAACAACCAATAGGATGTATGAGATGCTGCTCACCTGATGTGGATAAACTTAAACATGGCTAGTCAGTCACACATAGGGGTACATTCAATGCATGTCGAAACTGCTGTCTTTCCAATAAGGCGGCCGTTTTCAACATGAATAGATCGGAAGTTCTCTTCCCGAAAATCCTTACGTAGCGGCTAACGTAACTGGTGTAGTGGTGGCCACAAAGATGAGGAAGTACCGTTTGTTTTTTGCAAGATATTTCTATGTAACATTAGTAACAATGTAGTTTTGTGAGTATTGATACTAATATTGGTGTCTGCAATATGGGGTTTCTTGTTTGCAACCCTATATACACTGTTATACTTATTTTCTTCTCACTCAGCATAGTCGGGGTTATTCGGATTCACTCGGAAAGGCACAATCACTCTCTAATGGACAAAACCGTATGCACTGCAGGTGGTGCTGATGTAACAAGTGCAGAGAGAGTCAGATTTGGGTGTTTTATTGTTTCTGTGCAGGGTAAATACTGGCTGCTTTCTTTTTACACTGCAATTTAGATATGAGTTTGAAGTACACCCCCCCACCCAAATCTAACTCTCTCTGCACATGTTACATCAGCTCCTCCTACAGTGCATATGGTTTTGTCCATTAGAGAGTGATTGTGCCTTTCCAAGTGAATCAGAATAATCCCCAGTATACATCATATATGTGAGGCCTATGCAATAAATTCCAAATGCAGTTTGACCTTGTGCAAAGGAATCCCTAAGCATATAGGCACTGACTGTCCCTGACCTTAAGTTCATGTGACAACATTACATCACGCAGAGGGTACATGTCCACCAAGAAGAGGGATTTGCAGCCCAGTGAAATTTCATATGCAATTTGACCTTGTGTGAACAATGGACTGAATATCTGAAATTGTATGCAATGCAATAGAATGTTTCCATACCATTGTAGCATTAGCCAAATCATTATGGACACCAGGTACTCTAATTAAACAAATGTGTTCAACTAAAGAAAGAGTCTAGTAACAACTCTTACCCTAAATCACTCACTAGCAGCAGCAGCAGCAGGATATGGGTGAGTGCACATCAGCGCAGTGTGATGATGTGCTTCTGTCTCTCTTTCATGTCAGAGCTCCCACAAGTGAAGATAATTAAAGTTATCAGCAGGAACTCCTGAGCAGCTAGAGCAATTCACAGTGATAACAGCAAATCACTATCCTTGCAGAGAAACTCCTTAGTGTCACCCCTGGCAGAATCAGTTAGAATCTGGGATATTAGAAGTACAATCCAAGGCAGCAGGAGATTTGTGACTGAAACTGGAGTCTCCTGCGGTATGTGGGAGGGTAGGCAACTATGTCATGAAGCCTCCATGATGTTGTTGCCTGTAAGTGCAGCATACATAACTTCATGCAAAAACCTGTCAGTCAGTCTACTCCATCACTTTGCCAGGTGAGCCCAGACCCTTAAATTCAGCACCCACACTGAAGAATATATTAGCAGTATTCTGTCAAAGTGTTATTTTCCCCAATATCTTTCGTCCAAGTTTTATTTTCCTTATTGTCAGCATGGAATGTATGAATTCCGTTTTCATATAGAGATGTATTTCACAAATATACAGTAGTCCTTAGATATTCCTATTAGAGTTGGCAGTTACTTATTAAAGCATCAGATTGAAGTTAGTTTTTGCAAGCTTTACTGCAGGTCTAGTTCTAAATCAGATGCATCACTTCATCTGTCAAGCTCCACAGAAAAAGATACAATAATTCACAGCTTTTTATTTATTCTAAAGGGCTCATAAAGTTTCCTGATGTCGGGATCTAAATCAATGCGAGCAATCCAGAGTAAAAAATCTCAATGAAAATAAATGGTCTCTGACGCACTAATATTCAAGATGAATGACAATTCATCTTAAAGCAATTATCTGAGAACCTATATCTGTATGGGTGTGGTATAAGCTTCTGACAGTTGGCGTTTTGGCATTATGCATACCATAAACAATCATGCAAATATACAGTTTGTCCAGGTTTAAGTACTAGTGCCGAAACAATGATCTATGCCATCCTGTGCTGGCCCTAAGTGAATGTGACATCATGATATCACACAGAGGGGACAGGGCCACCAAGCAGGGATATTGGCACCACCGCTGTGGCTGTTCAGATGGCAGAATGCCTGGAGCGTGATTTTGGTTGCATCCCAAGTACATTTGTAGGCAGAGGCAAGGGGCATGGTGCTAAAACAGTACAGTTTGCACACCATAAGGCAGTGAGTGGTTCCCAAACTGTGTGCCGTGGCTCTCCGGGGTGCCTTGGGACACTTGCAGGGGTGCCCTGGGTTGGTAGTCCAGGATCAATTCAAATTATTTATGGTTAATTATTTATGGGCAAAACCAGTGCTGGTGGCTGCCAATCATAGGGGGGCCGGAGAGGGGGTTAGACGGCGAGGGTGGCTTGTTTTTGTTGATCCTCTGCAAAAGCAAGCCATCCTCGCCGCACAAACCCCCTCACTGGTGGCATTCAATACCGCCCTATATATGACTTTGCAAGTACTGTAATGTTCTTTTGAAAACATTGCCACTTGGCTTGTGGGTCAAGAAAGCTTGAGGCCGTGGGGCCTGATTCATGTTTGAAAGCAAAGAAAAATGAAGCAAGAAACTGGCTAAAACTATGCTGCACTGCAGTTAGATTTGAGTGGTCTGTGTTTTCGCAAAACTGCTCCAAAAAGCCCTTTAATGCATTTTAGTGTAAAATGCAAAAATCTCAGCTTTTCACATTTTTAGTAAAAAAATATTAATAAATATGCCCCTTAATGCTTACATGTGCACCAGCATTTTTCTTTCTTCTGTGTGGTACAAGGAGTGTGCAGTCCTACCCCCCCCCCCCCCCCCCCACACACACACACACACACACACACACACACACACCCCTCAGCTTTTTTGTACACCAGGGTTGCCTACCCTCCCAGAATGGCTGGGTGGCTCCCAAAAACTGGGTCCCCCTCCCGGCCCCCCGGAAAGGTGGGCAACCCTCCCTGATACCGGCGCCCCCTCCCTGCAGCAGCGTTAAATTCCTGTGATTTGAGGCTTTTCAGGGGAGGAGCTAAAGATGCAATCTACATCAGGCCCCGCCCCCCAAAGTGCTGCTGACAGTCTCCTCTCCGTTCTTCTCCCAGAGAGGAGACTTTAAAAGTAGGCAACCCTTTTGTACACTGAGATTTTAGTTTGGGTACGCCCCTCCCAAACCTCAATTACCTCCCTTGCCCTTCTATCCTCTCTGAGCTCGCCTTAGGATGCCTGCGTTACAGTTAGTAACTGTACAGCCAAATGAGGATCATTAGGTCGACAATCATAAAGTCAATAGGTCGACCACTATTGGTCAACAGGCATCGACCCATGGAAAAGATCGACATTCATTAGGTCAACATGACACAAGCAAAATGTCGATGTGGAAAATGGTCAACATGTGTTTTTCTGAATTTGATTATTATATTCTCCCTCTATGCCCACTGGGATGATAAAGCAGGAATAAGTCAGGACAAGTCAAGGCAGGATTTAGTTGGCTGGTGCGCTATCACCTTCTACTTTATCTCTTCACTAGGCTTAATACATCTGCCCCAGTATTGCTGTTTGCCTTTGCTCCCCAGGGGCAGATTGACCTGGCGGGAAACCGGGCCATTTCCCGGTGGGCTGGTCCAGATTTCCATCTGGCTGGGCTGAGACCGTCCTACCAGGGCCGGTGCTATGTGGCCATACTTGTTTTGGGCTATCCTGCCCTTCTTTATGACCAGGCTGCGGCGGGTGACTGGTGCCTGGTAAGTAACATATCCCCCCCCCCCCTGGCAGTAGCGACCCCCCCCCCCCCCCCGGGCAGTAGCGCGTGCACCCCCGCTGCCCCCTCGGGCAGTAGCAAGTGCACCCCCCTCCAGGCAGTAGCATATCAAACACACACTCACACACACACCCCGGGCAGTAGTATGTCAAACACACACACACACCCCACCCGGGCTGCTTCGAGATTGTTCCCGAGCCTGATTTCATAGCCAATCCGCCCCTGTTGCTCCCTAATCTGAATCAGCCCTATAAAGTTTTAAAAAAATAATGAAATACTGTTTTGTTCTTGCGCCCCAACTACAGAGACTGATACAGCAAACCGTTACGTTCGCTCTCACCACTCAGGGCCAGTAGCCATGAAATTAATTTGATAAATAAGTCCATGTTATCACCACAAAAGGGCTCTTAATAATATATATGCACCAGTGACGGCTGCCTTTCCATAAATGACAGAATACCTGGCTGTCAGTACAGTGAATCACTTTGTCTTCATGCCCTCGGCTCCGGACTGGAGGAGGCATTTATGAGTCGCCTGGCTGCCAATGTATATATTGGTGTCTGCGGTTATCTGTAGAGCAGTGTGTAGTGCAGTAACTCGTCCAATGATCATTTACATTCTAATCTAACACTTGGGTTTCAGGGGAATAGCTATGTACGGCAACAGCGAGACAGTGACCAATTATCTGGCACTATATGTATCGCAGCATTGTTTTGCTGGATGAATGTGCAAAGAAATGACACTGGATTCAACAAGGTAGCAATTGCTAGTGTTATAAACCTGGAAACGAATGAGGCTGTACATCAGGAAACAAGGACCATTAACATTTGCTGTGTTTTCTGATACATATGGCAGAAAATGCAATATGCATATTATAGGAGGGTGTGTGGCCTGTGATATTCTGTGTGTTGTTTTTTTTTTTAAGATATTGTGCTGCACCCTCATTCCAAAAAGGGTGCAAAAAATGACATGTATATTACAAAAGATATTTTGAGAGATCAAATCATATTTGTTAAGATTTTTAAGGTTATAGATATTTTTTTAAATGTTTCATTGTTGCAAATGTGCTGTAATTGTGTAGTTGTAAGTGGATTTAAACATTCCCGTATATGCAACTGCCCCCCCCCCCCCCCCCCCAAAAAAAAAACCCTCTATCTTTTTAGAACTCATTTGTGTCCGACTTTCTAATTTGAATACCAATACATCGGCCGAGTTGTATGCTTAACATGGCCAAAACATCTGGATCCTCTTTCTGAACGAAAGCATCCAAGGTTTCAGGAACTCTGACATTATTACATTGCCTGACTTTGCAAATCTCTGACTTTTGTGGACAAATCAGACATTTCACAAAAATCGTCTCCCAGTACATCCCCTGCCCATAACGCCCTTAAAATGGCAGGCCAATCTGTGTGGCAGGTTTACAAATCATTCCGTCTTCTAGGAGACAGTTGGTGCAGAGGGAGAGGTGTTTAAGCAATTTTTTGAACAAGCTAATTAATGGTGGGGAAGAAAAAGCCTCAAAATTGCAAAACAATTTGAATACAGACTATTCCTGCATTGAAAAGCATCAAGTTTGGAAGGTGGAATTAATGTTCCTATGAAGAGATGAAATGGTTTTACAACTTCAAACTGCTCATTCAGTGCTGGGGCTCGCCAGACCGCCACCACTGGTGAACCGGCGCTCCATCTGACTGGGACGCACGAGCATCCCACACACATGCACGTCTCAGTTTCCTGGCGGCAGGGGACGGGAACCCTGCCCATCTCCGCTTCAGGGAGACTGGCAAGAATGTGGGATTGCGTGGCGAGGACCGGCGGCGAATCGATGGGGAGCTCCGTAGTAAGGGGACGCATGCGCGTCCCCTTCCGGGGGCTGGCGAATCTACCGCTAGCCCCTGCAAGGAAGAGGGATCTGTAATCCTGTTAGTAAGGGTCAAACAATAATACACAAATAAGAAAACCTACAAAAAATGTTAATTTATAAGAGTAATAAAAATCCTACAGTACATAGGAGACAGTGGGCCGTCTTTTCTGTGTCCATGGGGTTTATTAACTAAAATGTTGCAGATGGGATGTTGCTATGGTCAATCAATCAGGTTCTATCTATTATATTCTAGAAGGTATTAATAAGAAGTAAATTCTGATTAGTTGCCCATAGCAACATCCCATGTTCAATACTCACATCTGAGTAAATAAGTCCTTTCTACTTGGATCGTAGACACAGAAAAGATGGCCCACTGCTTCGAATATAGGATTTTGTTGCATATATTAACATTTTGTTAGTGTTGCACCTTCTGGTTTTGGAATTAATCATATATATTATTTCTAGAAGGTGTTTTTTGGTGACGATCCCTTTTTGTCTCCCTTCATACTTAACCAAAAGCGATAAATGAGGTACCATATTAAAACTGAAGTTCTCTGTTCCTGCGAATTGTTAATTTAGTATTGTTTGTTTTAAAAATGGGAGTTAAGAATGGACGTTTGGAACATTCGCATGCAAAATGTTCGCACAGGCCAAAATGTTCTGTTTTCCCTGCCTTTAATGAACTTCATGTGTTTAATGAGTGATTGTTGCATGCTTCTCATCTGACTAATCAACCATCCATGATATTGTTCAATAAATTATACACCATTTACTTAATAGGTTTGTGTAATTAAATAAACATATTGCGTTACCTCAGGGCACATGGGCAGATGAGTTATCATTGGCTCCGGGAGATAGGCAAAATATATTTTCATAATACGGCACAGTGGAGCGAGAAAACTCTTGTTCCGTATTTGTAGCGATTTTACAGCTTCTATACAATGTGCTGGGTGGATTTCATTTTTAATTGAAAAGCAGGAAAAGTCAGACTAGCTTAAGACAAGATTGTGATCATAAAATTTATATTAATTTAGTTCTATATAGTGCTCAATTAGTTTAGTAATACCATTCAGGTGCATTGAAAGGAGGGGTCATACTGAGTATATAAGAAATCCATGGTTTCCCTCAGCTCACTGAATAGTATTAGTAACCTGTTTTGAACACTACATGTTAATATAATTCAGAGATATTGGTTACATTTATCTGCGCAAATGTATGTGTAAGCCCCCAAGCCGTCATCAAGACTTCTTTGTATATTGGGGGGCCCTAGCACTAAATCTAGGTGCGTGGTGCGGCACCCCCAAATGAAACAACATAAGCTAGAAAGGCCGGAGCGGCACAATGACATGCTTGGGATAGGCATATGAATATCCTTACAAAGAAATAAGGATTAAAAAGGGTTGAGATTACCTGAAGGGTAAAAAAAGGGGCAGACTAGATGGGCCAAATGGTTCTTATCTGCTGTCAAATTCTATGTTTCTATGTCAATGACCTACATTGTCTACAGTTATTAGCTATTGGGGCCTGGCTTCGGTTGGCCGACATAATAGCTATATTACTTTGTATGCATTTGTGTCTACTTTTAAATCCGCCAGATGAGAAGATGGCGCTATGGGTACTTCCATGACCTGTCACATCCTCCAAATATCATCTGTTATGTGGTATTTTATTTTGTATTTGAATGTAAGTTAAACATACATACTCGTATTAGTAGGCCATTCCGCCGCCAACATACTTCCCAAGTCATACATAAATAAAATCTGGCCATATTTTAATTGGTAATCTGTTGCCCGTGTGAAAATGTCTATAGAGTACGCCTTGCAGGAATGGGCAGAACTCATTTATAACCATTTCTAGATACAATGATGACTAGTTGCCGCAAGTTTTATTAAAGTCAAATTCGGATACCAGTTTTGTAGGTGTCATTGTTATTTTTTTTGTTTTTGTGAGCCCTGAATTCCCTGAGCGCCCTGAGAATCAGGTGATTATTATCATAAGAATGTTGGCTTCCCCTGTTTGAACCAAATAATGTTTTAGAACTGATAGCGGTTGGATCCACTGGGATGATGATGATGATGATGGTGATTAGAACTATTTTTAAATGAATGTGTTCCCGCTAAGAATGGAGACTCTAGGAGAAAACGAAGATCGTTTATTGTCTGCATACTGTAGATCTTAGTTATTATGGGTGATAAAACAGATGGCACTTGGGAGGATTTCACATATTTACAACATAACAACCCAAACTCCTGAAATTATTATTGCAACATATCTTCATTCCAGATGGAACACAATTATTTATTTTAAAGAAAATGATAAAGCCAAGTTCCATTTTAGTGTGAGCCTGCCCACTCATAAAACACCAATGCAATAGTAAATTCATTTTTATTAACCAGTTTAGTTAGGTTACCTTTTATTTTTATAATAGCTTGAATCAATCTGGTGCACATTATTAGGGGAGTTTACACAATTAGAGACTACAGAAAGTTCACATTCTTTCAGGGATGTAAAAATTGGAAACCTACTTCTTCTATGACGTATAAGACAATGTTATCATTTATAATGGGCCAAATGTAATAAGCTTCAAAAAGTGATAAAGTGGAGAAAGAGGGCGGGATGCACTAACATCGGCAGCCCATTACTGCCCCCCTCCGCCAGCTACCGCAATGATGCTAATCACATATGCACTAACATCGGCAGCCCATTACTGCCCCCCTCCGCCGGCTACCGCAATGAGGCTAATCACATATGCGATTAATATCGCAAAGGGCAGCTCTTGTGATAAGAGCTGCCCTTTGCGAAGCAGTCAACGGTGGTTGAGTGTGTGTCCCCGCGGCTCTCCCCTCCTCGTCTGCCCTGCAACCCCCTGCTCAGACGGCTCCGCCTCCTCCTCCCTGCACCCTCCCTTCGGACATCAGGTGAGGGTGGGGGGGCATATGGGGCAGCATGGGAAGCGGTAAGAAGCCCATAAGTTTACCCCCCGCAGTAAAAACCCAGCGTGTGGGTTTTCCTGCATACCAAAATGCAATTAAAACCCCGATAATGGGTTTTTTACTGCATTTTTCCTTTAGTGCATCCCGCCCAGAAAGAGATAAACTACCATCCAATCAGCTCAAGAATACAGTACCTATCCTTATGTATCAATGCCTATTTCCCTATAGATTGTAAGCCTGCGAGCAGGGCCCTCCTACCTTTTGACTGTCTGTAAATACCCTGTTTGTTGTATCACTGTCTCCTATTGTGAAGCGCAACGGAATATGCTGAGCTATATAAGAAACTGTTAATAAATAAATAACTGCCATGCTACATGCTGTGCTTGAAAATGGCAGTTATTAGCTTTGCAGCCACACAGCACTGAGGTCATGAGTATGTGTCCTACCCAAGTTCTGTCAACGTCGCGTTTGTTCAATCTCTCCTATTGGGGCAGATGTATTAAGCTTTAACAAGAGATAAAAGCTAGGGTGATAAAGAGAGATAAACGTCCAGCCAATCACCTAACTGTCATGTTACAGGCTGTGTTTGAAAAAAGTCAGTACAGAGCTGATTGGCTGGACGTTTATCTCTCTTTATCACACTTGCATTTATCTCTTGTTAAGGCTTAATACATCTGCCCCATTATGTACTGTGTGTTTTTTTCTGGATACTCAGGCCTCCCCCCCCCCCCCCCCCTCCCCAATCCAAAGTGCTAATGCAGGTTACTTGGCTTTTGAAAAACAAAATAACCCTAGTGTGCAGTGGCGGCTTGGGGGGGGGGGGGGGGGGCACCACAGTTCAAAATTCAAATAGGGGAGGAACACCAACTGCTAGTGAGTCAGTTTGGAATGGCAGTTGTTGTGGCTCCCTTATTTAAATTATAAACTGGAGCCGCCACTTCTAGTGTGTATGGTTTTTTTGGTACTTGTTTCCTAGCACGGCCACAATCGCGGGTAATTTTTAATGGTCTGCGATGCGACCGACGCGATGCCCGCGATTTCCCATTGAAATGCTTTGAAAAAGTCAAAATCGCGTCGGTCGCATCGTATGCGGCCAAAAAAAGCATACGATGGTACCGACGCGATGCCCGCGATTTCCCATAGGGAGCAATGTAAAATGCCTCAATTTACCCAAATCAACATAGGGAACAATGTTAAATGGGCCAGAGACTCCGAAAAACCCCCCTGACCAGTGAAATGGCCCCCCAAAAATAGTTAACGCCACCCCACGATCAACGTCAACCCGAAGCGTGGCGAGCGCAGCGGTACGCGTCCTCCGACCTTTTCATACCCCCACTATCCACGTCGGCGTGGAGTTGAGAATAGATTAGTGTGGCGAGCGCAGCGAGCCACCGAGCCCGAAGCGTGGCGAGTGCAGCGAGCCCCACGAGGGGACGCGGATACCTGTGAAGCCCGCGAAGGGACGCGTTTACCTGTGAAGGTATCCGGGTCCCCACGCGGGGCTCGCTGCGCTCGCCACGCTTCGGGCTCGGTGGCTCGCCTCGCTCGCCACACTAATCTATTCTCAACTCCACGCCGACGTGGATAGTGGGGGTATGAAAAGGTCGGAGGACGCGTACCGCCACCCCTCGCGGGCTCGCTGCGCTCGCCACGCTTCGGGTTGACGTTGATCGTGGGGTGGCGTTAACTATTTTTGGGGGCCATTTCACTGGTCAGGGTTTTTTTGGGGGGTCTCTGGCCCATTTAACATTGGTCCCTATGTTGATTTGGTTAAATTGAGGCATTTTACATTGTTCCCTATGGGAAATCGCGGGCATCGCGTCGGTCGCATCGCATGCGATTTTTTAGCCCATGCGATGCGACCGACGCGATTTTTTTACCTGCGATGCCCCAGATCAAGATCGTTGTGGCCGTGCTAGGAAACAAGTACCGTTTTTTTTTATGTGGGAAGGACTATGCGAATGACTAAATATTATTTGTATAGTGCTGTGGAATATGTGTGCAATCTCTATATATATGTCTAGTGTCTGTGAGTCTCCGAAACACTGCCCTCTGCTGCCGGAGAGTGAAACTACATCTCTGTTTCACACATGCATAAACACAGAAGGTAGTCAACTAGCTTTCTAAGCTTTTTCTTTGAGTGGGCTTACTAGTATATAAACAACTGTTATTAAATAAAAGAAAACTGCTTGTAAAAAATGTGTTTTACAGTACCATGGACAGTGCTTGTATTTTCATTTAGAGACTATTGTATTTTTACGCAATAGAGAGTGCAAAAAACTATGGGCCCAATGTTTTTGTATCTGCTCAGTAGCTGTAATGCATTGGTGCAGATTTAGTCATGCCATGTTACTTTCAGTGCTTCAACCGCCACTGCATGATTGCCACGCTGCTACTGTTTGGGAACGTAAGGAAGTGAGAAGTGTCTAGATGTTTTCTAGTTGTTTGAAGCCAGTGGCAGCAGCTTCACTGGTCCCCACAGCATAAGTCTAACTGCATAAGGTTATGCAGTTGATCCGATGCAGCATATTCAGACACAGAATAGGATTAGGGCAGCAGGCAGCGGGTGTATTTTATTTAAGATGCCTCCTACGGCTTTGGCATATTTTCACACAAAGACGTACACCTTTTGCTTTAACACCTTAAAGTCAACTGTGGTGCATTCTGACTTAAGGCCCCCATACACTAGCCGATTTTGGTCCGATTTCGGCCAGATCAGTCTGATCTGGCCGAAATCGGACCAAAATCGGCTAGTTTTGATGTCCCCTCAATCACAGGCTGCCCATTCATTGTATAGGCTTTTTTTTTCTAGCACTGACAGCTCCCGGCTCTATGCCGCCTGTGTCCCCCGCAGCGTCCCCAGTTCCCCCTGCTCCCACCAGCAGCCCTGCTCTGTAGCCCCCCCCCCCCCTCCCTGCTCCCCGGGTTTTTTACATGTGATAAATCGAGACGATTTATCACATGTAAAAAATGGCACATCAAGTGCCAATCTAATCAAGCTCCCCCGGGGAAGCTCAGGGGGAAGTCGGGGGCGACTTGTCCTAAGGACAAGTCGCCCTAGTGTATGGGGGCCTTAAGTTTCCGCACTGTCGGGAAATTATTTTTGCCCATTCTTCTTTGCAGATGTGTTGAAAGCTGCTCAGAATGTTTGGTTGGAGGACACTTGTCCAAGCACACCAGTTTTGCTTTAGCCTTCTGCTTGGGATGATCATCCTACTGAAAGGAAAACTTTGGTTCCACTTCTCATAATGGGGCAGATGTATTAATCCTCGTGAAGAGATAAAGTGGAGATAAAGTGGAGGGAGATAATGCACCAGCCAATCAACTTCCAACTGTCATTTTCAAACACAGTTCATTGGCTGGTGCTTTATCTTCTTTCACTTCATCTCTTCTCCAGGCGAGTGCAGCGAGCCCACGAGGGGACGCGGATACCTGTGAAGCCCGCGAAGGGACGCGTTTACCTGTGAAGGTATCCGCGTCCCCACGCGGGGCTCGCTGCGCTCGCCACGCTTCGGGCTCGGTGGCTCACCTCGCTCGCCACACTAATCTATTCTCAACTCCACGCCGACGTGGATAGTGGGGGTATGAAAAGGTCGGAGGACGCGTACCGCCGCCCCTCGCGGGCTCGCTGCGCTCGCCACGCTTCAGGTTGACGTTGATCGTGGGGTGGCGTTAACTATTTTTGGGGGCCATTTCACTGGTCAGGGGTTTTTTTGGGGGTCTCTGGCCCATTTAACATTGGTCCCTATGTTGATTTGGTTAAATTGAGGCATTTTACATTGTTCCCTATGGGAAATCGCGGGCATCGCGTCGGTCGCATCGCATGCGATTTTTTAGCCCATGCGATGCGACCGACGCAATTTTTTTACCTGCGATGCCCCAGATCAAGATCGTTGTGGCCGTGCTAGGAAACAAATACCGTTTTTTTTTATGTGTGAAGGATTATGCGAATGACTAAATATTATTTGTATAGTGCTGTGGAATATGTGTGCAATCTCTATATATATGTCTAGTGTCCGTGAGTCTCCGAAACACTGCCCTCTGCTGCCGGAGAGTGAAACTACATCTCTGTTTCACACATGCATAAACACAGAAGGTAGTCGACTAGCTTTCTAAGCTTTTTCTTTGAGTGGGCTTACTAGTATATAAACAACTGTTATTAAATAAAAGAAAACTGCTTGTAAAAAATGTGTTTTACAGTACCATGGACAGTGCTTGTATTTTCATTTAGAGACTATTGTATTTTTACGCAATAGAGAGTGCAAAAAACTATGGGCCCAATGTTTTTGTATCTGCTCAGTAGCTGTACTGCATTGGTGCAGATTTAGTCATGCCATGTTACTTTCAGTGCTTCAACCGCCACTGCATGATTGCCACGCTGCTACTGTTTGGGAACGTAAGGAAGTGAGAAGTGTCTAGATGTTTTCTAGTTGTTTGAAGCCAGTGGCAGCAGCTTCACTGGTCCCCACAGCATAAGTCTAACTGCATAAGGTTATGCAGTTGATCCGATGCAGCATATTCAGACACAGAATAGGATTAGGGCAGCAGGCAGCGGGTGTATTTTATTTAAGATGCCTCCTACGGCTTTGGCATATTTTCACACAAAGACGTACACCTTTTGCTTTAACACCTTAAAGTCAACTGTGGTGCATTCTGACTTAAGGCCCCCATACACTAGCCGATTTTGGTCCGATTTCGGCCAGATCAGTCTGATCTGGCCGAAATCGGACCAAAATCGGCTAGTTTTGATGTCCCCTCAATCACAGGCTGCCCATTCATTGTATAGGCTTTTTTTTTCTAGCACTGACAGCTCCCGGCTCTATGCCGCCTGTGTCCCCCGCAGCGTCCCCAGTTCCCCCTGCTCCCACCAGCAGCCCTGCTCTGTAGCCCCCCCCCCTCCCTGCTCCCCGGGTTTTTTACATGTGATAAATCGAGACGATTTATCACATGTAAAAAATGGCACATCAAGTGCCAATCTAATCAAGCTCCCCCGGGGAGCAGCCGGGGAAGCTCAGGGGGAAGTCGGGGGCGACTTGTCCTAAGGACAAGTCGCCCTAGTGTATGGGGGCCTTAAGTTTCCGCACTGTCGGGAAATTATTTTTGCCCATTCTTCTTTGCAGATGTGTTGAAAGCTGCTCAGAATGTTTGGTTGGAGGACACTTGTCCAACCACACCAGTTTTGCCTTAGCCTTCTGCTTGGGATGATCATCCTACTGAAAGGAAAACTTTGGTTCCACTTCTCATAATGGGGCAGATGTATTAATCCTCGTGAAGAGATAAAGTGGAGATAAAGTGGAAGGAGATAATGCACCAGCCAATCAACTTCCAACTGTCATTTTCAAACACAGTTCATTGGCTGGTGCTTTATCTTCTTTCACTTCATCTCTTCTCCAGGCTTAATACATCGGACATTTTCAGCTCCAGGCTCATGAGGCCCTTAATTTGGCCCTTCAGAAATGTATGCAAGAATTACCGGCAAGGAGGTTCTGGCTAGACTGCAATATAACAGAGCCATAGAGAGGAGGCAAGGCACTAATGATAAAACAAGTGCATTAATAGCGCAGCATCGTGGTTGCCTGGCGACGGGTGGTGACCATTGCCTCTGTGTGAAGACGGCACAACGCCCCAATGGCTAGGATCACATACAGTATCGGCTCGTCAAATAAAACTAGAGATGTGCTTTGATGTTGTTCTGCTCAGTAGTGACTTCTATAGAGCCATCCTCCCATAAAGGCCATTTGTATGAAGCGTTCTTGATATGGTTGACAGGTACACCTTCATGACAGTCTCAGCCACCAATCTCTGTAATCCTGCCAGCAGAGATATGAGTCTGAACATTTTCTGGTTTGCAATAGAGAGAGAGCGAGAGAGAGAGAGAGCGAGCGGTAGATGCAGATGAATCTGATAATTGTCCATTATTGCACTATTACAGTAGCAGAGCAATTATGGATGCATTTGAATGCAGCGCCTCTGCTCTGTAAATGTTTGTCATCGTGTAAGTCTTCCAATTTTTCTGTAAACACCTAAAACAAATTTGAGCTGATTCTGAAACAGCAGATGCCTAATCATCATTAGTGTTTATGTGATTATTTCCTGTCTTCTGCAAATGTGAAGCCGACATTTGCATAACCCAGCAATGATAAATACATCATTTGGAATGGTAATATTTATTTCCCATTGCTTGACAACACAAAGCTCAGCTACTTTTTTATATTGTATCATTTACAATCATCTAATTAATTAACTGCTAATGTATGTTAAACCGCTCTATCATTGCTCCTACAGTACCACAACTGCAGCTGGGGTAGCAACTGCCCCTTGGTTACCCAGGGGGTCCCTTATAACTTAATACTGTATATGGTTATTATCTAGCATTGTGGCCTCCAGCACTATGTGTGTCCTTCAGTACTACCAACTTGGGCTGGCCATCAACAGGTGGTCTACATTGATAGTGCCATCCATAGTTTACATCAGTTGCAGGATACCAGTGACAGTATGGCAATGATGATGTACATTATTGAGATCCATCATTACATTGGCTAAAGAATTGACTCAGCTGTGGACTAATCAGGTGAAGGGGGAAAGCTTCATGAGTCGTGCCGGTGGAGTAGCTAAACTCAGTTCCCACAAGAAACAAAAAATATTGCCAACCATGGGTTCTCCACTGTTGATGACAAATAATTGTCTATCAGTGGCAACACATCGATCCTTGTTAACAGTTGGTGATCGATGAACATCCCTGCTACCAATGAGGAATGGGCAGTCGGTAGTAGTACATTGATTTTCTGCAAGATTGGCACCATTGCAACAATGGCAAGGGATCATGATCTGGAGGAATTAATATCACATAGTGCAACGTGCACTCTCAGAATGAATGGTTTTCACCAATCAGGAGCTGTCCTCCTATGAAGGAGTCATTCATAAAGAGAGCCGGATCACTGGCGCTTGGAGATTATGTCATCCCAAGCACTGGAAAACGGATGATCCAGCAAATCTTGGGTCCAGCCTGCAGTATGAGCAACACCGTGAAACCATATTCAGTGACCCACGTTGGAACTGTGTTATTTATGTGAAAGGGCTACTAGACATTTGTTCCTTGCATTGCATTGTTGATACTGTCCTCCTTCATGGACTCACATGTTTAAGCAGCAATCAGGACTGTGTGATATAAAGAGGTATTTTGCTATAATTCATATGGGATACTGAGGTCTCAATACATTGGGGAATAGCGGTCATCCCACAGGAGACAGGCACATTAATTTCTTCAACTAGGGTGTGCTGGCTCCTTCCCTCTACTTCCCCTCCACTAGCCAGTTTTACAAAATGTGCCCTCAAGAGAGGATGCACACTCCTGGAGCTCCAGAGAGTTTTTCTTCCGTTTACTTTACTTTGTTATTTTGGGGTTGCTGTTTGGGCAAAACAGCTTCCCTGCTTCATGGGAAGTTGGGGGAAGGGTCAGTTGCAGGCCTTTTAAGGAACCAAACTGATCCCTGCTGAAGGTCCACTGACCTGAGAGGGTGTTGTTACCATGGGCATTGTGCTGCAGCGCGCACACACCTAGCATGCCGCACACCCCTGGCTGAGCCTGAAGACATCAGTGGTGAGTGTTCTCCGGGGTCCCCAGTTCATGTGCGGCAAGATGGCGGCTTACACTGGATGCCAAGAGCTGTCACTGGACCACCAGGGCATGTTCTGATCTGTTGTTAACATGTTTAACACCAGCGCCAGTATAAATATAAGTATAGCCCTGGGGCCATTAGAGGGGCGGGGCTTAGCTCAGAACAGGACCAGAGCTAGAAAGCGCGCTTACACACTGCTTCTACCTCACGCTGTGGGCGCCATTACAGCAGCAAATACCCTGACTATAAGCCATATCCTCTCTATGCATACAGCAACCACTCCCTTATATATATGTATCCCATATGAATGATAGTGAAAATAGGATTTTAATACCTATTGGTAAATCCTTTTCAAGGAGTTCATATGGGATACTGAACACCCGCCTCAGTGCGGGGCTCTGATTGCAATTACTTGTGATCTTGTTCCAACTATTCTTGTAGGTTGCAAGGCAGTGACTTCAATACTCTTTTGGTACCTTACAGATCTGTTGACCTGAGTTGGAGTGTCTGAGTTTTGGTGACTTGTTGCTCCCTACAAATCATTTTAGTGATTTTTTGTTATAATGTTACAATAACAGGGTTAACTACATTTAGTTAAGTATGTTGTTGTGTTTGTTGTGGTGTACTGGTGCGAATCTCACCACATTACTTGTTCACGTTAATCCTACCTCACGTACGTTATCCTTCCTTCAAGCACAGTTTCTTAGCTGGCTAGTAAGAGGAATTAGAGTGGGAGGAGCCAGCACACCCTGGTTGAAGAAATGTATGTGCCTGGCTCCTGTCGGATACTCTCTATTCCCCAATGTAATGAGACCTCAGTATCCCATGTGAACTCCGTGAAAAGGATTTACCGGTAGGTATTAAAATCCTATTTTATCAAACTGTGGAGATAGAAAAAGTATTAACCAATCAGCTCCTAGCTGCTCTGTATGTTACAGGCTGTGTTTGAAAAATGACAGCTTGGTTGGTAATTTATCTCTCTTCAATTTATCTGTCTCCGAGCCTTGATCTAACTGCCATGCACCCTGCTAGCCAAAATCAAGGACTATGGGGCAGCAATTTTTGCCCCACACCCAGGTCAGGTTGCTCTGTATGAAGGACACAACATATTAGCATGTTATGGCGTAAAGCAATGGGGTACCTAATGAGTCGCCAACAGTTGGGATCCCGGACATTGGAATCCTGACTTTTCAACTGCCTGACAGTTGCGATTCTGTCCAACAGGGGATATTCTCTCTCGTGGGAATCCACGATACCCATTGAGGGAGAAAAGAACCTGTGGCAAGGGAAGCGAGCCACCGATCCTGAGCGAGTGCAGCAAGCCCACAAGGGGCTTTTTGCGCTCCTCCCCTGATGGAATACTGATGTCGGTATACTGACCTCGGGATCCTGACCGGTGGCGTGTCCTGTCACACCAAAAGCAATCACCTATACTCCTATAGTTTCTATACTAATAGCTTGCTCACCTTTGTGGAGCTGGAGGCATATACGGGCAGCTCTGCAAGCTAAGCAATGGGGAGGAGGGGTGTTACAAGCCTCATCTTGCGCAAATTACACCAACTCTACATCAGACCTCATGCTGCCTTTCAGTGCGGAAACGTCACTATCATTTCTGCTATACAGTAATGTGTCTTTAGATGGGTATAAATTGAGAAATTTCTCTTTACTGAGCTTTAAGGTGAATAGCTCTTGCCTTGCATTTTCTTTCCGAACACATCTTGTGCCATTTGTATGTGTTTGTTGCTTGTAAATTGAACGGGAAAGACTGCCGTGACCTCCAGTGACCTCGAAATCAAACGACTAATGAACGTCAGACATGTTTTCATTTGGCAAAGCATTGAGAGTTATGTGGCGACATACTGGATCATAAATTAGCGCTACTTTCAAATTTACTCAACGGAATGGAATTTATTCTTCAAAAAAATAGGAATAATCCGTTTATGAAATAGAATGTTTTATACTGTCTGGGGGATGGATTCCTACATGCCTCCAATACTATTTCTTTAAATATGAATTGTATAATTCCTCCTGGACTAGGCTTCTTCCTTGTTCCCTTGTAACCTTGTGGGAGTCTCCCGGAATGAATGAACGCTTTTCCTAGCGGACCTGTTTATGTAATGGCTCTCTAAGGAGAGTAGCTAACGTGCACAGTGAAGGCTGTAACATAAAGGTCATTGATGTATATATATTAATAAAAGCATAGAATTTGGGAGCAATATCAATATTTCCAATCCATCCTCGTGTACAGGTGCTAACGTCTTCTAGAACGGTAAACACTATGAAATACACCCTGACTGGTACGTGGTTACTGAAATACAGCCGTTGTTAAGCTGTTCTCTGAATCATACCACACAGCTGCAGTCTCCAAGGTATTGTCGCTGCCTGGCAGTCTTGTACTATATTTCGGGGAATTCAGATTGCTCTGTATCTGCAGATCCTTCTGAATACATTAATGAAGACTGGTCTTTAACATGATTAAGGCAGATATGTGACCTAATTTGCAGAAGGAGGAAATAACGCACCGTAGGAAACGATGGTATATGCAAAATCGCTGTAATACAATGGCTCATTTTGCATTCAAGCTTTTTTTTTTTTTGTGTTGAACCAAAATGATGATCATATAGTGTATTAAAGATATAATATAGATAAATATCATTGTGTTTTATGGGCTGTCAAATATGAAAACAAATTCAGGGACATTTACTGTCAATTCCCCATGGTAAAAGATGACGCTAGGAACCCTTTTTTGTGTATATTATTTTTATGTTTTGACAGATGATTTTTGTTGTGCAATTGTTTACGGTGCAGGAAACCCATCACGGCATACAGGCCCGAAACATTGTGACAAATCAGTAAACATAGCATTTTATATGGGTATAATAGTAGTTATATAACGTTCCGGACAACATAATTGGGAACCTTAGTTTGATGAGTGAATCAACATTTTTTAGACAATCCACTACTGCAAGTGCAATCCAACAAAGTACACTCTTCTTTGGATGTTCTCGCTAAGAAACACAGTAAGTTCATCGCAACACTGTGAAAAGGAAGATAATCAGAGAAACTGCACAGACATAAAGAATGACAATTGGGGCAGCCAATCCATCCAGTTGACATGGTACATTAAACACTGCTAGCTAGGGCTACGAAGACCCCTGGGCAATCACTGCTCTTCAATAAGAGCTTTCATTGCACTGAGAGAACACCGTAACTTGCAATCCTTCTTTTGTTCTCTGGACTGGTAGAGATGAAACAATTATTTGACTTATACCTGCTTTATTGGTGTATTTCATACATAAAGACTTGAACCGAAGGAGATTTTCATGGGTTTGATGAGTAAATACAATCTCTTAGGATGACTGTAGAGCTACGTATAGCAACAATGAAATCTTCATGATGCGCTTGTCCGTCTTTGTAAGAAAAATAAACATATTTGCTGTGTACTCTCTTTAGACATAGGCGGTTTGGTGACTAGTGGAGAGAAATAAAGTACCAGCCAATCAGCTCCTAACTGTCACACCACATGCAGTGTTTGGAAAATGACTGTTAGGTGCAGACCCCTCTCAGTTTATCCCTCTCCAGTTTATGAAGAATCTCCAAGGCTTAGTACTTCTGCCTCTATGTCTCTCTGCACAGTTTGACCCATGGGCATCACTATGGCACAGCTCTATTTAACACATACAGAACATAAATAACAATTTTACTGGTAATTTGCTGGAAACTGGTAAAATGTTATGGACACACCAATTAGGGCAAATTGACTATTATATATTATTTATTTTTGGTCGAACTCTTCATTTTACAGATTTACCCCTCTTCCCCAAGTGGCAGAAAATAGTGAGGAGTAGCGGGTAGTGAGAGTAGAGGATGCCGCCTCTAGAACCCGACTAACTCGGCTCTGGTAACTTCTCTAGGGCTTGACAATAAGCAATTATAATTAAATACCTTTGCTAGTGCAGCATTATCAAACCATTGTATCAAAAACTCTATGTACTGTATGACTATGGGGAATATTCCATCGCTGTCGGAACTACCGTCTTGTCGGAAGGGGATCCGACCTATTCAATAAGGTCTGTTTTTTTCCACTATGGTAGAATGCTCCAACCTGACGAAAAACCTGGTGGATTGGCGGAATAAATATACGGATCCACATGCTTTTGTCAGAAATGCAGCCATATCCGGCAGGTTTTGGCCCCCATTTCTGGCAATCTCAATCGGACTTTAAAACAAGTTGGATTGAGGTCGGGAGGATGGCGCCGGGTGAACAGCAGCTGCTCACATAGTGCAGTCCTCCCGTCTGCCATGTTCTCACCTCTCCCGCCACCGGGCCGGGTGAGAGCAGAATCGGTATTGATGGCCGCTGGGTCGAACTATAAGTATACTTCACCTTAAGAATCATAGATGATATATGCAATATGTGCATTAGATGTATTAGCAAGAAGCAGTAATACATAACTTTGGTACATGGCTCTTATGAGGAACCAAAGCCATGTGTCATTCAGGACCTCAGCTCCTATGCTATGCTAGGAAATCTGACAGTGGGGGGAGGAAGTGGGGTCCATGCTGTAGCATGGCCGTCATTATCAAGGACCTCCCTTGGCTGTACATGCTGGATGAGGGAGAGGTTCCTTAACAATGCGGGGAGTTTGCTGTGTTAATGACATTGCGTGTACTCACTAGACAAGACGATAAAAGATATCGCTTAGAAGGGCGCTTCTGAGCGATAACTTGTAACTATCTCATCAAGGGCCAGATTCTCTAAGCTTCAAAAGTGATACAATGGAGAGTGATAAACAGCCAGCCAATCAGCTCCTACCTGACATTTTTCAAATACAGTCTGTGACATGGCAGGTAGGAGCTGATTGGCTGGCTTTTTATCACTCTCTATTTTATCACTTTTGAAGCTTAGAGAATCTAGCCCCTAGTGTGTAAGGGGCTTGCCTTTTGTTTTATACCATCCACAAAAGACTAGATATTATTTACATGAATCCTTGATGAAGGGTTATTATAAAGAGAGAGAATTCTATGGCGTTATCTAGGACCAAACCTAGGTGTCGCAGCATCACAGGCATAAACTGACAGTCCGTTCTGTCAAAACCTTTTCAGCTTCTGTTTACGGAAAAGTGTCTGGCATGTTGTGGCCGGAGGCCTGATGTGTTAGGTTTGTTATCTTGGCAATGTTATCATCTCCCTGGGTCAAAGCCAACTTGGGGCCTAATTCAGAGTATGCATCGCGGCAACAACATAACTGGGCACATCTGTGTATGTGAATCTGACAGGAAAGGTGGGATGAGGGAGGGAAGGGGCATTGTAATATATGCAGAGTACAGTAAGGACATGTATGCTCAATTGTGAACAGATGCAGACTGCCACAGAGGTGCAAATATACCCAAATGAGCCGTATTAATGGGCCTGGGGGCTTGTATGAAGATGACATCACCAGTAGATACCTCCGTTGATTGTATTTGTGAATGTTTTGTTATTTAGTGGCCTTTTAATACTTATACATAGATTCTCATTCCTCCCAAATGTCCGGATTTTGGCAAGATGCAGAAATCCTGGTTTGAAGTTAGGTTGGGACTGGGGGAAGGGTAGATGGCTGCTCCCACTATGGTATAGTTATGCCTCTCCCAATGCCTGATTCAGACCTGATCATTAAACTCTGCGCTGGCGAGTGCACGCCCCCCCCTCCCACCGAGCGAATCCCCGTGACACCATGCGAGCGGATCGTTACACATCTGCTTGCATACAGACGCTCGGAGGAGAACTCGCCATCGAATGATTTTTCCAGCCTTCGGTCTGAAAAGTAAGTCTATACTTACTTTTCAAATAGCTTCTTTCCGCTGAATTGGGGGCGGGTGTTGACCTCATGTGACATCAGCCGCCCGCCCCCGAGGATGCATGGGCAGGCCTGCATTCGCAGGGGTACGCCCAGAATTTCTATGAGCACTCCCCAACGTTTTTGCGCCGCGTCCACCTTTGCCTGCCTATTATGCGAATGCCCCGGCGAGTGTATAACTCACCCAAGTCGTTCGGTCCGGGGGATTTGCACATGAGCATATTAGCACATGCGCAAATACCCCACCGTCAGCCGGGAGAGTGATTTCACTGAGCAGGTCTGAATTACCCCCTAAAGTAAAACATTGCACCTGGGTGCATAGATACAGAAATGGTGGCACTAAAGCATGTAGTGTACAGATGGAGCCACCCTCAGCATTGCCGGGTGCTCACCAGATCCCCCTACCTGGCGAGCGCTGGCAGAGGGCAGCAAAGTGCGGACTGGCCTGTCAGCAAGGCGGCAGGGAGTTGGGGTCAAGGTGCTTCTCTGCCCGTCTCCACTTCAGGGAGACAGGCAGGGAGCAGGCGGAATGGGGACAGGGTGCTTCCCTGCCCGTCTCCGCTTCAGGGAGACACCCAGGGAGCATATGGAACGGGAACAGGGTGCTTCCCTGCCCGTCTCCGCTTCAGGGAGACAGGCAGGGAGCAGGCGGAACGGGGACATGGTGCTTCCCTGCCCGTCTCCACTTCAGGGAGACACCCAGGGAGCATATGGAACGGGGACAGGGTGCTTCCCTGCCCGTCTCCACTTCAGGGAGACAGGCAGGGAGCAGGCGGAACGGGGACATGGTGCTTCCCTGCCCGTCTCCACTTCAGGGAGACACCCAGGGAGCATATGGAACGGGGACAGGGTGCTTCCCTGCCCGTCTCCGCTTCAGGGAGACAGGCAGGGAGCAGGCGGCACAGGGACATGGTGCTTCCCTGCCCCTCTCGACTTCAGGGAGACAGGCAGGGCTTCTGACAGAATGGGGCGCTTGAGCGTCTCGTAAGTGCGTGCCCCTCTCTGTCCGACTCTGGCAGATGGTGGGGGATGGTGCATGGCGGGGGACGAGAGCGGCTCCATCTGTATATGTTTTAGCAGGAATACATACGAAATCCCAACAAGGGGGGGACGTGGATCGCCCCCCCTTGCGGGCCCGGTGACTCGCTACGCTCGGCACACTAATTTATTCTCCCTCTATGGGTGCCGTGGACACCCACGGAGGGAGAAAGTGTCGGGATTTCGGCGGTTGGGATTCCGGCGTCGGGTTTTTGAACGCCGGGATTCGAACCTCATCCCTTTTAGCATTGTATGCCGGTAATCATTGTGTCCTTTGTTCAGCCCTGTATGCAGCGTCAGCTGTGTGTGTGTAAAGCATTCTTATTTTCTCCATGTATAATGTTACAGTTATTTGCTTTAATTTGAAAACCTCTCAGTGCTAGAGGATCCGATTTCTCCTAAAAGCTTGCATCCTTTCAAGCCAAAGGCATAGATAACATTACTGCTAAGAGTTCCTGTGCCTTTGTTATAAGCTGCTTCCTATTCCCCTGACAAAGGCACTTTCTCAGTGATCTTTCCATCGCGTACCATCTCCCCGCTCCCAACCATGGACTCTGTATTGTACACGTCCTGTCACCTTACACAAAATGACATGTTCGGAGTCAATGAAGGCGATATAACCCACATAGGGGTATGAGTGCTTTTACAAATGTATGAGATAGAACATCAGATACTCATACTGTATAGTCTTTTTGCAAATCTTGGAATTTTAGATGATTTTTTAATTGTTTCCGTGCAGCCTGTGTCGCATTTTTGCTTTGAAGGAATAATTAAATGATTCCATCTGAGTTTCTTCCATTGTGCGGCAAAGATATTTATCTAGGGGTTCATTGAGGATTTTGTACCTCTGTTTTGGGGTTTGTTTGTCCTGTATGCAGGGGACTGACAAAATGCAGAAATTACTTTTTTTATTATTATTATTATTATTATAACACGGACATGGTTTGTCGGAGATGTGGCGTAACCACCCAAGGTGCCATAATTAAGAAAGACACCTTTATGTGAACGTTAGCCTCTTTAGTGAGGTGAGTGTATACTAGTCAATTTATAGAGAAGAACCTTTTGATATTCGTCTCACTCATCTAAATACCCTTATTTCTCTTCTTCGTTTGGCACCCTGGTTGGAGGGAAGTGGATCCGATATATCTGTCCGAAAAATTAGACGGAATAGAACTGTTGACGAGACAGCACTGAAGGGAACTCTTATTTCTGTGTGTTGACCTATTGCCTGTTGACCAAAAGTGGTCAACCTAATGACTGTCGACCTATCAACCGGAACCTGCTCCAAGCGGCTTTATACCAGCTGCCTGCCAAAAGCATCCTTTGGACTTTCCAGACAGCATTGATGCTGTATACTTGGCTGCAGGACATCAGTGATGCCACCTCTGGGCCAGGTGCCCTAGCCAATGGCAATGCTTACACACCCCTCCCTACAGCCTTGCATAAAGTGACTTGAACCAGAAGACAAAGATGTCCCTGTCCATATGAATGTATAACCTTTGAGGTTTGGAACAAGGCTGATACTTAAGTCCTGCAATGGTAATACTGTACTTAATGCATTAGGTAGTGTAGCTGCTGGATAAGGAAAGTGGCCCTTATTCAGATCTGATCGCAGTACAAATTTGTTCTCAAAATGGGCAAAACAATGTGCACTGTAGGTGGGGCGGATGTAACATGTGCAGAGAGAGTTACATTTGGGTGGGGTTTGTTGAAATTTAAATCTAAATTGCAGTATAAAAAGAATGCAGCCAGTATTTACCCTGCGCAGAAACAAAATAACTTGCACAAATCTAACTCCCTCTACACATGTTACATCTGCCCCACCTGCAGTGCACATGGTTTTGCCCATTTTGAGAACAAATTTGTACTGCGATCATATTTGAATAAGGGCCAGTGTGTGTTGCTATCATGAGGGAGCAGTATTATCAGCCACCAATAATAAAGCAGCAATTGCCAAGTGGCGCATCCGCAGGGGTGCCGAGAGAGGGGGGGAGCAGGTACAATTTACCCGGGCCCGGGCCTGTCAGGGGGGCCCTGGTCTGGACATACAGGTTTTTTTTTTATTTGGTGGCAAGTACCCCCAACATGACCCATTCCATTAGGTACAAAATACTCTGTTCCTGGACTTCCCTGCCAGTGGTAGTTACAGAGGTTGGACTCCAGCACAGTCCAAAATTCAAAGAGGGGCAGTCACATCAACTGCCAGTGAGTCCAGGACAGTGATGCTTGGGGTGGCAGTATATACTGTATGACCCCCCCCCCCCCCCTTTTTTTGAATATTGGACTGTGCTGCAGGCACACATCTGTAACTGCCACTGGCAGGGAAGTCCAGGAACAGAGCATTTTGTAACTAATGGAATGGGCCATATTGGAGGGTATGTGTAAATCCTTTGCAAAGAGCATGTAACCCCTGGCAGAGCATGTTAACCCCTGGCAGAGCATGTAAATCAGGGCAGACAGGTTAATCCCTGGCAGAGAATGTTAACCCCTGGCAGAGCATGTTAACCCCTTAATATGCAATGAGCATTACGGTGTGTGGCATAGCGTGTAATGAGCATTATGGCATGTGGTATAATATGTAATGGGTGTGTGACGTGTAATAGGCATTACAGTGTAAATTTTTGTACGTGTATCCACCTTGGAAGCAGTGGCATAACAACGGGTCCGCAGAGTGTGCGGGAGCTCCGTCCGTGGGGGCCCCAGGAAGTTGTTGTACCGGGGCCCAGGATTTCTCTTGGCGGCCCTGCGCATCCGTTCAGGTACCGGCAGTCACAACAAGAATGTGGCAAAGACAGGAAACATGAACCAATCACTGTACAAATCATAAAACAGTCACCTATCACCAACCATAAATATACTTCACCATTTATTGTAATTGAACTTCTTTCCTCTTTTGGCTTTAGAAAAGGCTATTGGATTATTACGCGTAGGTTCTATAGAGGAATCAGGAAAAAAGAAGGTCTGGTGGCGCTGAATATTGTATAGTCCACAGGATGATGTTGTCTCATGAAGTGGAGAAACAAAATATGAAAACTTGTGTTAGAGTAAAGAACACAATAGGAGTGTAAAAAGTGAAACACCCATATAAGGGGGGATCCGTACCCAGACTCACAGGTAAGGGTGTGTGAACAAGTGTATCAAGGTATCTTTAGGGGACCACCGGTGTGTGTATTCTAGAGACAAATACCAAGTGTGTTGAGCTGGTATCCAGAGATTCGTACCGTACTCACTGTATATACAGGAGCTTGACACATATAAAGGTATCTTTCACTGACACAATAACCGTATATCCAGGTGAAGTATTTCAAAGGCCAAGGTAGGTGCCTACCATACTCACTGTAGAAGTGGATGAAATACACACGTAGCGGTATCTTTGTGAATAAGGACAGGTCCCCCTATTCTCATCACCTCGTGGCAGAGGCGTGTATGCGGAAAGAGGAAGAGGACCAGTCTCAGTAAAAGATTATTTAATAAAAGTACAAGCTGAAATGTGGCTTATGGCCAATAACCACAAACAGAAGTACAAATGGAACAATGCATAAAACAAGAATTGAATAAAAAAGAACTCACTCTTCTGCCAACATGTTTCGGCGGTCGCAGCCGCCTTTTCTATAGAGGAATCAATTTATTGTTCTAAGTGTCCTGACAGACAGAATATAACAAAGCTTATAGTGGAAAAATGTGTTTCTTTGTTGCTGATCCTTTGCGTCTCAATTCATATTAAGAGTTAATAATAATAAGATTATTAATGATAAGGGCCAAATGTATCAAGCTTCAAAAAGTGATAAAATGGAAAGTGATAAACAGCCAGCCAATCAGCTCCTACCTGTCATGTTACAGGCTGGGTTTGAAAAATGACAGGTAGGAGTTGATTTGCTGGTTGTTTATCACTTTCCATTTTATCACTTTTCGAAGCTTGATACATCTGGGCCATTAAGATAATACTGTATGGGCCCTACTACCACCTAGAGTCTATAATAATAATAATAATAATAATGCAATGACACCACAGGCTGCTCCCGCTGTATAATAATAATGCAATGACAGCACAGGCTGCTCCCGCTGTATAATATAACAATATAATGCCATGACACAAATTATTATACAGGGGGAGCAGCCTGTGGTGTCATTGCATTATTATTATACAGAAGGAGCTGCCTGTGGTGTCATGGCATTACTTTTATATTATACAGGGGGAGCAGCCTGTGGTGTCATGGCATTATTATTATACAGGGGGAGCAGCCTGTGGTGTCATGGCATAATGCCATGACACCACAGGCTGCTCCCCCTGTACAATAATAATGACACCACAATAATAATGACACCACAGGCTGCTCCCCCTGTATAATATAAAAGTAATGCCATGACACCACAGGCTGCTCCCTCTGTATAATAATGCAATGACACCACAGGCTGCTCCCCCTGTATAATAATTTGTGTCATGGCATTACTATTGTTATATTATACCACCAGATATATTGTTTTTTTTATGTAACTTACTGTATTTTATCCCTCAGGCTCCTTTACTGCTGCTGCGGCTCCAGTAATTTAAATTCCACTCTCTGCGCCGCGGCCTGTCCTGCTGTGGCCCCCCGACTCGGCCTGCCTTCCTTCCTCTCTGCAGACGCGTGGGTGGGAGGCGTCATCATCATGACGTCCCCACCCAGCGTCTGCCACTGCCTCGATAAGAGGGAACAGGCTGCCGGGCCCTCCTCCACGTAGCCCTGGAGGCCGGCGTCCATGTTCCTGTGGCCGCAGACATCTTAAAAGACCACAGGAACATGGCCGCCGGCAGTGCAAAAAAAAACTCTCAAAAAAGAGAATAAAAGGAGAAGGCTGGCGGCGGCTGCGCGGGCCACATGACGAGGTCTGTCGGGCCGGATTTGGCCCGCGGGCCTTGTGTTTGACACCCGTGACCTAGACTCTGTGGTGTACCCCCAAGGCAAAAACATCTATTGCCTAAAGGTGATAACTTGAACTTTTTGGTCTCCATAAGAACGTTTTTGAAGAGGACCCCAGAGTTTCTATAGAGTCACCTCTACACGTACAGTACATTTTATGCCACATTGTAGTGTCCCCACTTGGCCATCTCCTATATATTTGGCTACATCTGTCACTCAAAGTGGGTGTCTGTGTCTATAACGCTCTGTTCCTGGACTTTCCTCTTAATGTGTGATTGCCTTCATCTGTGCTGAACACCTTTCTGAGAAATTAACCTGTTTAAAACAGGTGATGGCAATCATACATTAAGGGGAAGTCTAGAAACAGAGCATTGGGTCATGTTGGGAGGTATGTGACAGAGAACCAGCCCAGTGAGCCCACAGACAGTGCCAGACACCCACTGCCTTCCCATGTTGCCCAGCACTGCTACTCCACAGCCACCAGGTGAGCGCCCCCCTCCCGCGATTTGCGGCAAAACCTCCCCCCCCGCGCGCCCCCCCCTCCCGCGATTCGCGGCAAAAACACCCGCTCCCCCGCGATTCGCTGCAAAAAGAACCCCCCCACGACCCCTCCCGCAATTCGCGGCATAACCACCACCCCGCAACCCCCCCTCCCGCGAATCGCGGCAAACCCTCCCCCGTGACAAACCCCCCCCCCGATTCGCAGAAAAAACACCCCCCCGCGACCTCACTCCCGCGATTTGCGGCAAAAAGAACCCCCCCGCGACCCCCCCTTGCACGATTGGCGGCACCCCCTCTGCGACCCCCCTCCCGCGATTCGCGGCACACACCCCCCCCCCCCACAATTCGCAGCAGCCCCAGGATTAAATGGCACATGCAAAACACTGACATGGCTATGGTCGACAATGAAAAAGGTTGACATGAGTTTTTGAAGATTTATTTTTAATTTTTTTAATTTTTTCATATTCATTGTCATGTGTCGACATGGACACCAATGAAGTGGCACACTTATGTCAACATTTACATGTGTTGACCTTTCTGTGTTGATTTTTTCTTGTGGCGATTCGCGTCCCACCCCCCCCCCCCCCCCCCACAACCCCCACTCCCGCGATTCACGGCACACACACACACACCTCCCCCGCGATTCTCGGCACCCCACCCCGTGACCCCCCCTCCCGTGATTCACGGCACCCCCGTGACCCCCCACCTCCCGCAATTCGCGGCAACCCCCCACCGGAACCCCTGTGAACCCCGCCCTCCCGCGATTCGCGGCACCCACCCCCGCGACCCCCCCTCCCGCAATTCGCGGCACCCCCCCGTGATTCGCAGAAGCTCCAGAATTAAATTGCACATGGAAAACACTGACATGGCTATGGTCGACAATGAAAAAGGTTGACATGAGTTTTTGAATTTTTTTTGTAATTTTTTGAAATATTTTCATATTCATTCTCATGTGTCGACATGGACACCAATGAAGTGCCACACTTATGTCAACATTTACATGTGTTGACCTTTCTGTGTTGATTTTTTTCTTGTGGCGATTCGCGTCACCCCCCCGCAACCCCCCCTCCGGCGATTCGCGGCACCCCCCCGCGACCCCCCCCTCCCGCAATTCGTGGCAACCCCCCACCGGAACCCCCATGAACCCCGCTCTCCCGCGATTCGCGGCACCCACCCCCCGCAACCCCCCCCCTCCCGCAAATCGCGGCACCCCCCGCGATTCGTGGCAGCCCCAGGATTAAATGGCACATGCAAAACACTGGCACGGCTATGGTCGACAATGAAAAAAGTTGACATGAGTTTTTGAAGATTTATTTCATTTTTTGAATGTTTTCATATTCATTGTCATGTGTCAACATGGACACCAATGAAGTGGCACACTTATGTCAACATTTACATGTGTTGACCTTTCTGTGTTGATTTTTTCTTGTGGCGATTCGCGTCACACACCCCCGCAACCCCCCCTCCCGCGATTCGCGGCACCCCCCGTGACCCCCCACCTCCCGCAATTCGCGGCAACCCCCCACCGGAACCCCTGTGAACCCCGCCCTCCCGCGATTCGCGGCACCCAACCCCGCAACCCCCCCCTCCCGCAATTCGCGGCACCCCCCGTGATTCGCGGCAGCTCCAGAATTAAATTGCACATGGAAAACACTGACATGGCTATGGTCGACAATGAAAAATGTTGACATGAGTTTTTTAAGTTTTTTTTTTTTTCATTTTTTGAATATTTTCATATTCATTCTCATGTGTCGACATGGACACCAATGAAGTGCCACACTTATGTCAACATTTACATGTGTTGACCTTTCTGTGTTGATTTTTTTCTTGTGGCGATTTGCGTCACACCCCCCCCCCACCCCCCCCCCCCCACAACCCCCACTCCCGCGATTCACGGCACACACACACACACACCTCCCCCGCGATTCTCGGCACCCCACCCCGTGACCCCCCCTCCCGTGATTCACGGCACACCCCCGCGACCCCCCCTCCCATGATTCGCCGCAACCCCCGCCCCGTAACCCCCCCTCCCGCGATTTGCGGCACCCACCCCGCGACCCCCCCTCCCGCAATTCGCGGCACCCCCCCGCGATTCGCGGCAGCTCCAGAATTAAATTGCACATGGAAAACACTGACATGGCTATGGTCGACAATGAAAAAGGTTGACATGAGTTTTTGAAGTTTTTTTTTCATTTTTTGAATGTTTTCATATTCATTCTCATGTGTCGACATGGACACCAATGAAGTGCCACACTTATGTCAACATTTACATGTGTTGACCTTTCTGTGTTGATTTTTTCTTGTGGCGATTCGCGTCACACCCCCCCACCCCCCCGCAACCCCCACTCCCGCGATTCACGGCACACACACACCCCCCCGCGATTCTCGGCACCCCACCCCGTGACCCCCCTCCTCCCGTGATTCACGGCACACCCCCCGCGACCCCCCCTACCATGATTCGCCGCAACCCCTGCCCCCCGTAACCCCCCTCCCGCGATTTGCGGCAACCCACCCCGCGACCCCCCTCCCGCGATTCTCTGCAATCCCTCCCCTCCCGCGATTCGCAGCATCCACCCCCCCACAACCCCCCCTCCTGCAATTCGCGGCACCCTCCGTGACCCCCCCTCCCGCGATTCGCGGACACCTAAGTTGCAATACAGGGCATCTTTCATACAATTCTAACCATATTTCTCATATACAAACGTTCACAAATAAAGGGGGCGCAGCCCCTTACGACGGTGTGAAGAGCGCCCGTAGGGCGCGATGAATCACCTAGTATTATAGTATTTACACACTGTCAAATTATAGTTCCCCCCATTAACATGCTGCCATGTTGTAGTTCCCCACTTCACTCTATGTCAGATTATAGTGGCCCCCTGTTCACGCTATTCCACATAATATTGCCTTCTGATCACTTTATGTTACATTTTAGTGCCCCCAGAGCACATTATGCTGCATTGTAGTGGTCTCAGTTCTCAGTTCAACCTATGCTGTTCAACCTATGCTGCATTGCAGTGCCCTCATTCACACTGTGCCACATTGTAGTGGAGACAGTTCACACTATGGGCCTAATTCAGACCTGATTGCAGGACAAATTTGTTCCCAAAATGTGCAAAATCATGTGCACTGCAGGTGGGGCAGATGTAACATGTGCAGAGTTAGATTTGGATGAATTATTTTGTTTCTGTTACTGGCTGCTCTATTTTTACACAGCAATTTAGATTTCAGTTTCAGCACACCCTTCCCAAATCTAAATCTCTGTATATGTTTCATCTGCTCCACCTGCGGTGCACATGGTTTTTGCCCATTTTGAGAACACATTTGTCCTGCAATCAGGTCTGAATTAGGCCCTATGCCACATTGTAGTGCCCCCCGTTCACAATGCCACATTGTAGTGCTCCTAGCTCCCACAATGATACCTTATAGTGCCTCCAGTTCACACCTTGCCACAATGTTGTGCCCCCAATTCGTATTATGCCACATTGTAGTGCCCCAGTTCACACTGTGCCACATTGTAGTGCCCCAGTTCACACTGCAACATTGTAGTGCTCCTAGCTCCCACAATGATACCTTATAGTGCCTCCAGTTCACACCTTGCCACAATGTTGTGCCCCCAATTCCTATTATGCCATATTGTAGTGCCCACAGTTCACACTGTGCCACATTGTAGTGCCCCAGTTCACACTGCAACATTGTAGTGCTCCCGGTTTCCACAATGATACATTACTGTGCCTCCAGTTCACACTGTGTCACATTGCAGTGCCCCCAATTCACATTGTGCTACATTGTAGTGCCACCAGTTCACAATAAGTCACATTGTGGTGCCACCACTACACGATATGCCAAATTGTGGTACCCCTAGTTCACACTGTGTTACACTGTAGTGCTCTTAGTTCCCACAGTGACACATTATAGTGACTCCAGTTCACCCTGTGCCACATTGTAGTGCCTCCAATTCACATTACAGAATTTTACATTGCAGTTTCGCAGGCTCCTGCTTAGCTCATAAATCTCATCGATGCTGCAGCTGCACAAGAACTATTGTGAGGGACAGTTTAAAGGCTACTCCCAATAAACTAGTGAATTAAATACACTTTATTGTGGTTGGTAGACCAGCCTATAGTTAGTGCCTGTTATTTTATACATAGGTATTGAGAACCCACTACCTCATTGTTCCCTTTTTTCCCCAGTATGTCTCAATAACTTTTGGTGAACCCTGCATAGGGTCTCCAAGATATTGGGCAAGCCTCCCCAGTTCTCCCCATTATTTAAGCTGGCTTCAAGGGGGTCACATGATGTGATTTCAGTAAATGTCATCAAAATAGCAAAACCCCATCTGCGTTATTTTGCAACAGAGAGCATGGCTGTGATTACAGAAATCCGGTCTCTCTACAACCCCACTCCTTCCCAATAAGATCCCACAGGATCTCCTGAAGGCAAGCAGCAAGAAGTAGGCAACTAACTATAGGCTGTCTAGCTGTGCCAAATATAAACATTAACATGAAGAGCTTTGCAAAGCATCCTGGGATTTGCAGTTCTACAACAGCCGGTAGAGGCTACACCAACTTATATTTGTAACGAAGTAAAGTAGAGGACATGTTGTAAATGTTACAAATGCAATGGGCTGGATTTGGACTTGGAAAAAATGAAATTTAAAAGATGTTAATCTAAGGTGCTCTAACACTGTGCAAATATTTAGCATTTAAATTAATGAGGAACTGTGTGATCCTTCATTAACACATCTCTGTGTACATTAGCAGCTGTATTGAGTAGTTGCTAACTTTCCATAAAATGAGCTGCCTAGAGCAGTAGATGTTTTAAGAAGATACAAACTTATATTGGTGTACATGGTTCCCAGCAGGGGCGTAACTAGATATTCATTGACCCAATAGCAAAAGTTTTTAAGGGACCCCTATTTAGCAACTGATGGTGATAAATGTACATAAGACAGTAAAGATGGACCCCTCTCAGCTCTGGGCCCTATAGCAGCTGCATCCCTTGCACCTATGGTAGTTACACCCTTGGTTCCCAGATCAGAGGGTCAGCAACAGGCCAGCTTTTTTAAAAATTATTAGCAATGTTGGTGTGGGGTCCGTGGAATGTGTGCGAGAGGAGAGAACATATGTTAGGTTATGTGTAAGCTGCAGAGAGAGGATGTGTTAGGTGAGCACAGCTTAAAGAGGTTATGTGAATTGTACCAGAATGCGATGAGCTGTCTGAAGAGGTGAGATTTTAAGAAGCACTTGACAGTAGGGAGGCTAAAGGAAAGCCTTGTGGTGGGAGGTTAATGAACAGAGTGGTTGCAGCCTGAAAAAATCCTGTAACCATGGATGAGAGCAGATGAGGAGTGTGGATGAAAGGATGGAGATCTTTGGTAGAGAACTATGGAACAGGACATTGCATGTTAGTAGAAGTATTTTGTATTGAATTTGCAGTGTGATATCGATGTGTTGCCGATATGTCTTATGTGGGATAAGGATGCATTGTTGCTTCGAACTAAGGGGTATATTCAATTGTGTCCGTTTTCGCCACCATCGAAGGCATTTTTCACCAGTGCCTTTTCACTTTGTTGGATGATCAAAAAGGCATTGGCAGTTTTTCGCTACTGACAAATTATTTGACTAGGGGAAAAATCTGCCATCATATTAAATAGGTCGAATCCACATTACAAAAATTTAAAAAGTCACGATTTTTTGCCTAAGCAAAACCTCTGCCATTACAGTCCTACAGTCCAGCTTCTAAGGACATCCATGCTTGAGCACAGGTCACTTAATGCGTACAGTACCTCCAGCTATTTGATTTAACAATCTGGACACAAGCATGGATATCCTATAATCCTAGACTGTACTGCCAGAGTTTGGAATACTACATTAGATCACATAGGCCAGGAGTGACCAAACCTGTCCTCAAGATCTACCAACAGTTCATGTTTTTCAGGCAACCTGTGGATCTATAGTAGGAATGAATGCAGCAGGTTTGAAAATGTGACAGTTAGTAATGACTACAGCTGTGCATGAGCTAGGTGATCTGGGGAATGTGACAGTTAGTAATGACTGCAGCTGTGCACGAGCTAGGGGATTTGGAAAACGTGGACCGTTGGTAGATCTTGAGGACCGGTTAGGCCACCCCTGATATAGGGTAACAACATTAACGCTGAATTTCACAGTTGTGTTTTCAAATCTTTGAGCATGTCACATGACCAGAGGTGGTGGTAACAGGGGTTAAGATCATTAAGGAATGAAGCATTTTGGATTCTTAAATTACACCCAATGGGGGATGGGGGGGAGGGTATCCAGTAAATCCCCCTGGAGGCTATCCAATTACCTTTGCCAAGCTGGCGCTTGTTGAGCCATATTTTTAACATACCTCAGACAAACGAAGTGTAATCCCCTATAACCAGCCCTTAGAGATCTGTTTTTCTGCAATAACACTGTGGGAACTTATTCTGGATCCCATGTGTTAACGCCTGAAAATTGGCTACAATTGGAAAGCTGTATACTGTAGCTTTGTTTTTGTTTTTACCCTTGTGAGTTGTTCTTTTTCACTCAATATAAGAATTCTCAATTCAATTTGATACACATCTGGAGATTTTTACCCATTCCATTGCATACATTTCAGCTGGGAAAGGAATGAATACAAGACGTATATTTCAATAAGACGGTTCTTAGTTACCGTACTGTAGAAAAACAAGTGCCATTCTATATTACTTTAATTATACTAGATACACGGAGTGAAGGCAGAAAGAAATGTATTCAGCTTTATCTAAAATATATTCAGTTTAGAAGACTGTATAATGGACAATTGGTTTAGTTTAATTGTTAATTGTAAAATACTAGTGATATGACACGCTCTGTAGATTGCTTAACAAAATATGTTGGCTATTCATCATTTAATTACGGCTATTCCCAGCCATTGTCATCACGCATCTACGTTTAAATAGAGGTTGTTATATTTAAAACATTTACCCAAGTTTATTCTGTTTTATTAGTCAGAGTATAAAGGGAATTGGTATAAAATCCCGGCGGTCGGAATCCCGGCATTCAAAATACCGACGCCGGAATCCCAACCGCCGAAATCCCGACAAGGGGGGAAGGTGGATCACCCCCCCCCCCCTTGAAGGCTCGCTGAGCTCACCACGCAGCGGGCCTGGTGTCTCGATACGCTCGGCACACTCATTTATTCTCCCTCTATGGGTGTCGTGGACACCCATGGAGGGAGAAAGCGCCGGGATTTCAACTGCATCCCATATAAAGGAATGTTTTTCCATACCTCATTAGTGCAGCTACTGTACAGCCGTGATCCTGGCCCCTTTGCGGTTTGCCCGACAGCAAATCGGCAGGCGGAATTCTATGTCCCACCTGCCGATCGACGAAAAGGGGGCGTGTCCGCGAAACCGCCCGTGGATTGTCGATCTACGGCCGGGATCGCGAAAATCCACAGCCATTATCGGAAGAACGGGCCCAACAGCTTTTAAAGTCAGGCTCGTTCTGCCGTGATCCCTCTTCAGTGCTGTCGGTAAAGACAGCATTGAATAGGGCCCCTTCGCTATTTTCCCCCGTTGGGAATAGTGGCAGAGAATTGCATACCCACCTATACTGTATATTTAATGTTGTTCTGTTCACAGAGGTAAAACAGTTCTACACTAAAAATAAAGCTGTATCAGAGATGCACAGTAAGCACCCAGAGATGTCCCTGGAGTAGATTCCTATCTAGTCTGTTATCTGTTGTCAGGGTGATTAGGAAACAAAATGAAATGCAAATGACTTACTTTTTTTATAACGATTTTAGCTATGTCTACTTCCAAAACTAAGTGTGCAGACTAATCCAGAGGTTCCCAAACGCGGTCCTCAAATAGTCCAGGTTTTAATTATATATATGCTTGACCAAAGGTGACTTAATTAGTACCTCAGTCAATTTGCTTTATAATCTGTGCTGAGCCTTGGATTATTTATTTATTTATTTATTACCCGTTATCTATAAAGCGCACACATATTCTTCAGTGCTTTACAGAGAATATTTGAACATTCACATCAGTCCCTGCCCCAGTGGAGCTTACAATCTATATTCCCTACCACATATACACGGACACACATTCAATGTAGGATTCATTTTGTTAGGAGCCAAATAACCTACCAGTATATTTTTGGATTGTTGGAGGAAACCGGAGTTCCCGGAGGAAACCCACGCAAGCACAGGGAGACTATACAACCTTAGTTAGGGCCATGGTGGGAAAAGGACCCATGACCTCAGCACTGTGAGGCAGTAATGCTAACCATTACACCATCCGTACTGCCCCATAAAATCTGGACCATTGGGATGTCTTGGGAAGCGCGTCTGGGACTAGTATAACCTTAGGTTCTGGCCATTACTCAAACACTGGCTCCTGATTCCACATATTTTCCATTCTTGATCTACCACGGTCATTTCCAGTTTTATTTCTGTAGCTTTTAGTGGTTTAAGATTACTTTGTTAATAAAGCAAATAGAATGGACTAAGCCAGTGCTTCCCAAACTTTGTGTGCAGGCACACCGTGTCTCTAAAACATTTGGGAACCACTGGACTAAGCTATTTGCCCAATAGTAAATGTATACGTTTTGCAATAAACCATAGAGCTCATGAGCAGGGCCCTCAATCTTTTTGGTTCTCACCTTGTACTTTCCCTGACTCCATGGCGTTCCCACTCACAGGGCAGTCATAATGCGAATGTGCAACTCTATAGGTGGCCATACACTACTGCGATGTATCACAGCAGTATATGCCCCCCCAACCCGCTGTTGGGAGGGGGTCTGAGTCGGAGGTCAGACGGGCAGCAGGTCCAACCTCTGGCTCAGGTCCGATGCGCATGGGTCCGCGCATCAGACCCGAGGGGGATGTCAAACACATCCAATTTGTCGAGATCGGGTGAAATCGGCCCAAATCAGACTAGTGTATGGAGGCCATAAGTCATCAGAACCCATGGGGGTGATGTAGAGGGATCACTGGCATTGTCTATAGGGCTCCGAAAAGTATTGCTGCAGCAGTGGTGTCCTTTGTGCACTCCATGCACCCTGCAGTCTACAGCATCCTTCCCAGTGCTGATGGCTCCGCTCCCTCTGTGCGACATCTTGACATCAGCCAATCAACTCCTAACTGTCATGTGTTCTAAAAATAAGAGGATCTGATTGGTTGGGGCACCATTTATCATTCACAATGAGTGATAACAAAAATGTCACTCATTATTAAATTTACCCCATAGCCTATAACATTGCAGTTAGGAGCTGATTGGCTGGTACTTTATCTCCCTCCTCTTTATATCTCTCTAAGGCTTAGAACATATTGAACATTAATGTTATCTACATTAAGGACCTTATTCTGGGCTGTTCGCAAGGCCGTGTGCATTCGTACGGGACAATATTTTTGCTTTGCGCATTTCTGCGTATGTGCATGCACTGGGTGCGTGCGTCCACGGCGAACAACCTGTTCGCTGGGTGCACGCACCCATCCTTGCAAACTAGGGGCGGTGGGTCGGGCCATTAGCAAATGGAAACGCCCAGCGATTTATGGGTTTCCCTATGAGAATGCTGGGCATTCTTATGCTAATGGCCCAATGGCACGGTGGTGTCAGCTGCCCACCCCTCTGAGCAATCTTAGATATGCATGCACGTTCCACATCATTCGATGGTCAACAACCATCGAATGATGTGGGTGTTACCCAGAAGGCTGCGATTGGATGTTTATGTAAAACATCCATTCGCAACATCCATTCGCAACCAGTGTGAACATACGCACATTGCTAATAGTGGGCCGACTTACCGCCATTCTCTAGGTGGGATCTGGTTCACTCGCAAGGGTGCAAATTCGCATCCGAGCAAATGAACCAGAATAAGGGCCTAAAAGTGCTGCAGAGCGGGAGTGTGCTGGCGGGGGCCGCAGTCATAGTGTTTGTGGTTTCTGATTGGTCCTCCTGTCCAGAGCACATCCCTTTCACAGCATCACACAACCAGAGCTGTGTGACTAGCCGGTACAGTTAATAATGAACATTTCACACTTTATTTTTTTTAGGTTTTTTTTTGTTGTTGTTATTAAAACCTAAATCTGTATAATTTGCTAATTTCTTCGCAAAGCACTGGTGGCATGTCCTCTGTAACTTACCACACCCACCGTGGTTATGTTTTGCCCTTTTCAGAATAACTGTCTGTGTTCAGGTACAGCAGTAGCCTATTTCCCAGCTGTGCGGTTATTGCCTACAGATATGACTGGTTTAATACTTTCATCTTTATGATTTTTTGATTCGTTCCTAACGCGTAACCAAATGAATGCCGGAATATTCATTAGCTCTTTGATCTCATTTCAATGTAGAAATGATTCTTTATGATGACTCATGAGACCTGTTTAAAATCCCAGTTAACAATAAAACTTTGAGATTTATGCAAAGCTACATTAAAATAATAATACATTTAAATTATTATTGCTGACTCGATATAATTGAGTCGCCTGTGGCTTTTTTTTTTTTCTTCCTTTTTTTTTTTTAGGAAAATCTTTGATTAAGAAAAAATACTGTAGAACTTGCATTTTGAGTTCTAATAAATGAGTATCATCTCAATTAACAAAAAGTTTTTTGAGAGTTTACAAATTTTTATAAAAACCACAGTATTGGGGAAATGTATCCAGCTTTGGAGAGAGATAAAGTTTGTGCAGTTGCCCCCCAAAAAACAATAAGCTTCTGTCATTTCTTTGAGTAATTTTATTGAAAAAAAAAGATAATTTCGTATTATAAATTACTGAGGATAAAAATCGATGCAGTAATAACAAACATGACAGTGCATCAATGAGAGGCAAGTGATTTCAAAGCCTCTTCTAGATAAGCTGTTTTGGGCAGCTACTACACTCTGGACCTTATTCGGGGCAAATTTGCAGCCTTGTGAGTCCACCAGATGCCGGCCTGCGAATGGGGGAGGAGGAGGGCTTAGATCGTTGTGTGAAGCTGAACCACTAGTCATGAACATACTGTAGGCCGGGACCTTAGCCGTTCCTTGCCACTCCGTGTCGTAAATGGCATATTGGCAAGTGTTTCTCCTCAAACGATTTACATTTATTTTTTTCTTTGTGTTACTGAACTTTAATATTTTACATGCCCTCTACGATGACATTGGGCATCGTCCTTGGACGACGATGTTGATGGCATTTCATGGTCATTGTTATAACTGGTGGATCCGAATATGAGGGTAGTGACCTCCTCTGGACTGGTTTATGTCTAAGGTGGATCTTCAGAGCAATTATCCTTGTGCACCCGAGGTTGAGACTTGTAGAACACACCAGCAGGTCTTCTTGCCTATAACAGCCGCCGTTTCCCTTAAGGCTAGATGCACCTACCGGTACTGGATGCTTCCAGGACTTGCAATGCTGGTGGTAGTACAAGATCAACCCCAAGTGACCCGAATCAGTGTCGGCTGGAAGGAGGTTCCTACAAGGAGACTGGAGAATGACCATAAATACAAGGTGGAAACTAGGAAGTGTATTGAGAGATTAACAACATAGAGGGAGGCAGGGGCTGAGAGGCTGGAGAGTGAGATAATGAATAGTGACAGACAATAAAACTAGACACAGGCTGCTGGAGATGGGTAGAGCGGAGAACACAGCAGGCAAAATAATGGAGAAAATAGTACAGACTAGTAACAGAACTGGAGAGAGGAAAACCATAAGTAAACAGACTGGTAATAATGAGAGATTACTGAATACAAAAAGCAGATAGGGTAACTGACTGAAACACACTTACATCTGGGGTAAGGTCCAAAGTGGAGTCCCACAAGGGTCAATATTGGGACCCACCTTGTTTAATATATTAATTAATGATATAGGAAGTGACATAGGGGCAGATGTATTAAGCCTTAACAAGAGATAAATGCAAGGGTAATAAAGAGAGATAAACGTCCAGCCAATCACATCCTAAATGCCATGTTACAGATTGTGTTTGAAAAAAAGTCAGTAAGGAGCTGATTGGCTGGACGTTTATCTCTCCGTATCACCCTTGCATTTATCTCTTGTTAAGGCTTAATACATCTGCCCCAATGTAAGTAAAATTGCAATATTTGTGGACCACACGAAATTGAGTAAGGAAATTAACTCAGGAGAGGATGTGGATACATTACAACATGACTTATTTAAACTTGAAAGGTGGGCGGAAAGGTGGAAAAGGCAGTTTAACGTTAATAAATGTAAAGTAATTCATTATGGGAACAAAAATGAACAAGCTACTTACAGTATAGGCTAAATTGAGTTATTATAGGTAATTCTGCTGTAGATAAGGACTTGGTCATCATAGACGAAAAATTGGGTAATAGTGCACACTGCTCAAGTGCAGCAGCAAAAGCAAACTGGACACTGTTATGCATTAAAAGGAAAATAGATTCAAGGGATGCCAATGTGATAGTGCCACTTTACAAGGCATTGGTGAGACCACACTTGGAATACTGTGTTCAGTTCTGGGCACCACACCTTAAAAAGGACATAAATGAATCGTATCACCAGAATACAAAGATAGGTTAACAGGCTGAATATGATTTCACTGGAGAAACGAAGGTTGAGAGGTGATATGATTAGTATGTTCAAATACAGGATTGGGAATCATATGGAACTGGGAGATGATTTGTTCACTAACAGGCCTATACTTAGGACACGCAGGCATGTACTGAGGCTCGAGAAAATAAATTCTGTACTGAATTAAGAAGAGGATTCTTCACCATTAGAGCAGTAAAATTCTGGAACTCATTGCCGGAGGGGGTGATTACAGCAACTACTGTTAATTAATTTAAATCAAAACTGGATACATTTTTAGCCACTAAGGGAATCCTATAGATATGACTTACTCAAGCCAGTAGTTACAAGTTAGATAAGTTGCACTAACGTCTTTTTTTTCAACCTTAATTACTATGTTACTATGTAGAAGGTGAATGGAAAACAGAGCTGGAGGAATTCTGAGGACTGGCAGGAGACAGAACTAGAACAAATACAGAGACTGGCTGGTAACTAACTAGGACAAAAAGCATAGTTGAGTATCAAGGGCTCACGCCGCAGATTGTGGGTCCATTGCTTCAGGAACCTCTGCAGAAACAAATGGTTAGAATTTTTCCTCAGATGTTACAGGTTCAGATGTTACTTCAAGGACTGATAGATCAGAAGTCCCTTCAGAAGTCTCTTATGGAGACAAGGCATAAACACCCTCCCTGGGGACACCACTGGAAATACATTTTTATGCTTGATAATGGGAAGACAGGACATAAAGTCACTCCATAGGACTGACAAAACTCAAGGGACCGGCAAGACAAGAATCTTCCCCTCAGACTTCACTGGACAAGAAGTCCTGTATGCGATATCTGCTGGATCTGAAATGTTTGGGTTTTTGGAAAAATATAAAGAATCTGATTTTGAGTTGGATTTCTGTTGTACAGTGTCAATGCAAGCAGTCAGATTATGGTAATGGATCATTGGAGTCACTGTAAGGCTGGATCCATTCCAAGGCTTTTCCTCTAAATGCATGCATGAAATACTGGACTGTATTGGCAGAAATTATATTTATTGAGAGTTCAGACTGAATATTGATGGGATATTGGTGAGCCAAGGCACAAAGTTGGACTAAATCATTTCCAAAATAAACAGATTCTGGAGTCAGGATATTGACTACTTCTTCAAACATTGTGGCTAGATTCTCCTCTTCAAGTCTCAACAGGTCTAATAATTTCTGAGGTCTCAACTAGACTGGACTCCCTTTCTGGGGTTACTTGGCTAGCCCCTCCTGGGCCTGAATACTTAAATTTGCCCTTTGGGACTGGACAGGCAAAACCCCCTCCTGGAGCTGGGCAGGCTGAAAGGCTGGGGCTAGAAAGGCTGAACCCCCTCCTGGGGCTAGACAGGCAGAACCCCCTGCTGGGGTTGGACAGGCGGAACCCCCCTGCTGGGGTTGGACAGGCGGAACCCCCTGCTGGGGTTGGACAGGCTGAACCCCCTTCTGGGGTTGGACAGGCTGAATCCCCCCCCTCTGGGGGCTGGGTGGACAGAACCCCCTACTGGGGCTGGATGGACATAACCCCCTCCTGAGGCTGAATGGACAGAACCCCTCCTGGGACTGATCCCCTTTAGACCTCTACTGGAGATATGGCCTCTGATACCCCTTCTGGGGTTGTACCTCTTGAGTTCCCTTCTTAGGCTATGGCTTCTGGGAAATCTACTGGGGCTAAACCAATCACGAACCCTTCTGGGACTAACACCTGAGACTCCCCTTTTGGGGTTTGCAGATTTGGAACCCCTTCTAAACCAGACAACTTAGGTACCCTTTCTGGGATCAGAACATCAGATGTTTGCTTATTAGAAAAAACATTTGATGCTTTTAGGTTCGATACATCAAGTTCTTTTTTAGGAGCTGCAACATTGGTGTCAGCTCTTGGGGTACTTGTGTAGTTTCACGGCGCCAGCATGGTGCCTTGCTACTTCTGGGTGTACGCTCGCCACGAAATATGTCAAAAAAAGTAACTTAACTCCATGCCAACATGGATAGTTCATACCTCCACTATCCATGTTGGCATGGAGTTGTTTCTAAATAGCGCGGTGAGCCACCGAGCCCGCAGCGTGGGCGAGTGAAGCGAGCCCCGCAAGGGGACTCAGACGCACGGCGCCATGCTGGCGCCGTGAAACTACACAAGTACCGCTCTTGGTAATAAAACATCGATTACCCCTCAGAACATTGTATGTTTCTTCAGAGACTGAAGAATGGAACTCTGCTTTTGGGATCAAAGCATCAATTACCCCATCTGCTTTTGGGATTAAAACATTGATTACTCCACTTGGGGTATGAGTATTGGATGTTTTTTCAGGAGTTGTTATAAAAGAGGGAAACCTCCTCCTCTGATTCCCAAAACTATATGACCCTCTAAACCTGACTCAACTTGGCCAGAGGAAAAGACTTGTCACCACCACTAGGCATGTGCAATTCACAACCCTGGATGAAGTGACCAGAACCCCCACAGTATAGGTTTAAGTTCCTATGCCACTGATGCTCCTCCTGTGAGAGCTTAGGCCATAGAAAACTTCTATGCCTCCTTTTATCCTCCTCATAATAAGTGTCACTAGACAAACATTTTTAAACCAGAGTCTCTTTAGAAACAACTGAAGTCTCAATAAATTCAAGTAGGATAATAAAATTTTTGTGAGAAGGCTTTGCAGTTGTTTTAGGGCCTGCTGCAAAACTTCAAACCACTCAGGTTTAAAGGCACTAAAAGCCATATTGAATCCTGCAGTGCTTGCACTGTGCACTGCAAGAAATGAACAATATAAACTATGGCAAAACAAGACTAAACAAACTAAGGCAAGACAGGACTAGACAAAACAAGACAGGACTGGACACTTCCCAGGGCATTACAACATGACTTATTTAAACTTGAAAGGTGGGCGGAAAGGTGGGAAAGGCAGTTTAACGTTAATAAATGTAAAGTAATTCATTATGGGAACAAAAATGAACAAGCTATTTACAGTATAGGCTAAATTGAGTTATTATAGGGAATTCTGCTGTAGATAAGGACTTGGTCATCATAGATGAAAAATTGGGTAATAGTGCACACTGCTCAAGTGCAGCAGCAAAAGCAAACTGGACACTGTTATGCATTAAAAGGAAAATAGATTCAAGGGATGCCAATGTGATAGTGCCACTTTACAAGGCATTGGTGAGACCACACTTGGAATACTGTGTTCAGTTCTGGGCACCACACCTTAAAAAGGACATAAATGAATCGTATCACCAGAATACAAAGATAGGTTAACAGGCTGAATATGATTTCACTGGAGAAACGGAGGTTGACAGGTGATATGATTAGTATGTTCAAATACTGGATTGGGAATCATATGGAACTGGGAGATGATTTGTTCACTAACAGGCCTATACTTAGGACACGCAGGCATGTACTGAGGCTCGAGAAAATACATTCTGTACTGAATTAAGAAGAGGATTCTTCACCATTAGAGCAGTCAAATTCTGGAACTCATTGCCGGAGGGGGTGATTACAGCAACTACTGTTAATTAATTTAAATCAAAACTGGATGCATTTTTAGCCACTAAGGGAATCCTATAGATATGACTTACTCAAGCCAGTAGTTACAAGTTAGATAAGTTGCACTAACGTCTTTTTTTTCAACCTTAATTACTATGTTACTATGTAGAAGGTGAATGGAAAACAGAGCTGGAGGAATTCTGAGGACTGGCAGGAGACAGAACTGGAACAAATACAGAGACTGGCTGGTAACTAACTAGGACAAAAAAGCATAGTTGAGTATCAAGGGCTCACGCCGCAGATTGTGGGTCCATTGCTTCAGGAACCTCTGCAGAAACAAATGGTTAGAATTTCTCCTCAGATGTTACAGGTTCAGATGTTACTTCAAGGACTGATAGATCAGAAGTCCCTTCAGAAGTCTCTTATGGAGACAAGGCATGAACACCCTCCCTGGGGACACCACTGGAAATACATTTTTAAGCTTGATAATGGGAAGACAGGACATAAAGTCACTCCATAGGACTGACAAAACTCAAGGGACCGGCAAGACAAGAATCTTCCCCTCAGACTTCACTGGACAAGAAGTCCTGTATGCGATATCTGCTGGACCTGAAATGTTTGGGTTTTTGGAAAAATATAAAGAATCTGATTTTGAGTTGGATTTCTGTTGTACAGTGTCAATGCAAGCAGTCAGATTATGGTAATGGATCATTGGAGTCACTGTAAGGCTGGATCCATTCCAAGGCTTTTCCTCTAAATGCATGCATGAAATACTGGACTGTATTGGCAGAAATTATATTTATTGAGAGTTCAGACTGAATATTGATGGGATATTGGTGAGCCAAGGCACAAAGTTGGACTAAATCATTTCCAAAATAAACAGATTCTGGAGTCAGGATATTGACTACTTCTTCAAACATTGTGGCTAGATTCTCCTCTTCAAGTCTCAACAGGTCTAATAATTTCTGAGGTCTCAACTAGATTGGACTCCCTTTCTGGGGTTACTTGGCTAGCCCCTCCTGGGCCTGAATACTTAAATTTGCCCTTTGGGACTGGACAGGCAAAACCCCCTCCTGGAGCTGGGCAGGCTGAAAGGCTGGGGCTAGAAAGGCTGAACCCCCTCCTGGGGCTAGACAGGCAGAACCCCCTGCTGGGGTTGGACAGGCGGAACCCCCCTGCTGGGGTTGGACAGGCGGAACCCCCTGCTGGGGTTGGACAGGCTGAACCCCCTTCTGGGGTTGGACAGGCTGAATCCCCCCCCTCTGGGGGCTGGGTGGACAGAACCCCCTACTGGGGCTGGATGGACATAACCCCCTCCTGAGGCTGAATGGACAGAACCCCTCCTGGGACTGATCCCCTTTAGACCTCTACTGGAGATATGGCCTCTGATACCCCTTCTGGGGTTGTACCTCTTGAGTTCCCTTCTTAGGCTATGGCTTCTGGGAAATCTACTGGGGCTAAACCAATCACGAACCCTTCTGGGACTAACACCTGAGACTCCCCTTTTGGGGTTTGCAGATTTGGAACCCCTTCTAAACCAGACAACTTAGGTACCCTTTCTGGGATCAGAACATCAGATGTTTGCTTATTAGAAAAAACATTTGATGCTTTTAGGTTCGATACATCAAGTTCTTTTTTAGGAGCTGCAACATTGGTGTCAGCTCTTGGGGTACTTGTGTAGTTTCACGGCGCCAGCATGGTGCCTTGCTACTTCTGGGTGTACGCTCGCCACGAAATATGTCAAAAAAAGTAACTTCACTCCATGCCAACATGGATAGTTCATACCTCCACTATCCATGTTGGCATGGAGTTGTTTCTAAATAGCGCGGCGAGCCACCGAGCCCGCAGCGTGGGCGAGCGAAACTACACAAGTACCGCTCTTGGTAATAAAACATCGATTACCCCTCAGAACATTGTATGTTTCTTCAGAGACTGAAGAATGGAACTCTGCTTTTGGGATCAAAGCATCAATTACCCCATCTGCTTTTTGGATTAAAACATTGACAGAAACTACTTTGGTCTTGGCAAATCTAGTGGCTGGAAGCACTGGACCAGGAGACTGATCCTCAATTGAAGAAGAAAAAGATTGGGATAAGGCATCAGCCTTGCCATTTTGAGATCCAGGCCGAAAGGTCAAAGAGAAGTTGAATCTTGTAAAGAACAAAGCCCAGCGGGCTAATCTGGGGTTCACGCATTGCACTTTCCACAAGTATAGAAGGTTCTTGTGGTCTGTGATTATGGATACTGGGAATTTAGCTCCTTCCAAAAGATAGTGCCACTCTTCTAGGGCGAGTTTGATGGCCAAAAGTTCCTGTTCTCCAATAGGATCATTTCTTTTAGCTGGTAAGAATTTTTTGGAGAAGAACCCACAGGGATGAACTTTACCATCAGAGGTTTTCTGTGAAAGCACTGCTCCAACTCCAACAGATGAGGCGTCTACCTCCAATATGAATGGTCGAGAAGGATCAGGCTGAATAAGGATAGGAGCCTCAGTAAAGACTTGTTTAAGCCGGTGGAAAGCAGCAATGGCTTCAGGCGACCACTGGGATGCATTGACCCCTTTATGGGTGAGAGCAGTAATAGGACTGATAATGGAAGAAAAGTCTTTGATAAATCTTCTGTAGTAATTAGAGAAACCAATAAAACGTTGAATGGATCTTAGAGTAGTAGGACGGGACCAATCAAGGACTGCTTTCACTTTAGAAGGATCCATACGAAGATCAGAACCGGAGATAATATATCCCAGGAATGTGACTGAGGGTTTTTCAAATTCACATTTGGACAATTCGCAGTATAGTTGATTTTTTTTCGTAAACAATGGAGTACCTCCTTGACATGTAGGCGGTGTTTTGGAAGATTCTGAGAAAAAATTAAGATGTCATCCAGATAAACTACAACTGAGTAATACAGAAGATCACAGAATATCTCATTCATGAATTCTTGAAAAACAGCAGGAGCATTACTTAACCCGAATGGCATTACTAAATATTCATAATGACCGTCCCTTGTGTTGAATGCAGTTTTCCATTCGTCACCAGCACGGATACGAATTAAATTATAGGCCCCTCTGAGGTCAAGCTTAGAAAAGACTGTAGCCCCTTTGATCCTGTCAAATAATCCTGTGACTAGGGGTACCGATTTTTCACGGTGATGTCATTCAAGGCTCTATAATCAATGCAAGGTCTAAGACCACTGTCTTTCTTTTTTACAAACCCCCCCGCCCCAGCTGGAGAGGAAGATGGTCGGATAAACCACTTCTCAAGATTTTCTTTGATATATGATACCATGGCTTCAGTCTCTGGAAGAGAAAGGGGTATGTCCTAACTCTGGGAGGAGCCTTTCCAGGAATCAAGTCAATCGGACAGTCCTATCGGCGATGAAGAGGTAGTTTATCTGCCGATTTTTCACAGAAGACGTCCGCGAATGCTTGGTAGGTGGAGGGCAAGAGTGGAGCTCCAGCAGTAGCGGTGGTCTGGATTGGCACGATTTTTTGAAGACAGGATTGGTGACAGTCAGGACCCCAGGATAGGATTTGCATGGTTCCCATATCCAGATGAGGGGAGTGTCTCTGAAGCCAAGGAAATCCTAAAACAATTGGGTGACTGGCTTTCGGAATTACTAAGAATTGAAGAAACTCACGGTGCAGTAAGCCGACTTGAACTGAGAGTGGGACAGTACGGTGGGTAACTGACCCCTGAGGAAGGAAGCTGCCATCCACAGCAGAAAGACAATAGGCTTGCTCCAACAAAACAGTTCCAAGACGATGCTGCTTGACAAATTGTAAAGACATAAAATTTTCTGCTGCTCCAGAGTCCAAAAGAACTTGTACTTTGGTTGGTCCCCAAGGTAACAAGAGTTGCAAAGACAAAAGAGAATCAGACTTGAGTGGAGAAATATCTGCTTGTCCTAGCCTGGCTTCTCCAGGACCAGCTAGGACCGATGGTTTAACGGACGACGTGGACAGGAGACGACAAGATGCCCCGGCTCCCCACAGTAGAGACAAAGATTTTGGCGTTGCCTTCGTTGTTGTTCTTCAGGAGACAAATGGGCCCTATTCACTTGCATGGGCTCTTCAGGAGCGGGGAATGGAACTGAGGATGCTAATCTGGGAGTGATCACAGATCGAGTCCGTTCTTGCCGGGACCTCTCAACTTGTCTCTCACGAAAACGGTAGTCTAATTTATAACAGAGAGAAATGATGGCAGTGAGGGTACTGGGAAGGTCACGTGTTGCCAATTCGTCTTTGAGGCGATCAGAAAGTCCTGCCAGGAAGGTTGACACCAAGGCTTCCTCATTCCAGGATAGTTCGGAGGATAAAGTCTGAAAATGTATCACATACTGAGCAACAGACCTGGAGCTTTGGCGTATTCGCAGAATCTCATTGGCAGCTGAAGTCACCCTACCGGGTTCATTGAAAATTTTCCTAAAGTCAGCAATGAAGTTCGAGTAGTTGGTGAGCACAGGATCTGAACGTTCCCATAGGGGAAACACCCAATCCAGGGCTGACCCAGACAGTAGGAAGACTATGTAGGCAACACGGGTTAAATCTGTAGGAAAGTTCGTGGGCTGGAGTGAGAAATGTACTTCGCACTGGTTGATGAATCCCCTGCAGGCCCGAGGAGTACCGTCAAATTTAGCCAGGGTTGGCAGATGCAGGACAGAGGTACCTGAGGGGCGAGCAGGGTTACTAGCTTGAGCCATCACAGGAGGAGTTGGCAAGGCTTGAGGCAATGATGCTTGAAGAGCGTCCTGACGCTGGAAAATTCCCTGCAGGGCCTGAGCCACTTGCCGCTGACCCTCCTCTAGGGCTTACAAGCAATTGATTAATTCCTGACCTGAGGCCGAGTCCATCTGGACAGTTCTTTCTGTCAGTACCTGGGAATTCTGTTAACCCGGGAGACGACCAGGAACTGGAGTAGCTTGCAGGGTAGCAGGGTGAATATAGGTCCTTCTCATAGGGGACCTGGGAGGAGCCCGGGGCTGGAGGACACTGACGTGTAGAAGTTAGCCACGGGGTGGATGATGAAGGACCATGTGACATACAGGAATCAGGGACCAGTTGTAGCAAGTCCAGGATACACAGGTGACTGCAGTGGGTAGCACCCAGGTAGGGGGTGCGCAGGAGACTGTGACAGGCTGCAGCCAAGCAGAAGGTATACTGGAGACTGGTATAGATTGTATACAAACGGAAGGTGCACAGGAGGTTGCTTGCAGATTGCACCCAGACAGAAGGTACACAGGTGATAGCAGGGGTTGTACCCAAACGGAAGGTGCACAGGAGGTTGCTTGCAGATTGCACCCAGGCAGAAGGTACACAGGTGATAGCAGGGGTTGTACCCAAACGGAAGGTGCACAGGAGGTTGCTTGCAGATTGCACCCAGGCAGAAGGTACACAGGTGATAGCAGGGGTTGTACCCAAACGGAAGGTGCACAGGAGAATGCTTGCAGATTGCACCCAGGCAGAAGGTACACAGGTGATAGCAGGCTTGATTGCACCTTGAAGCAGAATGCTGGAGGTGCACAGATGATCAAAGGCTGAATGCACTTGGAGCAAGACGCTGAAAGTGCACAGGTAGTCAGGAGAGCTCAGGACGCTGGTGTTACATAGAAACATAGAAACATAGAATTTGACGGCAGATAAGAACCACTTGGCCCATCTAGTCTGCCCCTTTTTTTAAACATGTTACCTCAAACCATATTTGATCCTTATTTTTTTGTAAGGATATCAATATGCTTATCCCAAGCATGTTTAAATTATACTACTGTATTTGCGTCTACCACCTCTGATGGGAGGCTATTCCACTTATCTACTACTCTTTCTGTGAAAAAATTCTTCCTCACATTTCCCCTGAATCTCCCTCCCTCTAGTTTCAGTGCATGTCCTCGTGTTCTGCTGCTCCTCTTCCTGTGAAGAATGTCTCCCACCTGTACCTTGTTAAAGCCCTTGATATATTTGAAAGTTTCTATCATGTCCCCCCTTTCCCTTCTCTGCTCTAAAGTATACATATTAAGATCTTTTAGTCTTTCCTGGTACGTTTTGTGATGTAGGCCATGCACCATTTTAGTTGCTCTTTGTACAGTCTCTAATGTATTTATATCCTTCTGGAGATATGGCCTCCAGAACTGAACACAATACTCTAGGTGAGGTCGTACCAATGACCTATACAGTGGCATTATTACTTCTTTCTTTCTACTGCTGATACCTCTCCCTATGCAACCAAGCATCTGACTTGCCTTCTTCATTGCTTTGTTACATTGCCTACCTGCTTTTAAGTCCCCTGAAATAGTGACACCTAGATCCCTCTCTTCCTCAGTAGTTTCCATTATAGTGCCATTTATATTATATTGAGTCTTTGGATTTCTGAGACCCAAGTGCATGATTTTGCATTTTTTGGCATTAAACTGTAGTTGCCATTCTCTTGACCATTTCTCTAATCTGCCTAGATCCTCAATCATTTGTTTTACCCCTACTGGTGTGTCTACCCTGTTGCATACCTTTGTGTCATCTGCAAAAAGGCACATTTTACCCTCAATTCCATTTGCAATATCACCAATAAAGATATTAAAAAACACCGGTCCAAGTACAGATCCCTGGGGTACTCCACTTGTAACCTTTCCCTCCTTTGACTGTACTCCGTTTACTACAACTCTCTGTTTTCTGTCCTGCAACCACGCTCTTATCCATTCAACTATCTTAGAATCCAATCCCAAGCTTTCAAGTTTATTTAACAGTCTGCGGTGTGGGACAGTGTCAAAAGCTTTACATATTCTAGATAAGCTACATCTACAGCCCCACCTTGATCTATTACTTTAGTCACCCTAAGGATTGACAAGCGATGTGTCTTTAGTCTCTGATAGGCTGCTGACTTCAGCCGGGATTGCATTGGCTGGCTTCACCAAGATGGCGCCTGCTGCGCAGACGCTGCGGCAGAGGTAGTGTGCCTTGCATCAGTGAAGTCCCCACAGGCGGCCGGAAGCACTGTAGCTGCCACTCCGCCGGTGCCCGCATCCAGAGTGAGGGGACAGCGCCGGGAACCAGGACAGGGCACTCCGCGCCAGCACAAGACAACCAGTCAGAGCGGGCAGCGTCACCCACACATAATGGTGACTGCCCGCGTCCTCCTGGCACTCTGCTCAGACGCCCAAGACCACGCACCTGGACCAGATCCCGCCGCACTACCCGGACTGGTAAGCGACACACGCGGACCGTGACATTACCCCCTCAACTGTCCTGATTTTTCCAGGACCATCCTGTTTTTTTGTCCCACCCGGGGCCGGCAGTGTCACGTGGTGGTGGTGGCCATGCCCCCACAGTGGTGAAAATGGGGGTGTGGCCTCAAGGGAGCACCACAAGCATAGGCCACACCACCTTGCCACCGGGCCCCCAAATTTCGGGCACGCACAAGGTCCCAAATGACCTGTTTCACAAGTTGGGAGGTATGGTCCGGCGAGCGTGTGGCTGCTAAGTACAAGCAAAAATAATTTCAGAAAATGCAGTGAATGAAAAAAATAAATAACATTGAACTAAACCATTTGTAGATTTGGGCGAGTTATTTTGTTTCGGTGCAGGGTAAATACTGGCTGCTTTATTATTACACTGCTATTTATTACTTTATTTATTTAGTTTCTTATATACAGATTCCTTTGCGCTTTACAATTGTAAACAGAGATAAAACAAACTGGGTAACAACAGACAGATTTGGGGGTTAGAGGGCCCTGCTGCAAGCTTACATTCTATAGGGACATAGGAGGGAAACACAAGGACAGGCACCAGTAATACAGTAGCATAGCAGTCCCACCAAGTTACAAGTCCAGAAGGGAAGCTATATAATACATAAGTGCCTCAGAGGGTTATGCGTGTAGAACTGAAATATGATAGGCTTGCCTGAAGAGGTGAGTTTTCAGGGAACGCTTGAAAGTTTGGAGGCTAGCGGAGAGTCTTATTAAGCGTGGAAGGGCATTCCATAGGATGTGAGCAGCCCGATGAAAGTCCTGTAATAGTGAATGGGAGCTGGTGATCCGTGCAGAAGAGAGACGCAGATCTTGTGCAGAGCGGAGTGGTCGAGATGGGAGATATTTTGCGATAAGTAAAAGGATATAAGCTGTGCAGTATGGCTAATAGCTTTATATGCTAGAGGATAAGAAGTTGGGGAGCCAGGCAGAAATTGAGATTTGGGAAGCCCAGGTGGGTGATAGATAGCAGCAACATGCAGAGAGAAAGGTGAAAATATCCTAATAGAGTGAACTTCAAATGATGTGAATGTGAGTGAAGGAACTGGTGATGGTGAAGGATTGTGACAGTAATATACCTACCCCACCTCATTTGCGGTTACCAGGCCTGGAGGTGTGGATTTTAGATTTGGATTTGAACACACCCCACCCAAATCTAACTCTGCACATGTTACACCTGCCCCACCTGCAGTGAACTATGGATTTGTCTATTTGCTGAATCAGGCCCATAATACGATACAAAAATGAAATGTCCTAAATCCAGCCTGCAACATGAGAACGTATGGGTGAAATGATATTTGGAAAGCAAAGATCGCCATCTACTGGATGTTGTGACAAAACTCATTTATTCACATGCTGGAAATTCTGTTCTGTTTTGAAACTACTGTATTGTCATGGAAACGTTATTTTTCTAAAATCAGATAACGTGTACTTTATACTCAGGCTATTATTATGCTTGTGCCCACTGAAGTCTTTATTGTTTGTAAAACAAAGTTGCATTTTATCCTCAGCAGAGCATATACTGTACATAGTCCAGATATGTATAGAATAAAAAAAAAATACAAAAACAGTTTACATTTAGTAAGTCTCTTATTAATAACTAGTAAGCACGCTTGAAGCTAATGCTTCGAAAGCTAGTAATTGTAGTTTCACTTGCTGCCAACAGCAGCGCTCGCCACACTATCTAAAATCAACTCCACGCCGACGTGGATAGTGGGGGTATGAAAAGGTCGGAGGACGCGTACCGCCGCCCCTCGCGGGCTCACTGCGCTCGCCATGCTTCGGGTTGCCGTTGATAGTGGGGGTGGCGTTGACAATGGGGGTGCATTTAACATTGTAAGCACCCATCAGGGTGCTTGTACAATTAAAAATCGATAAGATGCACTTCGATCAATATCGGGGGCGTCGTGCTAGGAAACAAGTACCAGGAAATTTATAAAGATGGCAGTTCTATTTCACACGGGATGTTGCTATGGGAAACCAATCAAAATCTACCTCTTATTTATTTTGGACCTTCTTGAAGATACTAGATAGTATCTGTTTGGTTACCCATAGCAACATCCCATGTGAAATACAGTAGAACTCCCACCTTAGTAAATTTCCCCCACAATGTCTAGGTCGACAGTCATTACAGTAGGCCATCAGTAGATGGTCGACATGCACACGATCAACATGGAGTAGGTTGACACATGAAACGGTCAACATGAATTTTTCACGTTTTTTTGTCAACGTCGACACCTAAGAACGTGGACCCCCAATTAGTGAACAGTGAAACCACACAAGGCTCACTTCACCCGCTGCGCTCTGTACATGTTTCCGTTCCCAATCAGAGTTCACATGGATGGTAAAGTATAAAAAAAGTCCAAAAAAATAAGAAAAAAAATTGTGAAAAAGCAAATCAACATCTTTCACATTCCGATCATTGCCATGTCAACCTATTGCTGATGCCGACCTTGTGCATGTTGACCTACTGTCGATCTACCGACTGGCTTCTTACATTTTAAATGCGGTATTAATATTTTCATAAAACAAATGTAAGATCAGTGCCATTGACTCCTTAGTATTTGTTACATTCTTAATGTACATTCCGTTGTGGGTGCAGCGTTGCAGGGGAGGTGGTACAGTACTCCGTACCTGGGAAGCGCCAGCGCCGCAGTGTCCGGGAACTGTAGCACTGAGATCGGACACTGTGGACAGACAGCGTCAGCCGAGGCCGCTGATTGGCTGAGAGAGAGTGCACTCTCAGACAATCAGCAGGCTATCTTTTTAATTGTTAATTAAAGTTTCAAACGCTGTCTATCCGCAGTGTCTGCTCTCAGCGCTTCAGTTCCCGGACACTGTGGACACCACACCCACAGCACCTTCAGTTCCTGCTGCCGCACCCACAGCACCCGGGCGCTGGCACTTCACACTGCCCAGGTACGGGGTACTACCTCGCCTCCCTATGCCTCATATGTCCCAACATACGGAGACAACGGGCCGGGACAGGGCGCGAGCCGAATTTGGGGTGGCATATCGGAAAGGGGCGTGGCATATACTCTGCTAAGCCACGCCCCTGTTTCCGCCACGGTGGCGGCATGCTCAGCAGCTCTGTGAGCTGCTGGCCAGTCCCCAGCCCCCTCTGCCTGCAAGAATGGACGCTGTGCGCATGCGCACAGCGTCCATTCTTGGACAACAGGGGGGGACTCCCAACTGCCCCCCACCATGGGACACTGCCAGTGGCAGGAGGGACGCGGGAATGTCCCAAAATACCGGGACGTTCCCGCAATAAGCGGAACAGTTGGGAGGCATGCGCCTGTATCTGTCCCAGCCACAGGGGGGAAGGGGCGGGGGGCGCATCATTTGTTGTTACGCCACTAGTAAAAATATACATTTACAAAGCATTTCTGTCTTTTTTACAGCACAGTAGATTCTTGTTGCTCAGGCACTGTAGTGTAGTGGTGGCTTATTGTGTGTCTGTCGCCCTCTGCTGTCCTTAAGTTGTATTGACCTATATTTATCCTAAATAGGGTATGGATAGAACATACAACTACTCACCATTCTTGTTTTTTTATATTGTTTAGAGCAGAAGATGGGGAGATCCACCCTGAAATCTGCCGACTTTACATCCAGCTGCAATGTTGCCTGGAAATGTACACGACCGAAATGCTGAAATCCATGTGTCTTCTAGGCTCCCTCCAGAACCAGCGGAAAGGTAATATAGATCAACAAGTTTATAGAGCTTTTTACCTGGTTATTAGAAACCGAGCAGTGGAGCACAAAGTCATGATTGGCAGGGCCAGGACAGTGCGCTCGTTGCTTCGCCAATACGGATGTGCATTGTTCCGCCACTTACACCTGCCGAAATATGCAGCATAAGGTAGTATGGGAGCATTCTAAGCTAGGCCAAGTATAGTAAGTCCATGTTCATGCAGTTTTGAACCCATCACACACTGGAAAGCCATATGCTTTTGCGACTGCTATGGGGTGTCTGTCTGCTGTCCCTGCGATCGGCACCATATTTCATGGTCCCTGTGCCAGGGTCAAAGCAATCAAGACTATATAGTACAGACATAGGGGCTACTTCAGACATGCTCGTTCATATTACCGATCTAGTACAGATCTGTACTATATAGTCAAAAACAAATTGGTACACTGTGCCTTGCGGTTCAATCCCAATTCGATCCCGATCGAATCGGAATTGAACAGATAAGGAATTGCACCAAGTGTACGCCCCTTAACCCTTCAAGTGCCAAGTGAATTTGTCAAAATTGCTGTGAAAATTGGCAAGCAAACATTTTTATTCATCATAATGACCTTTAATGTTTATTTATGTAGGAAATATATTCTTTATTTACACAACATTTTTTATTTGAATTTGTATAACAAATGTGAGCGATGCTGGAATTTTTAGCAGATATTTTGAACATCTCTGACAGACTTAAGAGCTAACACTAAAGCTGGCCACACATTAGAAGGACCAGCATATGACGCAGGTCGTATGATCGATTGAACGACGTTTAAAAACACATACGATCTGCTTGTGACTGCAAGCCACCCCGACTGATCATATGTGCAGCACATTTGGGTAAGATGTACTAAACTTGACAAGTGATAAAATGGAGAGTGATAAACCAAAGGCCAATACGCCACTAACTGCCATGTCACAGGCTGGGTTTGAACAATTACAGGTAGGAGCTGATTGGCTGGGGGTTTATCACTCTCCATTTTATCACTTTTCAAGGCTTGGTACATCTCGCCCATGATCAGTGGAGTGACCTCTAGATCGGTGGGCCGTGCATCACACTGAAATACCTTACAATGTTCACACGCGATCTGGAAAAATTGCACATTCAGGCCTAGAATCGTTCTAATGTATGGCCAGATTAACTTGCCCTTCCCTTAGCCAATCACCTTCTCCCCACAGCCAAATCCTAAACCCTAACCTCACCATAACCCTGCAGCCTGACCCTAACCCACCCAGTAGAGCCTAGCCCCAACCACAGTCCTTTCCTTAGGAATCCATCGGGATTCTGACCATCCAGTTCTCGCAGTTAGTATTCTGACCATCAGGATCCCACTCTCTATATTCTGACTATCAAGATCCTGACCCCATCCCATTTACGCCACACTGGCGGCAACAGTTTAGGCATAACATATAAAAAGTGCAAACTCAGGTATGACCATATAAAGTCTCAGATTAAGCCTTGACCAAGTTTAAAGAGAGCGAAATGCGCATTGGCATATTGCTGTAAACTGTTGTTCAATTACCTGTGTATGTTATAACGTTTATATTGCCTATTACATACTGCAGAGAAGGGAATGCATGGCGGAGGTCTAGGCGCTTTTTGAGAGCAGCGTGACATAAACGCCGGCACACGCAGCACGCACACGCACGGGAACAGATCCCGAGGCTGCGAGTGTGCTGAAGAACGGAGGTCTGAAACACAGACTCCGATACTCAGTTGCGCACACACGCCTGCTACCCTATCTGAGATTGCAGCCCGCATCTGTGTGTGTATGTGTGATTTGTGGTGTGCTGCAGCGTGCACATTTGTGTACCATAACCACAAATAGAGATCATCTAACTGTTGCATTAGTACTTGGGACACGATCAGACAGCATATACTGTAAGTAAAGGTCTGAGCTGTGCAAAGTACAATAATCTGTCCCAGGATTGGGGCAGATATCCGTGTTATTGAAGTTTGAGTACACTATTCATAGCCTATTACAACATTAAAATATTTTTGTGAGTTAATATTCACAAATATATAAAAGCCTGGACTGGGCAAAATACAATAATAATGCAAGATTAACATCCAGACTGGAAGTTCTAGCAGTCTGACACTATAATCGTGACCTCAAGCAGGATATTATTACTTTTTTGCCACAGTGTATGTTAATAACAGAAGACTGCAACATTTGTTTAACAAGATATATCAGCTGTATAAATATAAAATAAGTAAAGAACACACCACACTCAGCGGTTTAAATACTGTTTGTTATAAAAGGAACACACTGGTTCAACATCACTGATACTTACTAAAAAAGGTACCAGAATAAATTAGATCATAACAACAGTTTACAGATTTTAATCTTATTTTCTTTTCTACTCTATATTCATGACTTTGTTTTTAATATTTTGCCATCGACATCCCTGGCACAGGGACTTAATATATTAGGTCATATACAATTAATACAATTGGCCAATATGAACAGTAAATGATGGTCTTTTACCTTTAATTGCTCATTAATAAAGATATTATCTAACGTTATTTTTAGGTCCTGCGGGACAATGTGGATGAGGAGTGCATCCTAGTGAAACTGATTTATTTTTCTTCTTTTTTTGGGTAATGCATATTCTAAATCAGTTGAGAGCACCCACAACCAGAGAGGACAAGTATATATAAAAGTCTCCTCTGTTGGAAAATAAAAATCCATTTTCCATCCACTACTTATTACAATTTCAGTACATTATATGGTGCGGGTCAATCTGTCTGTGAGTATACTAAGTGTATCAGAAAATGTTTTGTACTGTTCCCCACCGAGCATCCTGGCACAGTTCTATGCTGCAAACACCAGAAAGCAGTAAAGCGACAGGTAGTAAAAGGGGACCTGGTGGACGGAAATCTCCATCCCTCATTGCAATATGAGCAGAAAGGGAAAAAAAAAATCTAAACTTAATAATGACACAAAAAGCTCCATCATCCACTAGCGTGCTGGCAAATGGGCCTGCTGGCACCTCTGCTAACCCATAGCAGCTGCCAAGTGCTGAGTCTGCAGTGTATGCGGACAGCTATTATTTCATTTAAAGGATGGCAAATGGCTGAGCTGGGCATTACCTCATATTCTAAGAGATGAACGCTGGCATCTCCAAGTCTTTCTGTGCCAATTAGGCAATAAGGAGATTAGACATATAGGGGAACATTCAGTTAGCCTTTAGGCTGCAATTACCACAAGTTCCTGCCACACCTTCCTGAGGAATAGGCAGGAACTACGGCTTTATGTCCTTACCGCGGCTACCACAAGCACATTACCCAATAGCTCCAGGCACTTAACCAAGAACCTTATGCCTGTTTGCCCTGGGTTTTCTGTGAGAGGAAATGGCTTCAAAACTGCTCGAGGCTGTCCCCGATAAGCAGCCCCAGGAGACCCATTTTTGCTGCGATCACACCTGGGCCTAAAAATTTATTCCGGATCCAATGTCTTATCCACCAATTTCGCAAGGCAAAACTGACTACAATTGGATAGCCTGATATCAGCGTTTGAAGCCCATTGTTGGTGGTTGAGGTACAATGATTTGTGCAATCTGCAACATTGGGATATAGGGTAGGGTAACACTGATGCACTTCACAGCGAATTGCATCTTTAAGCCCATCACAGTCACTCTTCCCGATACAAATATGTAGTGTCCTGTGATGTGCAAACAGTATTCAATAGTTACCATATCTGGTCTGTCTTCTGTACGGATCACTAGCTCCCATTCACTATTACAGGACTTACATTGGGCTGCTCCCACCCTATGGAATGCCCTTCCACGCACTATAAGACTCTACACTAGCCTCCAAACGTTCAAGAGTTCCCTGAAAACTCACCTCTTCAGGCAAGCCTATCATATTTAAATACCACACACATAACCCTCTGAGGCACTTATGTACTATATAGCTTCCCTTCTGGACTTGCAACTGGACTGCTATGCTATTACTGGTGTCTGTCCATGTGTTTCCCTCCTATGTCCCTATAGATTGTAAGCTTGCAGCAGGGCCCTCCTACCTCCAAGTCTGTCTGTTGTTACCCAGTTTGTGTTATCACTGTCTACAATTGTAAAGCGCAACGGAATCTGCTGCGCTATATAAGAAACTGGGTACTTGTGAGTTATCCGGGCTCCCGATTTTTTGATTGTATGCCTTAAGTTAAGGCATACAATCAGATGCGATGCGATGCGATATCGCATCGCATCTCATCGCATCCGACCATCGGATGCGATGACCCGATTTTTCCATAGGAATCAATGTTAAAATGGACTGAGTCCATTTTAACATGGAATTCAATGGGAAAAAGGGGTCCTTTTCATACCCCTACTATCCAAGTGGGCATGGAGTTGGATATAAATCTGTGGCGAGCGTAGCGAGCCACCGAGCCCGAAGCGTGGCGAGCGAAGCGAGCCCCGCGAGGGGACGGTATTCCGTGTCCCCTCGCGGGGCTCGCTACGCTCGCCACGCTTCGGGCTCGGTGGCTCGCTACGCTCGCCACAGGTTTATATCCAACTCCATGCCCACTTGGATAGTAGGGGTATGAAAAGGACCCGATTTTCCCATTGAATTCCATGTTAAAATGGACTCAGTCCATTTTAACATTGATTCCTATGGAAAAATCGGGTCATCGCATCGCATCGCATCCGATGGTCGCATGCGATGCGATGCGATGTCCCGATCCGACCCGATTTAAAAATCGGACGCCCGGATAACTCATAAGTACCAGAAACTGTAAATAAATAATATAAATATCTGCATGTATTGTTAAGGCCCCCTTACACTTGTTCAACTTATTGTTTAACAAATTGAACCTGATTGACTCGAGATTTATCCTATGTGCAGGAGGATCAATCTCTTACAATCTCTTGGTTATACCCAATGGCACAGGATTGTGGATTGTGTCCTACACATCAGGCACATAAGATTTTGTCAGACAGGCACATCAGATTTTGACAGATAAATTGACTCAATCCACCTGGATTGGGTCAAATCTCACAAAATCTCACAAGTGTAAGGGGCCCTTTACAGTAAAACAACACTTAGGGGAACATTTCCTAAACAGCGTTTTTTCAAAACATCTACAACTTGTTTTCATTAGGGCGTGTAACATTATTGCCCCTTTAAAACCAGTTACGGATTTGAAAATTGCTGTTTATTGAATTACTGGTTATTTCTGAGATATTTGCTAATAGGGTGCTATTCTCGTTGTGTGTTTTTATCTTGAAGGAAGAGAGCATTGTGCAGGTACAAAGATCATAGACTACAAACTGGATGAATGTTCAGAGGTTCCAATCCTAGAAGATACATCATCATCACCACTTGGTTCCCAGCATTGTTGGCAGGTTTCCGCAGACATTGAGAACACAGAAAGGTAATGTTTGGTGATTGGGGGATAGAGATTGGGGGTATGGAGAAATAAGCATGATTAAATTATGTGGGGGGATACTGTAGTACAGTGCAAATATATACAGTAGCCATTTATTTCTGCGAGATCTATTGTTCAGCTGGGTAAAATAGATCCTCTCCAAATCCAGTCTCGTATCAGGGGCAGTAAAAATGGAGTTTATAAACATTGCATTTGACCACTTTTTTTTTTTTGAAACATTACATTTTTATTGAAATAAATGCTGTCCAAACAGACAATTTTTTAAAGGGGGAGGGGGGGGGGTAAAATATACAAGATTGCCAACACCTTTGTAACGAGTTACAAATAAAAGAACATTCTCAGAGGCATGGGCAGATAACATTGTAGAATACGTGGCAGTAGTTGAACAAAGACAAAATGGGATGAGAGCTTCAGAAAATTAGAGATTTGGTGAGAAATCTCCAGTTTTTTTAAAGCGGCAATCATTTACACTGCAAAATCAAACTGGATTAGCAGTGTAAATGATTGCCGCTTTAAAAAAACTGGAGAATTCTCACCAAATCTCTCACTTTTTGAATCTCTCATCCCATTAAATCTCACCCGTATTGTCTAACACAGATGTAAAAGGTATAATAAGTACTTGCACAAGCCATAACTGCTAGACCCTGTAGGGTGGATCTAAGAGGTTAGAATAAACAGATCCAAAGTGTCACTAATCAAGTTAGAACGGCCCACCTCATCACAGAAAAGGGACCAGCCAAACCATTTCATATGAATTGAATTAGGGGTACAGGAGTAACTAGCCCCCGAAGTTTCGAATAAGTAATACTTATGGACCTTTTTATGGATGAGTCTATATTTGGGGATGCATCAGACTTCCACAGCTTAGCTATAACAGCTTTTGTTCCAATCAACACATGCCCAATAACATATTTCTAAGCCATAGTCATAGAAGGAGGGAAGATATGTAGCAGTGCTAGGGCAGGATCTGGTGTGATGGGGCGTTTAAATATGGAACCCAAACGCTGAAACACCTCTGCCCAGAGAGGCCGCAGCTCAGGACATTCCCAAAATATGTGGAAAATATTCCCTACATGTCCACACTTCCTCCAACATAAGTTTGACGGCCATATCTTGTGCAGCCTCTCTGGGGTGAAGTAAGCCCTGTGAATGAGCTTAAAGAACATTTCTGAATGATGTAAGCATCGAGATATCTTAAAACAGGATCAGAATACCCCATCCCATTCCTCCTCAGTGATGGTCTTGTTCAATCTCCCTCCCATCTCAGTTGGGAAGGAGTTTTGTTACTAACCGGAAGGGGAATAAGATGAGTATACCACCTAGAGATTCCTCCTTTATGGGAAGGAGCACTGGTTAGGTTTCTGAGGCTAGGTGGAAAGTAAGGGGATTTAATGGGAGTGTGTAAATGAGTCTGAAGCCAACTTCTGAGTTGTAAGTAAATAAAGAAATCTCGCTTTGAGATATTGACTATTAACTATTCTGCAAATCAGAGAAAGATCTCAACTGGTCGTCTACGAATAAGTCTCCTAATGTGGATATGCCCAGATTGATCCAGTTATCTAGCTGAGGGATGGGGATTAGTACCTTAAGGGCCTTGAAAGATAATGGGGGGGGGGGGGCTGGGAGAGTTTCCCTTTCTGTAGAGTCCACCAATCTATGCCAGACCTCTAATGAGGACTGAATAGACTGGCATGGAGATGCATATAGACGTGACACAGAAGAAGGGAGCCACAAGAGGTCAGCCAAAGGGACAGGGTGTGAATAGGAGCTCTCCAGGATCACCCAGGGCTTTTGGACATTAGGTGCAGTCCAGTCTCTAATATGGTTTAGCACACAGGCAGCTAAGTAGAGATCTAAATCTGGGAAGGCCACTCCTTCCGAGCTCCTTAGGTTTTATTAGCGTATTTTTAGCTATCTTAGGTCTTGTCCCTCTCCAGACATATTTAGCTAAGAGCTGGTTACATTTTTGAAGTACCGACCTGGGAGGGAGCCTTGGGATAGCTCTAAAGAGATACATTAATTTTGGCAACAACACCATTTTGGCCGCAGCGATTCTCCAAAGCCAAGAGACATCTTGCAACATCCAATCCCCGGTTAAATCCGAAAGCGCCTTCAACAAAGGATTATAGTTACATTCAATAACATGCTTTCCAGACGCTAGGTGTATACCCAAATATTTTAAGGAGCTAGACTGCCAATTTATATGTTTTCCTCAGCTCAGTGACCACGTCGGGAGGAAGGCCCAAGGGGAGAGCCTCCGTCTTGCTTGTATTAAGTTTATAATAAGAGGCCTCTGAATACTCCTGTAAAACTCTATGTAAAGCAGGAAGGGAATTAATGGGATCCAAGAGGCACAGCAGGACATCATCGGCAAAAAGGCAAATTTTGTGGGAAAGGTTGCCAATTGATGGGCCTCGGATTGAGTCATCGCATCTTATGCGCTCCGCCAAGGGTTCAATGGCCAATGCAAAAATTAAGGGGGAAAGGGGGCACCCTTGGCGAGTGCCGTTGGTAATTTGAAAACTCATTGAGGTACAGCCGTTAGAGAACACCCTAGCGGAGGGGCAAGTGTAAAGGGCCAAAATAGAATCTAATATCCGACCTTGGAAGCCAAATCTTTCCAAGGCTAATTTCATATAGCCCCAATGGAGTCTATCGAAGGCCTTCTCGGCGTCTAATTAAAGAACTAGAAGAGAGGCCTTCTTTGTTGAGCAGTGTTCTATGACGTCTATTACCCTACGCGTGTTGTCGGGGGCCTGTCTGTTTAAGACAAAACCAACTTGATCGCTTTTAATGAGGGATGGGAGTAGAGGGTTTATTAGATTGGCAACCAATTTGGCATACAGTTTTAAGTCAGTGTTAAGTAGCGCAATGGGTCTGTAATTTTGGACCGAAGAAGGGGACTTGCCGGGTTTGGGTATTGTAACGATGCGGGATTCAAGCATTTCAGGGGGGGGGGGGGGGAATTTAGTGTCTGAGGCCTCATTATAAAGCTTCACAAGCATCGGGCCAGTTGATTTTTAAATGTCTTGTAGAAGTTTGATGTAAAACCATCAGGTCCCGGGGCTTTGTCAGATGGAAGAGAATCAATAGCCCGTTGTACCTCCTCCAGAGTCCAAGGAGCATTGAGAGATAAGCAGGTCTCTGTAGAGAGCGAAGGGAGGGAAACCTTATCAAAGAACTCCCTCATCCCCCCGGCACTCGGCTGGGGTGTAGAGGGATCCTCCTTCAGGTTATAGAGCTTAGAGTAATATGATGAGAAAATATTAGCGATCTCTTCCGGATCGCTAACCTTCGTGCCATGCTCCGAGTGGATCATATGTATCCTATCCCTAGCTCTCTTGCCTCTCAGCTTTCTTGCAAGCATTCTACCCGCACGGTCACTGAGGAGATAGAACTTCTGATTCAGTCTAGCAATATTACGCTGTACCGTAGAAAGATAGTGTCTGTTCACCTTGTCTCTGGTATCATTTAATTGCTTTATAAGCGCTCTATCAGAAGGGTTAGCTTTATGGGCAGCCTCCAGGGAGGCGAGTGTTGCTTCTGAGTGTTCTATGGATCGCTTACGATCGCATTTGACCACTTTTTAATATTATGGGGCAAATGTAACAGCCTGTGAGTTGCACCCATGGGTGGTGTTCTTGTTTTTAACTGATTTTGCCGTTAAAATTATTCCCACTCTTAATATATGGTAATAGGGCCCGTACCTGCAACAGAGATGTGTCCTGATTCACCTAGTGTAGTGTGCATACACAATATGGTGCCACGTGCCCAGGACTAGTAGCACTAGACTCACTGTAGACTTACAATGGTGCACGCCAAGCATACGCATCATGGGAAATCTGAGCATGGCTACATCTGTATAATGACACGTCTCAGGATGGCATATTTGAATGTAATAGTTCTATAGTTAAATGAACCTTACATAGTCACACGACTTCCAGAAAAGAGCGCTAATGATGGTAAGTGAAATTCTAAACTGTTTTACTTTTCTTTTTAGAGACATGAGGGAAATGAAGAACCTCTTAAGCAAACTCAGGGAGACCATGCCTTTGCCATTAAAAAACCAAGGTACATTTTATTTTTATGTTTTCCTATTGAACTGCAGTTACATGCTGAGAATCACTAAACTAAATCATGTTATTAAGAAGAAAGAATGCTGCATTACTACATACTGTAAATAATTATCAAAAGTGCTAGACTAGGCAGGGAAGGAATGACTGTGGCTAGGCAGGGAAGGAATGACTGTGGCTAGGCAGGGAAGGAATGAGTGTGGCTAGGCAGGGAAGAAATGACTGTGGCTAGGCAGGGAAGGAATGAGTGTGGCTAGGCAGGGAAGGAATGAGTGTGGCTAGGCAGGGAAGGAATGAGTGTGGCTAGGCAGGGAAGGAATGAGTGTGGCTAGGCAGGGAAGGAATGAGTGTGGCTAGGCAGGGAAGAAATTACTGTGGCTAGGCAGGGAAGGAATGACTGTGGCTAGGCAGGGAAGAAATTACTGTGGCTAGGCAGGGAAGGAATGAGTGTGGCTAGGCAGGGAAGGAATGACTGTGGCTAGGCAGGGAAGAAATGAGTGTGTCTAGGCAGGGAAGGAATGAGTGTGGCTAGGCTGGGAATGAATGAATGTGGCTAGGCAGGGAAGGAATGAATGTGGCTAGGCAGGGAAGGAATGAGTGTGGCTAGGCAGGGAAGGAATGAGTGTGGCTAGGCAGGGAAGGAATGAGTTTGCTAGGCTGGGAAGGAATGAGTGTGGCTAGGCAGGGAAGGAATGACTGTGGCTAGGCAGGGAAGGAATGACTGTGGCTAGGCGGGGAAGGAATGAGTGTGGCTAGGTGGGGAAGGAATGAGTGTGGCTAGGCAGGGAAGGAATGACTGTGGCTAGGCAGGGAAGGAATGAGTGTGGCTAGGCGGGGAAGGAATGAGTGTGGCTAGGCAGGGAAGGAATGACTGTGGCTAGGCAGGGAAGAAATGACTGTGGCTAGGCAGGGAAGGAATGAGTGTGGCTAGGCGGGGAAGGAATGAGTGTGGATAGGCAGCGAATGAATGACGGTGGCTGGGCAGGGAAGGAATGACGGTGGCTGGGCAGGGAAGGAATGACTGTGGCTAGGCAGGGAAGGAATGACGGTGGCTGGTCAGGGAAGGAATGACTGTGGCTAGGCAGGGAAGGAATGAGTGTGGCTAGGCAGGGAAGGAATGACTGTGGCTAGGCAGGGAAGGAATGACTGTGGCTAGGCAGGGAAGGAATGACTGTGGCTAGGCAGGGAAGGGAATGAGTGTGGCTAGGCAGGGAAGAAATGAATGCAGATAGGCAGTGAAGGAATGAATGAATGAATGTGGCTAGGCTGGAAAGGAATGAATGTGGCTAGGCATGGATGTAAGGAATGTTGCTAGGAAGGAAAGGAATTAATGTGGCCAAGGGATGAATGTGGCCACATAGGAAGAGAAGGAATGAGTGTGGCTAGATACGAATGGTGGGAATGAGTGTCACAGGCTGGGTTTGAAAAATGACAGGTAGGAGCTGATTGGTTGCTTGTTTATCACTCTCCATTTTACCACTTTTCAAGGCTTAGTATATCTGGCTCTAAGTACCTTTTCACTTGCACAGTTTGATTTTCACTTGCACAGTTTGGGCTGTTACCAGCATTAGTATAATGTCACAGACACACACATGTGCACCAGAAGAAGGACTGTTACCAGCATTAGTATAATGTCACAGACACACACATGTGCACCAGGGGAAGGGGTGTTACCAGCATTAGTATAATGTTACAGACACACACATGTGCACCAGGGGAAGGACTGTTACCAGCATTAGTATAATGTTACAGACACACACATGTGCACCAGGGGAAGGGCTGTTACCAGCATTAGTATAATGTCACAGACACACACATGTGCACCAGGGGAAGGACTGTTACCAGCATTAGTATAATGTTACAGACACACACATGTGCACCAGGGGAAGGACTGTTACCAGCATTAGTATAATGTTACAGACACACACATGTGCACCAGGGGAAGGGCTGTTACCAGCATTAGTATAATGTTACAGACACACACATGTGCACCAGGGGAAGGACTGTTACCAGCATTAGTATAATGTTACAGACACACACATGTGCACCAGGGGAAGGGCTGTTACCAGCATTAGTATAATGTCACATACACACACATGTGCACCAGGGGAATGGCTGTTACCAGCATTAGTATAATGTCACAGACACACACATGCACCAGGGGAAGGGCTGTTACCAGCATTAGTATAATGTCACAGACACACACATGTGCACCAGGGGAAGGGCTGTTACCAGCATTAGTATAATGTCACAGACACACACATGTGCACCAGGGGAAGGACTGTTACCAGCATTAGTATAATGTTACAGACACACACATGCACACCAGGGGAAGGGCTGTTACCAGCATTAGTATAATGTCACAGACACACACATGTGCACCAGGGTAAGGACTGTTACCAGCATTAGTATAATGTCACAGACACACACATGTGCACCAGGGTAAGGACTGTTACCAGCATTAGTATAATGTCACAGACACACACATGTGCACCGGGGAAGGGCTGTTACCAGCATTAGTATAATGTCACAGATAGGACTATGACAAAGACACTGGAGCAGTCCCCTATAGGAATAAGGGGGTAAACTAATAGCCTTGCGGCTAAAAGTGTTACGGGCGCCTAATAGGGTGGTTTGTCAAGCTGCTCCTACTAGGGGGTGTCACGCCCCAATAAAATATATACAGAGGACAATATAAATGGTGGAGCGCTAATAATGAATATAATGGTTAATTGAATTAATAGAAATGTTTATTAATTAAATAATGTGCCTTTAAGCACTGGGTATATGAATATAAAAACACATATAATAATCACAGGTCACAATTGTGTACAATACAATGTAAAATAAGAAATAAAAATACAAGTAAAAAAGAAGAAAGGTGGGTCTGATACTTAGTGGTCTTGGATCCCGCTTTGGATTCTTTTTGGTTGGAATTAGTTTAGTTTCCTGGGGTTAGTCCATCAAGATGTTAGATGGTTGGTGGGTCCATATACCTTGCTGGATTGTGATCACGCTGGAGGAAGAGTTGTAATCCCCTTGTTGGAGTGTTGGGAATCCTTACAATTATGTGGATTGTAATCCTGGATTTGCAGGTGGTGGTATCCCAAAGTGGTTGCTGCAGCTGGTAGCCCAAGTGGAAACAGGTTGTAATTTTTGCTATTCCAAAACCAGGTTTCCAACCTGTTTCCACTTGGGCTACCAGCTGCAGCAACCACTTTGGGATACCACCACTTGCAAATCCAGGATTACAATCTGCATAATTGTGAGGATTCCCCACACTCCAACAAGGGGATTACAACTCTTCCTCCAGCGTGATCACAATCCAGCAAGGTATATGGACCCACCAACCATCTAACACCTTGATGGACTAACCCCAGGAAACTAAACTAATTCCAACCAAAAAGAATCCAAAGCAGGATCCAAGACCACTAAGTATCAGACCCACCTTTCTTCTTTTTTACTTGTATTTTTATTTCTTATTTTACATTGTATTGTACACAATTGTGACCTGTGATTATTATATGTGTTTTTATATTCATATACCCAGTGCTTAAAGGCACATTATTTAATTAATAAACATTTCTATTAATTCAATTAACCATTATATTCATTATTAGCGCTCCACCATTTATATTTTCCTCAGTCCCTTATAGGAGCAAGCTAAAACAATGAATGTAATTTTATATCTTACGGTGTGTGTTTTTTTAAATTACACGTGTTGATTATATTACTGATGACGATCATTTCAAATGTTTAAAAGATTTGTCATAACAACTTAATTAGTGATTGCAGAAACCATCATTAATGATCATTACACTTTAGCAAGTGATAGTGTAAACCGTCATAATTAATCTAAATAATGATTGTTTCATGTTTAATTATAGATGACAGTAGCCTCCTCAATTTAACACCTTATCCCCTTGTCAGAAGAAGAAAGAGAAGATTCTTTGGATTGTGTTGCCTCATCACCAGTTAAAAGCAAAAAAAAATAAAAAGCCATTATTTCTGCATATTTGTTATAACTTGACCTTTGCATTCATATATCATATGGAGGTTGGTTAATTCATTATGTATTCAGTGTTGCCTAAACTGCCTTGATTGAAATCTTCTACCGTCTGGAGATTACTGCCGTCACTGAACTTTAAACCGGTCAAGACACGGCGTTTGCAGAAAAAACACCAATGATTGGTTGGAAAAGTTCTAACAAACTTTATGAACACGTCTAAAGTTCACGGACATAAAATAAATATGCAAAATGCTTTGATGTCCAAGTATTGTGCAATAGGAATGTCATCGCATCAGCATCACAATGGAGTTTTAGTATGGAAATGGTGACAGCAAATATTACGCGAATATATCAATGTATCAATGGCCAATTACTGTATTTTAATTTGTATTATTTTCTCTTGTCTGAATTACACTTAGTCTTCCACAGTTCATCAGGATTTTGTCCAAGACTTCAGCCAAGTTACTGTCTCTGTTGACTAGAGGATGAAAAAATGAAGTAATTATGTACTTATAGCCTGTAAATATATTTTCATCAGTATTTTCCTTTAAACCAGACAGTGTGGTTTTCACAATCTTTACACACACACACACACACATATATATGAGTATTCAATCTCCCGCCGCCATTCCCGACGGAGGAAATGGCGGCAGGGCCCTATACAATGCTGTTTTCCTCGACAGCATTGAACAGGGGATCTCACAAGCAGTCGGGCTCCTTCTGCCAAGAACGGTGGGAATTGACGAGCTTCCGTCCGCAGCTTGCCGATTCCCCACCTTTTCTCGCGGCCACACCCCCTTCTCTGCACTCAGCAGACGGCACATTGAATCCTACCTGCGAAATGTGCGTTGAGCAGGCCGAGAATGGGGCAGGGTCACGGCTGTAGGGCAGCCCGAAAGTCTGACCCGACATTAAATAGCCCCCATAGTGTGTGTGTGTGTATATGTATATATGTATATATATATATATATATATATATATATATATGTATATATAATATGTATGTATTGTGTCAACTTCCCCAGCTATATCCTCATGTCCTAGTAAGACAATGTATCATACTGTATACTGTTACTGTAGGAAGTATAAGCATGGTGTCTGCACATTGCCATAGTGGTAAAACTGATAGGGCATGCCAGCGTTAGCTCAAATTTAAATATACCTTACATTTTACATTGTTAATAAAACTTTTTTAGTTAAACTGTGTTGCGCTTCTTTCGACCCCACATTGTATTGAAAGATCCATTTTTATAATGCTTCTTACGTTTTATTTGTATAAAAAAGCTAAATCATTCACAAGAAAACTTCCTAATACAGGTTGAGTATCCCTTATCCGAATATCCGTTATCCAAATGATTCCAAAAACCATAGTTTCCAAAATGTACTTTTTTTTCCTCTAAAAACCTACTGGGTACATTTGTAACTGCCACTACTGGGGACATATATTTTCCTAAACGTGGGGGGTAATTCAGACCTGATTTTCTTTAGAACATGGACTGAGCTCTGTCCAATGTCCTGCACGGGGTGACAGGTGTTGCTCGGGTTGGAATGCGGTGGCCTCCACTAGAAACCAGTTGTGCATTAACTGGGATGTTGAGAAAGATACATCCACTATCGAAACCGGTCGGTTTGGGAAGGCAGAGGACGTTTCTGAAGGACACCCATTGTGGACCAGCACCCGGGGACGCCTGTTTGGTTTTACACACTTACGCCATTTTGTCTACATTTCTTGTGGACAAAACCACATGGTGAGAGTCCTTTGATTCAGAATCTGGTTGTTACAATTTTATGCTTTTAAAAATAAAAAAAGGGTATCTGCACTATTGTGTTTTTCCTATCCCCTTTTTTTGAGTGATCCACTTAAAGAAGACAGGACGTGAAAGATCGTTTGGTGACGCACTAAGTCCCTCCATTTGAGCTTACATGTCTGCTAATCTGAGTAGACATATTGGATTGGTACGAGGCACAAATTTTATTGAAAATAGAATTTGATGATTAAGTTACAATATCACACTATTGTGTTTTCTTCGTCTCTCTTTTTTTGGGTCCATTCCCCTGGAAAAAGGAGGGAGGAACTTACATCCAGCGCCCAGGGAGCTATTCTGATTGTTCTTGTGTTTGGTATTGTATGTTCTTGAAGTGGTTCTTCATTTAATCAGTACAGCACCCAGAGCTGCTTATAAGCGCACGGTAGATTGGTTTTAACCCAAATTTTCACTGGGATGTAATACCAGCTCAGAACTGTATAAGAGCTCAATGTTATCTGAGCTTTGGAGAAGATCCAAAGGGGGTATGCAATTCTCTGCCGCTATTTCCGATGGGGGAAATAGCGGTGGGGCCCTATTCAATGCTGTCTTTAACAACAGCATTGAAGAGGGATCTCGGCAGAACGAGCCCGACTTTAAAAGCTGTCGGGCCCGTTCTGGCGATAATGGCTGTAGATTGTTGCGATCCCAGCTGCATATCGGCTATCCACAGCCATTTACGTAGACATGCCCTCTTTTCGCCATCCAGCAGGCGGGACATTGAATCCCGCCTGACGATTTGCTGTCAGGCAAACAGCAAATAAGCCAGGATCAGTGGCGTAACTCCTGGAAGCAATGGAGTCATTGGCCCCCTGTGTCTCAATCTATCAGCCCAGCTGGGGAGATGGAGGAGCTTGGCGCATAGTAGGCTTTGTACAAAGTGGCTGCATCAGCCTCCGGCAGACTGGGCTATCTGAACCAGAGGAATAGCTCCCTTCTCCCGCACAAAAGCCATGCACTGATTGGCAACCTCCTACATTTCCTCTCCTCCCGATAGGCTGAACCCTCCCGCGGGCGCCGCGAACATCGACCATCGCACCCCCCCTCCCGCAGCTGCCGCCGCACTCCTTCCCGCAGCTGCCGCCGCACTCCCTCCCGCAGCTGCAGCTACACTCGAGAGGATGAGGGTGACAGCTGACCACAGGATCCCGCCAGCGCTCCAGCAGAGCCACTGCCTAACTGGAGAGATAATGCAGACCCCTCCTGCACACCTACAGGTAATTGCTTCCACTGGCACCAAGCTCCATGTCTCTCACTTCTCTCTCTCTCCTATTTCTTCTCTATCTACCTTGCCTATGTGTGTGTGTGTGTGTGTGTATATGTATATGTATATATATATATATATATATATATATATATATATATATATATATATGGTCCAGCACTCCAATCCTTAAATCTTGGCTACTCCCTATGCCATCACCAAAAATGTTGATTTGTGTCTGATAACTTCTGTTTGCAAGCCTGCTCAAATGTGGACTTTAATGTGTGATTGATGTTTCAGAGCCCAGTACAATAGGCTTTGCATGATTCATTTATATTCACGGATTGAGTCCGGTCGATGTATATTTGGATTTATTCGAGCACCATGACATAATGCATATTGAAGGAGTGTGTCAGTCTTCTGGGAATTACAAGTGCTGTCTGTAGGATCGGGATGTCATTGATGCTATCTGTAGTGTATGGGGGGGGGAACCGATGCGATCTGGGTTTACTGGGGGTCACCGATGCGCATATGTGTGGTTGGGGGCACTACCATCAATGTCGCTTCCGGGCACCTTATATGAACTTACGCCACTGTGGCTGATCGAGGGATTGACAGCCATGATCCGGGATTGCAGACCCCCCCCAAGTGAGGTCAGGAAAGTCCATTAAAGCCAGCTGTGTAAAACCAGCAAGGAGGGGTGACAATGAATGATTCCGATGTTGGTATACTGACCACTGGAAAACCAACGGTCGGGCCCTTATACCACACCCGCTGCAGGGGAGATGACAGTGTGCCGATTTATTGAGTTATTCTTTACATTATGTAAGATATTTGGAACATTGGGGTTATTACATTATTACATTACATTTTGTAAAGTTTGATTTGCATTTTGGTTTTCAAAAAAATACTTTATACTGTTTCTTAAGGAATTGAACACAATCACAATGCTGGTTGATAAATGATACTTTATTTTTATCGAGATTGGCTACACAAGGATGATATACAGCAGCGGTTCTCAAACTGTGGGTCCTGACCCCAAAGTGGATCCTGACCTTCTCAGCATGGGGTCGCGACTCCATGTTGTTGACCATCAGGCTGATGACTTTTCTAATCTCAGTCAGTGATTCAAGGAGTCTGATAGATCTGTTTCATTGTCTGTTATGTTAGACTCCTCCCATCACTCTGTGCCTCCACAATGCTGCCATGTATGTGATGTCTGCTGACTACACATGTGATGTGATAGGTTATGGTATATTAGACTCCTCCCATCACTCTGTGCCTCCACAATGCGGCCATATATGTGCTGTCTGCTGACTACACATGTGATGTGATGATCTTCTGCAGTAACTTGCTGGGGTCCCGTAATTATTTTTATTGTCTGATGGGGTCCCAGAGCAAAATAGTTTAAGGACACCTGATACACAGTATATGCTAATACTGGGGCACAATCACTCTCTAATGGACAAAACCATATGCACTGCAGGTGGGGCTGATGTAACAAGTGCAGAGAGATTTAGATTTAGGTGTTTCATTGTTTCTGTGCAGGGTAAATACTGGCTGCTTTATTTTTACACTAGAATATAGATATCAGTTTGAAGTACACCCCCATCCAAATCTAACTCTTTCTGTACATGTTACATCTGCCCCACCTGCAGTGTACATGGTTTTGTCCATTAGAGAGTGATTGTGCCTTTCCGAGTGAATCAGAATAATCCCCAAGGTGTGGATCCCAAAGAGCATACATTTTCCAACACTTATAGGGTTGCCCTATTATAAGACGATTTGGGGTCCAGATTTGGAATTATGTTACCCAACATTTGGTAAGTTATCTTCCTCTTACTTCTGAGTGGGCGAAATTTGGTGTTACATTGGGGAGAATTCGAATAGTACAGGGAGTTAGGGAGTTACTTATAATAATATCTGCGACTGCTAAAAGGTGTATTCTCCAAATGTAGATACAGCCCACAGCCCCCTCATTATCGCTCTTTATGACAAAGTTATGTTATATTTTTAGAATGGAGTGGCTTGAGGCTTCTTTGCAAAGAGAGAAATTCAGTGACATTTTTATCAAGATATGTTAAAGTTACATAGAAACCTTGTTAGAATCCCTGAAAGACAGATATGGAAATGCTTCAAGAATACATTGTGGTATGAAGCATAAGTGTGTATGAGATTTATTTATTTACTTACTTACAGTTTCTTATATAGCGCAGCAGATTCCGTTGTACTTTACAAAACTGGGTAACAACAGACAGACATGGAGGTTGGAGGGCCCTGCTGCAAGCTTACAATCTATAGGGACATAGGAGGGAAACACAAGGACAGGCACCAGTAATAACATAGAAGTTGCAGTTCCAGAAGAAAAGCTGTATAATACATAAGTGCCTCAGAGGGTTATGCGTTTGGTACATAAATATGATAGGCTTGCCTGAAGAGGTGAGTTTTCAAGGAGCGCTTGAACATTTGGAGGCTAGTGGAGAGTCTTATTATCTTATAGCGGAGTGGTCGAGATGGGAGATATTTTGTCATAAGTAAAGAGATATAAGCTGGTTGGAAAAGGTGGGAGGGTCACCAAAGGTGGCCCAAGGGCGCCTGAGAAGAGTTGTTTTGCTGGAGCAGCGGTCTCAGAACTTGGGAAGTCTGACCCAAGGAAAATGGTTAATGGAAAGAAAAGGGATTTGAGACCGCGCTCGCTAAAAAGGCATGCAACAGGTGCAGGGCAGCCAAGAGAAATCCTGGGCCCTGGTACAACAACTTCCTGGGGCCCCCACAGAGGGTGCTCCTCGCACACTCCGCCGTCGCTGGCTTCCCCAAGCCGCTGCGGGGTCTGTGGACATGTTGTTACGCTACTGGTTCAAAGGTGGATGCTTAGTGAATGGCAGTAATTGCATTGACAAATATATATATATATATATATACACAAGGGCTCGACAAACAGGGACAGTGCGCTTGCTGAAGGATCGCACCAAAAATTGACACCGTAATGCCTATTACACGTCACACACCCATTACATATTATTCCACATGCCATTATGTCCGTTACATGTTATGTCACACACTGTATTGCCCAGTACACATTATGCCATACACCATAATACCTATTATATGAGTTTGCGCTGCATTGGGAGGTAGTGCCGGAGCTAGGTAGATGCTCCCTCTGCACTAGCTCCAACGCTCACTCCTGATGCAGCATAAGCTGTTGGGTCCGCTGCGTACACTGCGTACCTGCTCCCCCCGTGATCTTATCTCAGACAGGCAGCTAGTAATAAACAATAATAATAATAATAAAGTTGATCGTAGACAGGCGGCCGCTGTCAGTGCAGCTCGCACATCTGAGCTGACCTTAGGCTGCATCAGTATGGATCGTGGAACTGTCTCTAAACTGTGTAGAGACTTGGCTGCCCTGCCCCTATAGTATATATGCATTGTGGGCCAGCTCACAGCAACAAATATGGCAGCGGCAGGGGACGGACAGCAACAAATATGGCAGCGGCAGGGGACGGACAGCAACAAATATGGCAGCGGCAGGGGACGGACAGACTGCTGAGCATGCCCTCATGCAGCAGCATGTCCTCCCATGAACCTTTTGGAAGTCCAACTCTGCCAGACACCATTCTCTTTCTTCCCCTAATTCAAAGCAATTTAAAGCAGCAAATACATGGGCGGAGTGACAGAGTCCAGAATAAACGTGGAAGTGTATATAACATAAGCAGCACTCTGAGGTCTTATAATACATTTAAAAAGAAATCATGCAGTCCGGTTGTTAAACGTATTATAAGACCTGAGTGCTGCCTGTGTTATATACACTTCAACCTGCATACCTGTATGAGGAGGGCACCGGAGGAGTTGTGACATATACCCGGAGTGCTGGACACAGCTACCGTTGTGTGTGTGTGTGTGTGTGTGTGTGTGTGTGTGACCTTTATCTGCCCCCCAGAAGCCGGTTACCTGGTGGTAGGAGAACATAGAGGAGGCTGGCAGCAGAAGCCAGAGGCAGGTGCTGGGTGAATACTGAAGGGCAGAGGGACCTGGGATAGAAAAGGGAGGAGCTCAGCTGGGCACAGGAGAGGAGAGGCCAGCCTGGAGTGGATCTCAACTGATTGGCAGCTGGTCCCAGAGGAGGGGCCAGCTACTGTTGCTGTGCTCAGTGCTGGAGCTCAGTACAGCTCAGCAGTGTGATTACTATAACACTGTGAGTGTCAGCAGCGCTGGGGAGGAAGAAGCTACAGGATTCAGCAGCCCAGACCAGCCACAGCTGCCTAACCAACAGCAGCAGTGGCATAACGCATAAGAGATTTAACTGTGTGACGGTCACCCGTGTAGCCCCGCCCCCTCCCGAAGCCCCGCCCCCATGCACGCAGCTGCCTGCTGTGCTGTGTCAGTGTGGACAGTGTCTCTCTCATCAGGGTCGGAGACGGAGAGCAGAGCAGCCACCAGCCGGGCATGTGGCAGTGCAACTAGGCACCCTGCCCCATGGCTCAGCCTGCCACTGCAGTGAGCTCAGGCTCCCTGACCCTGCACAGCACGCCACTTTCCTCTCTCGTGTGCAGGCTGCAGCATCCGGTCCGGCACACAGTCAGACAGAAGCTCCGCAGCGGTGGAAGCCTCTGTCACTGCCTGCACACAGTGACAGGCTGACGCTGCGCTACTAACCCGGTCTCCAGTCCCTGATTTCCCTGCGCTCCCGCTGCACAGGTGACCAGGGCGGCACACCTGCTGCCTTTTTAAAAAAGTGTGTGTGTCCTCGGACCCGGGCCCCCCTGACAGGCCCGGGCCCAGGTAAAATGTACCCGCCCCCCCTGCCTCTTGGCGGCCCTGAACAGGTGTAGTTAAAACATTTATTTCTGGAAAAATTGCATATAAAAACTGTATAATAAAATATCAATAAAATAAATTGAAATTATCACAGATAAATATAGAGAGCAGGGATATTCACCCACAGTCCGGTTTGGAAAAATTGTCCTGTATCCGTTCCTATGTTGCCTCCAGGTGAGTGTCCTGTATAAGGATATCGATAAAGGGGATGTTGGTTGGGAGAGGTTGTTGTCTCCAAACCAGGGAGCTCCTGATGTTGGGTGGTGCTCTACCTGGTGGGCTTGATGTTATTGCCGCTTGGGTTCCTTAGAAAGGAGGATGTTGGTCTCCTGACCAGGGAGCTCCTGTTGGTGTGAGGTGCTCTACCTGGTGGGCTTGATGTTGTAGCCACTTGGATTCCTTGTAGGGAGGATATCTATCTCCTAACCAGGGAGCTCCTGATGGTGCGAGGTGCTCTACCTGGTGGGCTTGATGGTATTGCCGCTTGGTTCCAGGACGGAAGGAGATTCTGGAGGCTATTCCGGTTACAGGGTATTGGTGCGTGTGGAGTCTGCAAAGTAGGGGTGTCCCTGCTCCCCTTCACCAACGTGTTTCGCTGAAAGCTTTTTCAAGGTGATAACTATGATGTTCACTGTCTGGGTTATATACCCTCAATGGGAGGGGAAACAATTTGCACCTGTTGCATGTTAATTGGGAGTATGTTGTTGTTGTACCATTATCTATTGCTATGCATATTGCTGGGAATAGGAGACAAAACTAAATTTTCCTATACCTTTTAATTTAAAAAACGAGTGTTATAAAGTGTAAAAAATTGAGAAAATACACAAATTCCTATACAGATCCGTTTCCGGATATCCGGTGTCGTCATTTCCGGTTTGGTGAACCGCATGTGCGCTCCACTAATGTTATACATAGGATAGAAGTGTGAGGGCGATTTCTGCCCTTTTTAAAGATGGCCGAAATGATACTTCCGGGTTTTACTACAGCGTAGCTGGCTATTTCCCCGGGTGTTACTGCTTATGCAGACTCCATTACTGGGAGTTTATTGCTTGTGTGAAATGGTTCCTATGTAAGATATGGTTGCGCTTTTGTGTGTAATTGTTCTCATTCGTGGAGCGCACATAGGGTTTTACAAAAAAATATATAGTGTCAGCACATCAATGTACATTTATAACATGAGTTTGATTAGTATCCATGGGGATATTTATTATATATTTTTTGTCGCTTTAGATGGCTATATTATTTAGTATACAGAGGGGCGGAGATAATAAACAAGAAAATGAAAAAAGCAATAATTAAATAAGCAATAAATTAATATATTGAACCAATTTGAATGGTGAATATAGGATAATATACATATGATATCCGGGTATGAGCAACATTAAATGCTGCTCCATAGTGTATAATGGGAAAAGATAACATTGAGAAGAGATGACACTGAAAAGTCCCTAGTGTCGACATATACATAAAGAATTTTATTTTATTTCTCCATGATTTATATTTATATTAGCTTCTGAAAAGGCATATAAATATTTATTTTATCATTTCTGGAGTGTAGTGTTTAGACATTTCAAATGTATACCTAATTAACATTTATAGAGAGAAGAACTTTATTCTGATGATTCTTAATTATTGTGTTTTGCACAGATGTTATTCCTCAGATGTTTCTCAAAATCTGAGGGTTACCACATTGCGGTTAAAGAGAAAGGAACATTGGGGGGTGGAAGGGGAGGGTGGGTAGGATAGATGGTCGGGGGGGGGGGGCTATCAACAGGCCACCAGAGACCTGGACTCCATTTCTACAGCTGTTCAAACAATCTTTCACTAAGGATGACCATTTGTTTGGTGGAAGGGGATAGGCCTACACACTTGTTGGTCGAGCCCATTAATAATTTGGTTACATTAATATATGATATTTAAATCACTGTGTTAAATTCTACGGCCTTGTTTAGCCCTCCTGGGTGTATGGAATCCATTTTGTACATCCAGTACACCTCTTGTCTACATAGGGTTTTGTACCTATCCCCTCCACGTGCAGTTCTTGAGACATGTTCCAAACCCACTAGCTTCAGACTCTTAGGATCACCTCCATGATGTTCGTGGAAGTGACGAGAGACACTGTGTGTTTGAACATGTTTCATTATGTTTCGCCTGTGCTCAAGGAAGCAAACTTTAACTTTCCTTGTGGTGCGTCCTATGTAGGTAAGTTGGCACCCACAGGTTATCATGTAAATAGTATAACTGGTATTACAGTTAATGAAACTATCGATTTGTTATATTGGTACCCTCTTTATCCTTTATGGAGTGGCACATCCTGTTTTCTATGTATTGGCATGTTATGCATCTTGATGCACCGCATCTGAAGAAACCTTTTGGTTGGTCTCCAAGCCAAGTGCTTGGACCAGTGTCTCCAGATGGGATTGTTAACGGTTTCAAGAAGCTGGGGGCTAGAGAATTTTTTATAGATTTGTTTTTCTTAAACACAAATAGTGGTTTGGGGGGAATTACATCCACTAGAAGGTGGTCTTGTTTCAGTATTTTATAGTTTTTCCCTATTATTCTCTTAATTTCATCCGAATGGCTATTGTAAGTTGATATAAATGTGATGTGTTGGTTCTTTTCTATAGACTTTTTTGGTTTATTTTCTAGTAGTGTTTCCCTATCTAGAGATGACACCTCCTCATAGGCTTTTGTAGTTATTTCTTTTGGATATCCTCTTTGTGAAAATGAGTTGAGCATGTCTTTTGCTTGTTTTTCAAAAGTTTCTTTGTTGGTGCAATTGCGATATAATCGCATTATTTGGCCCTTGGGGATCCCTTTTTTCCAAGGTGGGTAGTGGGCACTATCGTAATGCAGATAAGCGTTAGTGCCCACTTCCTTTATGAAGTTTGAAGTAATTATATTGGATCCTTCAGCTTCAATGGTCAGGTCCAGGAAGGTAGTTCGTTTCCTGTCTAAGTGGTGGGTGAACTGTAAATTATAAGTGTTTGAATTGAGGTGTTCAACAAATGAAAGTGCGGAGGTGTGATCGCCGTCCCAAATAATAAAAAGGTCATCAATGTAACGGCCATAGAGGACCAGGTTCGCCCCGAACTCGCCCCCCCCCCAGATGTATTGCTGTCCTACCTCCCCCATGTATAGGTTCGCGTAGCTCGGAGCGAATCTGGTCCCCATGGCCGTCCCCATTATTTGTAAATAAAAAGTGTCTTGGAAAAGGAAATAATTGTGACGTAATATGTAAGAAATAGAATCCGTGATAAACCGTTGGTGTCTCTCCCCCAGGTCACCATCCTCGAAGAGTCTTCGTGCAATTACTTGTATTCCAGTTTCATGCGGAATATTTGAATAAAGACTGGTGACGTCTAACGTAAGGAAGGAATATGTGTCCTTTCATTGTATGTCTTTTATTAGCTGTAAAAAATGAATGGTATCTTTTACATGGGACCTGAGGGTAGAGACACGTGGTTGCAGGTGTGAATCAACATAAAAAGATAAATTAGATGAAAGTGACTGTATCCCAGAAATTATAGGGAGCCCAGGGGGTGAAGTGAGGGTTTTGTGTATTTTGGGTAGGTGATAGTAAATAGGTGTGGTGGGGTGTTCATTATACAGGAAACGGAGTTCCTCCCTGGAAATGACCCCATCCAATTCTGCTTCTTTTAATAATTTTAACAAATTGAGGCCAAATTTCTGGGTTGGATTGCCATCCAGGACAGTGTAGAAACGTCGATCTTCTAATTGGCGAAATGCCTCTTTCACGTATTCTGACCTGTCCTGGATGATAATTCCACCCCCTTTGTCCGCCTCCTTGATAACCAAGGAAGTGTCCTTAGTGAGTCTTCTAAGGGCTTGCAGTTCTTTTTTGTTTAAATTGGATTTCTTTTTAGGGTTTAGTTGTATTGTTTTGCACAAATTCTTGAAATCATCAAGGGTAGTTTTATAAAATGTCTCCACACTGGAGCCTTTTGATTTGATGGGGAAGAAATCTGACCTTGCACGGAATTTATCTCGTGACCATATCTTACATAGGAACCATTTCACACAAGCAATAAACTCCCAGTAATGGAGTCTGCATAAGCAGTAACACCCGGGGAAATAGCCAGCTACGCTGTAGTAAAACCCGGAAGTATCATTTCGGCCATCTTTAAAAAGGGCAGAAATCGCCCTCACACTTCTATCCTATGTATAACATTAGTGGAGCGCACATGCGGTTCACCAAACCGGAAATGACGACACCGGATATCCGGAAACGGATCTGTATAGGAATTTGTGTATTTTCTCAATTTTTTACACTTTATAACACTCGTTTTTTAAATTAAAAGGTATAGGAAAATTTAGTTTTGTCTCCTATTCCCAGCAATATGCATAGCAATAGATAATGGTACAACAACAACATACTCCCAATTAACATGCAACAAGTGCAAATTGTTTCCCCTCCCATTGAGGGTATATAACCCAGACAGTGAACATCATAGTTATCACCTTGTAAAAGCTTTCAGCGAAACGCGTTGGTGAAGGGGAGCAGGGACACCCCTACTTTGCAGACCCCACACGCACCAATACCCTGTAACCGGAATAGCCTCCAAAATCTCCTTCCGTCCTGGAACAAAGCGGCAATACCATCAAGCCCACCAGGTAGAGCACCTCGCACCATCAGGAGCTCCCTGGTTAGGAGATAGATATCCTCCCTTCAAGGAATCCAAGTGGCTACAACATCAAGCCCACCAGGTAGAGCACCTCACACCAACAGGAGCTCCCTGGTCAGGAGACCAACATCCTCCTTTCTAAGGAACCCAAGCGGCAATAACATCAAGCCCACCAGGTAGAGCACCACCCAACATCAGGAGCTCCCTGGTTTGGAGACAACAACCTCTCCCAACCAACATCCCCTTTATCGATATCCTTATACAGGACACTCACCTGGAGGCAACATAGGAACGGATACAGGACAATTTTTCCAAACCGGACTGTGGGTGAATATCCCTGCTCTCTATATTTATCTGTGATAATTTCAATTTATTTTATTGATATTTTATTATACAGTTTTTATATGCAATTTTTCCAGAAATAAATGTTTTAACTACACCTGTTGCATGCCTTTTTAGCGAGCGCGGTCTCAAATCCCTTTTCTTTCCATTAGATATAAGCTGGTGCAGTATGGTTAATAGCTTTACATGCAAGTAAAAGTATTTTATATTGAATACAGTAAAATACAGGCAACCAATGGAGGGACTGGCAGATCAGATCAGCAGATGATGAGCGTCTAGCTAGGAAGATCAGCCTAGCAGCAGAATTTAAAATGGATTGCAGTGGTGAGAGTCTGTTCTTGCGAAGACCAGTTAGGTGACTATTGCAATACTCAATGCAGAATATAATGAGTGCATAGGGTCGTATTTTGGATATGTTTTTTAGATGCATGTACTGCAACATGATTTGGAGACAGATTGAATGTGGGGAACAAAGAACAGTTCAGAGTTGAGCATGACCCCCTAGGCAACGAGCTTGTGGGGTAGGGTAGATTGTCGAGTTGTCAACAGTTATGGAGATATCAGGATGTTAACTGTTCTTGGCTGGTCCCCCAATATCCATGTTTATGAATACACCGATTCTGCTGATAGTGTACCCACCCCCTTGCTAGGGAAGAATGGCGAAATGGGCACAGATCCAGGCATATTTGTCAAATTTTTATATATTATTTTTTCTGTAATATATTGTACCAGATAATTGCAATGAAATACACTATTACATAAAGAAAAAATAAATAAAATTGGTAGCAGCAGTTAGTTAATTGATGATAATCAATCCTAAATAATCAATTGGACCTATTTTAAGAACACAGTTGGATGTGTAGCATGATAAAAAAAAGAAAATGGCCCACACAGTTCCTGGTGAGTGTGATAACGGAGCTGTCCATTCCTAGAATGTCCCCTTTTGATGTGTGTATTGTGCCTGATGGATAATTAAATGGAGTGATAATTACCGTCCACCAATGAGAGAAAAGCAGTCCCGTTCTTCTGTTCGCCTCCTGAGGTTAGTATTTCATGCTGGTCCAAGCGAATCCAATCCAGTCCACCATGGAGGATATGCTTGGTGGTGAGAGAAGTTCAGGTGGAGGTAAGTTTTACTCCTGGAGATGGAGGACGCAAAAAACCATCTGGGGCTGGTCCAGATCAATTGCAAAGTGATGTGAGAGCGGTATCTCAGTCCAGGATCACTGTGTGGGTAGAATTCCTGCCACCATTTGCTGTGTTAGAACAGCTTTATCAAAGTCTAAGGGCGGGATGTATTAAAATACCGGGGTTTTACCGCATTTTCCATTTGATACATCTCGCCCTAAATTACATGCACAATGGTATATGGGGGTGATTCACCAATGCTCTGTAAGCAGTGGTCGTTCGCTGCATACCGAGTGCACACCCCTGCCACCAAATCCACTCGGTACCATGCAAGGGGATGTGTTTGCTAACAAATCCCCTCGCATGCATAAAAGTCAGTCTGAACGGACTGTTATTTACAAACGCCAGGATGAAGATGGGGTGAGCCGTCCTGTGATGTCAGCAACCCACCCCCAGAAGGTATCGGCTTGCCTGCATTTCCATGCCCATAAAATGCTGGGTGTTCCCATGGGCGAGCCCCGTTCCCACCCCACAATGAATGGCCCAGCAGGGGGGACTTCCAACTGCCCCCTCCGGCCCCCACCGCGGGACACTGCCGGCCCAGGCCAGACGTGGGACCATCCCAAAAAAACAGGAGGGTCCTGCGAAAAGCAGGACAGTTGGGAGGTATATATTTATTTTAAATTCAAATTTCGGTACTTGTGTAGTTTCACGTGGCAGTTAAGTAGTCAGTGTAGTGTCCCTGTCAGAATCAGCGTAGTGTTCCCTCAGTTAGCGTCCCTGTCAGCATCAGCGTCGTGTTCCTGCAGTCAGTATGTTCGCAGCTAGCCGGAGATCACGTAATTAGCGTAGTCAGCTAGCGTTACGCAGTTAGTGTGTAGTCAGCATAGTCAGTATGTTCGCGGCTAGCCGGAGCTTATGTAGTTAGTGTAGTCAGTCAGCGTTACGCAGTTAGCGTGTAGTCAGCATAGTCAGTATGTTCGCGGCTAGCCGGAGCTTACGTAGTTAGTGTAGTCAGTCAGCGTTACGCAGTTAGCGTGTAGTCAGCATAGTCAGTATGTTCGCGGCTAGCCGGAGCTTACATAGTTAGTGTAGTCAGTCAGCATTACGCAGTTAGCGTGTAGTCAGCATAGTCAGTATGTTCGCAGCTAGCCGGAGATCACGTAGTTAGTGTAGTCAGTCAGCGTTACGCAGTTAGCATGTAGTCAGCATAGTCAGTATGTTCACGGCTAGCCGGAGCTTACGTAGTTAGTGTAGTCAGCTAGCGTTACGCAGTTAGCATGTAGTCAGCATAGTCAGTATGTTTGCGGCTAGCCGGAGATCACGTAGTTAGTGTAGTCAGCTAGCGTTACGCAGTTAGCGTGTAGTCAGCATAGTCAGTATGTTTGCGGCTAGCCGGAGATCACGTAGTTAGTGTAGTCAGTCAGCGTTACGCAGTTAGCATGTAGTCAGCATAGTCAGTATGTTCACGGCTAGCCGGAGCTTACGTAGTTAGTGTAGTCAGCTAGCGTTACGCAGTTAGCGTGTAGTCAGCATAGTCAGTATGTTTGCGGCTAGCCGGAGCTTACGTAGTTAGCGTAGTCAGTCAGCGTTACGCAGTTAGCATGTAGTCAGCATAGTCAGTATGTTCACGGCTAGCCGGAGCTTACGTAGTTAGTGTAGTCAGCTAGCGTTACGCAGTTAGCGTGTAGTCAGCATAGTCAGTATGTTCGCGGCTAGCCAGAGCTTACGTAGTTAGTGTAGTCAGTCAGCGTTACGCAGTTAGCGTGTAGTTAGCATAGTCAGTATGTTCGCGGCTAGCCGGAGCTTACGTAGTTAGTGTAGTCAGTCAGCGTTATGCAGTTAGCGTAGTCAGTCAGCATAGTCAGTATGTTCGCGGCTAGGCGGAGATCACGTAGTTAGTGTAGTCAGTCAGCGTTACGCAGTTAGCGTAGTCAGTCAGCATTGTGTCACCACTTATTACATTGTGTCAGTTATGGCTGCCGAACCATTAACCATCTTCAACCTGCCACAGAGGAGTCAGTGGAGATTTTACAACGCCACCACTTGCTGCCAGAGACACAGACCTGTGTCAATGGGCATCCTATAAGGCTCAATGTAAAGGAGTGTATGTGGCGCTGCCACATAAGAAGCTGTGGCAAGAAGGTCAGTCTCCGGGCCACACAATGGTTTCGCGGATGTCACCTGCCATTTCTGACCGTTCTGCGCTTCATATGTTCGTGGGCGGAGGAGCTGACAAGCATTAAATTTTGTGAGCGCCACCTCAAGATTTTGAACAAAACTGCTGTGAAATATAACAACCTGTTAGGATCTGAGAGTATCCCCGCCAACCCTAACTCCGTTGCCTCTAGCTGAAATCGACGGACGTGTGCAAGGCTAGGTTTCACCTGGGCCCGTCTCGGCTGAAGGGCGAATTAGGTCCGCCCCATTCCGCTACAGGCAGGTCTTATGTATGGACAACACGTCCGCCGAGGCCAGGAGAGGACAAGGGGATAAACTAGCTAGACCCAACAATGGCGGGGAACCCCAGAGCCCCTGCAGAATGGTCGACACGGGGAGATGGCGACACAGTGGTAGATCCCCTAATGACCTGACTACGGGGAGTACAGGTGGACGCAACAATGCCTAAATAGGTGGTACCAATAATAATAAAATCTCACTGAAGTATAGGAGTGAAAAGGATATATTTGGGAGGACCCCAGAGGGCGTCCCACCGGGACTCACGATGAGACGGGTGTCTCGGATGGGGCTCACAAGGACCACGGCACCACTGCTTCCTTCTCAGGTATGGAACACTCAGGATGGTAACAGGTTCTCAGGACAGGAGCAGCAGGTGTCTCTGGATAAGGACGGTGCAGCAGATCAAGGACCCACAGGAGGCCAGACACAAATCAGCAAGACAGACTGGAGACCAGGAAGACTCACTGGACAGGCAAACTGAGCTTGACAGGCAGGACAAGCCTCAGGACACGGGAACCAACAGACTGGACAGGTGGGGTAATGCCAAGGAACCGGGAACACTCTGGACACACAGGAAAGAACGGCATGGGACTGAATAACCAGAGGGTTTATATAGAGAGCACAATGTGGTGCTGATTACACATTGCCTACAGGTGAGCATTGCAGGCTAGAAGCCTAATTAAGACACACATGAGTCCTGATAACACACCACTGAAAGTAAGCTGCAATGGCCCAGGCTGACCACTGGAGGCCACCAGCGAGTAAACACACACACATGCTGGAATAAACCCAGGGAACAGAATCCAGGGAAAACAGAAAAACTGCACATTAACACCGATCCGCTGGAGGCGGATCGTAACACAACCTTATGCGGGAGGCGTGTACACTTGATGTGATGTCCCAGCCCCAACGCTGGATTGGCGGACCTGGCAAAATCGTTGAGGTGGACGAAAGTCCGTGGTACTCTTTACCTAGAACGGCGCCCGCGATTGGCATCGCGGGTAAAAAATCGCGGGCATCGCGGTCATTGTATGCACATAAAAAAACGGGTGCGACGCGATGCCCGCGATTTTCCCATAGGGATCAATGTTAAAAGTCAGATTGGACGCGATTTTAGAGTTAAATGCCTCAATACCCGCGATTTTTACATAGGAAACCATGTTAAATGGGCCACAGAGCCCTAATAGTCCCCCTGAAGTCTTAAATGGCCCCCACAATTTTTAACGCCACCCCACGATCAACGTGAACCCGAAGCGTGGCGAGCGGCGGCGGTACGCGTCCTCCGACCTTTTCATACCCCCACTATCCACGTCGGCATGGAGTTGAGAATAGAATAGTGAGGCGAGCGCAGCGAGCCACCGAGCCCGAAGCGTGGCGAGCGGACGCGGATACCTTCACAGGTAAACGCGGATACCTTCACAGGTAAACGCGTCCCTTCGCGGGCTTCACAGGTGTCCGCGTCGCCATGGAGACCTGGGAAGCACGCGAGGGGACGCGTATAACTGTGAAGGTATCCGCGTCCCCTCGCGGGGCTCGCTGCGCTCGCCACGCTTCAGGCTCGGTGGCTCGCTGCGCTCGCCACACTATTCTATTCTCAACTCCACGCTGACGTGGATAGTGGGGGTATGAAAAGGTCGGAGGGCGCGTACCGCTGCGCTCGCCACGCTTCGGGTTCACGTTGATCATGGGGTGGCGTTAACAATTGTGGGGGCCATTTCAGACTTTAGGGTGACTATTTGGGCTCTGTGGCCCATTTAACATGGTTTCCTATGGAAAAATCGCAGGCATTGAGGCATTGAACACTAAAATCGCGTCCAATTTGACTTTTTACATTGATCCCTATGGGAAATCGCGGGCGTCGCATCGCACCCGTTTTTTAGTGCATACGATGGTCGCGATGGTCGCGATGGGCGCCGTTCTAGGTAAAGAGTACCAAGTCCGTTTATCCAGCGTAAGAGCCACGTTGGATGCGTCCTACTACAGCAGTGGCTCTTCGGTGGGATATCGCGTGAGACCAGTGAATGCTTCATCACACCAGTGGCCAGCCTTGACACCAGGACCCTGATGTCTGCCATCCAGACACACATCGAGCCAGGTACCACCATCTAATCAGACTGTTGGCATGCGTACAAAACGCAAGAACTGGAGCAGGCGGGGTACCACCACATGCGCGTCAACCACTGTTATAACTTTGTGGACCCAGACACTGGGGTCCATACCCAGAATATTGAGAGGCTCTGGGGCTCCTGAAAGTGGAGGATTAAGAGGCAGAGGGGCACTGGACGCCAGTACCTGGACTCATACTTGCAGGAATTCATATGGCGCAAAACCCTAGGCGCGGAGGATGATTTCCTGCGCATATTACATGCACTGACTCTTGTCCCAACTGCAGACAAAGCAGCGGATGCTGAGGATGGAGGGGCTGCTGTGTCGGAGGAATAAGTGTTTTACACCTTTCTGGGACTTGTTGTTCTACAGTATTATTTAACATTGCTCATTGATTTTCTTATTTATTCTTTATGTCAGTAAAGACATAAACGGTATGCATCCTCCCGACCTGTTACCCCCACTATCCACGTTGGTGTGGAGTTGATTTTATAATGTGTGGCAGTATGTAACATGGAGCACTAGCAAATGCGTCCTTTATTGTGCATGAGACGCACTTGCGCACCGCACCCCCCTTTGTGCACATGACGCATGCGTGACCGAACCCCTCACCCTGTCCGTCTCCCTGAAGCAGACACGGGCAGGGTTGCCGACGTACCCTGCCACAAGATTTACTGAGGCGCACAAGCATGTGAGACGCTCGTGCGTCTCAGGTAGATGGGGCACCACTCCGCCAGCTCATGCATGATCACCTCTCCGCCGGCGCCCGCATGATCACCGCTCTGTCGGTGTCCGCCAGCGCAGGGGATCTGGCAGTTACTGGTGCTGTGTGAGAGGTGCTCACTAGGCTTGCCAGGGACTCTGGGGACAGAGCTGAAGCTCGCGGGGACATTACGGTGACTATGCAGGGTTGCCGCGGGGACACTATGCTGACAGTGTAGCATAAGGTGCCGCCGTGAAATTACACAATAACCAATTTTTTTTATATCTATTTATCTTTTGTACTTATGGTTTTGACCACAAGATGGCAGAATAGTACCTTCTTATACTATGAGAGAAACATGTATGGTATGGTGGGGATTTATAACAGCCTTGAGTTTGCTATAGTGTGATAACATAAAAGTCAGGCTATAATAAATACATTATGATGTGATATCAGTTAGAGTTCACACCTGATGATGTATAAGATTAGTGCATAGCTGCCAGGATTAGGAAATACATAAGAAAATTAATGCTTGGTTTTGCTATTTATAGTGAATTTGAAATCTTTGTACACTACCAGTGAGGGTTACAGTATGGACATACCTCCCAACTGTCACGATTTTAGAGGGACAGTCCCGATTTTCGGGTCCTGTCCCGCTGTCCCACCCGTGGCAGGCATTGTCCCGCTGCGGGGGGTGGCAGTTGGGAGACCCCCCAATCTAGTAGAATAGACGCTGTGCGCATGCGCACAGCGTCTATTCTCGTATGAAAATGAAGTCGCGGCTAATTAGCATAAGCCGCGCCCTCATTTGCATACACCCGCCCCCTATTTCTTCAGGCCAAAAGTTGGGAGGTATGGTATAGAGGTTATTCTGATTGACTCACTCTGAGCACGCTTCTTAGCCTAATGCGCATGCGAACCGTTCGCTATGTGCGTGTGCAGCCATACTCAACCGCCTGCGGACATAACTCAGCGAACAGAAATACTCTGCCGAGCACGCTCAGATACAGTGGCCGTAATGTGGGCGTATCATAGGGCGCGGCATGAAAAATTGGGCTGTAACCGGGTGGGTGGTGACACCAAGTGCTGGCGTACACCTCGCTCGAGTCACCGAGGACTCGGGCCGGTACACATGAGAAACACTCGCAAGAAAAAAGCAAGTCTCATGCCTCGCAGCCCAGCCGCATCAGCGGGCCCGCATTCGCTCGGACAATCAACACACATAAAAGCTAAATTACTTTCAGCTGCACGCAATACACACCCATGCAGCATAGACATTTCTCTCATTTATCAATTAACTAACTACATGGCAGCAACACAGGAAGCACACTTTTAAACTTTAACCCAGTGGTTCCCAAACTGTGTGCCGTGGCTCCCAGGGGTGCCACGGAGTAGTTGCAGGGGTGCCCAAGGGTTGGTTGTCCAGGACAAATTCAAATTACAGGTATATATAGTTAATGTAATAAGGAAAATCAGTGCTTGTGACTTCCAATTATAAAATATGTGGGTAAACAGAAATCATGTTCCTCACCACATAACTGGACCTAAGGATGACATATAAGCGCAACTTATTTAATTTAATATTTTTTTCTGAAGCTCATGGTATCTAACTTTTGGCCTAGGGGTGCCGTGAAAAAAATTCTGATACTCTAGGGTGCCGTTATTCAAAAAAGTTTGTGAACCACTGCTTTAACCATTTACACTTCTCTGCGTTCATATCTTTTGTATATTGTATTGCATTTACAGACAAATGCAGCAGTATTCTTAACTGCAGATTCATGCTGTGGCGTGTTAAACTCCAGCAGAGCCTGTTCGCTCGGCCGTCCGTATGTTGCATGATCCGTATGCACACAGTGGCATGCGTGCATTATCACGCCACTCCCCTTTGTGTGTTGATCCGAACGAACAAGTTCGGTGGTTATATAGGCGTGCCTTCACTCCCCGTGTGCGGTCCGTTCGCTCCACTGCGAGCGATTGTGAATCTGAATGAATCAACCAGAATAAGGGCCTGTGAGTGGCTGCTGATTGGATCATCTCTCCCCAACAACTCCTTCCTGACAAGTCAGGAAAATCAGAGAAGGGAGATGTGTCACGTCTTGGAGAGAGAAAAAGTAGAGAAGTTGCCTTAAGCAAGCCAAAAGCTTCCGACTGTGCTAAGTAAATGACAGAAGCTGATTGGTTGCTTTGGGATGTGTCTCTTGTTTATATTCTTTCATTTTGGTATGAGTACACGATACATATAAATGTACCAGCATCATGCACAGTGAGCTGGGGAAGGAGAGGATTATTTGTCAATGTCACCTACAATAATATTTTTCTGAACATACTTTCATGGGACAGGGTCCTGAATCTCTTATATTCAGGAAGTGATGGGTCTAGATTAGTGGTTTCAAAATGGGTATTGTGGTTCCTTGTGGTGCCTTGTGCACAGTGGCGTAACAATAATTTCTGCTCCCGCAGACCCCCGGCACCGGACGCCCACACTTGGTCAGCGCCTCCCCGCCATTGCGGGGTCTGCGGAGCTATTGTTACGCCACTGCTTGTGCACTTTCAGGGGTGCTACAGGTTCCTGGAACAGGACCAAATAAAAAAAAATTCTGGTCAATGTGATGAGAAAAATCAGTGTAGTTGCAGACAATTATAAAATATGTGGGCAGATAGAAGTGTAACCCTGTCCACCACAAAATTTACTCTAGAGGTGCATACACAGGGTGCGATTTTGGATATAAACGATTTTGACTATGCAATTTCCCTTGAACTCCCAGAGCCCAGAACCATACAATCTTGACTATATTTATTTTGACTAGAAAACTGATTTTGACTGTACTATAACACTAGCTCATAGTTGCCTACCCTCCTGCATTCTGCAGGAGACTCCCTGAAATAGCAGCAATCTCTCTCATTTCACCTAGCCCACATTATCAGGGCCGGATTAACAATGGGCCTGATGGAGCTACAGCTCCAGGCCCAATTTCCAAATAGGCCCATTTTGTAGCTGAGGACCAGGGCTTTCCAACGAGCCCAGCCCCAAGTCGCTAGCCCCCCGGGAACCAGAGATACCGCCAGGCAAATCTGGAACGTTTTCCCCATAGGATAACATGGGACCCACTAATTCCGACCTCCACTCGGTTCCAACGGCTGCCAGTTCCGACTCCGGCATCACAGAAGCTCGAGGTTGATCTCAGTCGAACCCAAATCGATTGGTTCTAGAGATATTGCGAGTAAACCAATTTTTTTTTTAATTTCTGAAATGCAATTTCATGTTGTTTGAGGACAGATTTCTCTGGAACCAAATGGACCAGTTTCACGGGACCAAAATCATTTGAAGCCTACATGTAAATGTTCCGAAGATATAGCTGGTTGCTTAAAGGGGGAGCGGGGGTGTTTTTTTTCTCTGCCTCACACCAGAAAATGCAGGGACTAGGCTGGTGTAAAAGGGGCCATTCCGGGGGAAATCCCTGCATGTTCTGGTGTGAAAGGGGTATTATTTCAAATAGCCGGGACATGCAGTGCTCTGTATACAGCCAGGCAGCCCCCTGCTCTCTGCCCGGCTGTCAATGGCTGTCATTTCCGCGAGCATGTATTCCCCCTTGGCAATGAGCATGTAATCCCACATGGCAATGAGCATGGAACCCCTGGCAATGAGCATGGAACCCCTGGCAATGAACATGTAGGTAAGCAACACTTATGTAGCATGATTTTTAATAGGCATTATGTTGTTTGGCATAATACGTAATGGAGATTATGATGTGTGGCTTAACATGTAATGGGCATTAGGGTGTAAATTTTTATTGCGCGCCTTTGGCACGCAATGCCCCTATTTATAAAGCATATTGTGCATTATTGCTCAATCTGTTTGGTATAGTGCAGGCATGTCCAAACTATGGCCCTCCAGCTGTTGTGAAACTACAAGTCCCATCATGCGTTGCCACAGTTTTGCTATTAGGGAATGCTAAAACCATGGCAAGGCATGCTGGGATGTGTAGTTTCACAACAGCTGGAGGGCCACTGTTTGGACATGCCTGGTATAGTGTGTATTTTGGCTCAATCCATGTGACAAAGTGTGAATTTTGCCTTAATCTGTGTGGCATAACGTAAATTTTGACTCAATCTGTGTGCTATAGTGTGAATTTGCATAAACATCCATTCGCAGCCTTGGGTGCGGGGTCAAAATCATTCCATGGAATGATTTTGCAAGCGCTCACAGATCTGAGACACCTCTGTGGTGTGTCAGATCTGCGGGAATCGGACGAGCAGATTACATCTGCTGATGTCAGCTGCCCACCCCCTGCACCCGTGCCATCAGTGAAATACCATGAGAAAGCTCCAGCACATCCCCGGGCTGCCATCCCACACCCCCTGCCTGCACTGTTGTAACAATCTATTCGCCATGGCTGCTCGCACACAGCGGCTGCACATGCGCATACTGTAAATGACTATGCACATGCGCAATCGCAGGGCAGCGTGTAAATCAGAATAGGGGCCTATATCTCTCCTTGTACATAGACTTCCTAAATATAAAGTTACGGAAATCTGCTGTCACACCAGTACAGGACATCGTGTCCCAGAAAATGTGTCACTACTGCCCCTTTCAGACCGCACTAAAAAAACGGTATTTTGCCAATTTTCAACCGTTTTAAAACGGTAATATGCCCGGTCCGAAAGGTGCAGAGTGATTTTACCGTTTAAAAAAACAACATGTTTTTTGGAAACGGTAAAAAAGCAGGGTCCTACCCGTTTCAGACCCGTTTTTTTTGCTGTCTGAACGGTTCTGAAACGGTACCCAGGCAGCAGTGAGCACTATTGGTCCCCAGCGCAGTGCATATTTAATGAGCCGGCCGCTCATTACATATGTGCACATGTAATGAGCCAATCATTACATATGTGCATATGTAATGAGCGGCCAGCTCATTACATATGCACTGCGCTGGCTCAGTGGGGACCAGCTAATGCTCAGTGTCAGACCCCCTACCCTTACCCTTCCAGCGTTCTGCTGCTCTCCTCCCTGCCTGCAGGGCGGGAGCTCCAGCTGGCAGTCTAGGTGTGGGCTCTGGTGCCTGGTCCCCGCTCTCTATACCTCCCAGTTACATAAGTTCGTCACTGTTGCCCCCCCCCCCCCCCCACACACACACACACACAACCTTATATAATATAATATGTGTCTGTTCTGAAATATGTGTTTTATGCACACACAGATATATAGAGAGAGAGAGAACACATATATATTTCAGAACTCAGCTACAGAAAGGATATCATTGGCTTTCAATTAACTGAGTTGAACCAGGAGCCCGGCGGCAGATGACTCCATTGCCTCCCAGAGTTCTGCCCCTGATACCTCCAAGAGGATTACTGTCCAGCGCATCTCCGGGATGTCTCATTCAGCTTTCACACCGCAAACCTGCTTAAGACCAGGTATTTACATGCGATGTGAAAGGGGTTAAACTTGCTCTGACCCGTTTAAAAAAAACAACGTTTTAAATACCTGGTCTAAGCAGGTTTTGCGGTGTGAAAGCAGCATACGATTATATGCCATCCCTACTATGTACAAGAGGCTACAACTGACAGCAGATGGCGCTAGCAAGCTAGGTTTACCATTCAGCAGGATAGTCCTGAAACTAGTATATATAAAGCTACTGGATAATGACTGGCAGACTTACACAGTGCAATCAGAGGAAGAAAAGGTAGCAGGACCCTGTGCAACCAGCACCACGCTGAAAGCATCTCTCCTCTCAGCATGACAAGAAACTTGCCAGACCTATGTGATAGCTACCGCACCTCCAATAACACCTTGGTGGATGGCTTCGGGTGCCCGCGGAAAGAGGACACTATAGACCTGATATACTGCTGCGGATTTGTGGACTTAAAGTATTGCTGCAGTGAGCCAGGAAACTATTTCCCCTATAAACATGATTACATGTTGTCTCTTAGGTAAGATAATGACCTTAATGCTAATAATTAACAGTTGTTGTCTTTGGTTATTTGGAATCACTGCCAGGTAGGTGAGATCACCTTTTATTTAGTACAAAACTGTAACAAGGCATGCTGGGATGTGTAGTTCCACAACAGCTGGATGACTTAAGGTTCCCCATTCCTGATTTAGTAAGACGGAGATATGGGAGGATTTCTGTCAGTCAATGATCAACTGTAGTTTTGTCCTTATATATATATTTTAAAAAAGGAATGGGAAACCTCTTTGGGTCTCTTCAAATCTACGCTAGTCATAGGTTTGTCAGTTGTTTATTATCACCTGAAAAGTGCTTTAAATATAAGATAAATCAGAGTCTCCCAAACTTAACAATACAGGTGTTAAGGATATCCATAACTGACCACAGATACTTGAATCCGAATATCTAAGGGGGAAATTCAGTCAGGATCAGAAAGCAAAATCTTTCTCTAAAGGACAATACCATGTGCACTGCAGGTGGGGCAGATGTAACATGTGCAGAGAGATTTAGATTTAGGTGTTTCATTGTTTCTGTGCAGGGTAAATACTGGCTGCTTTATTTTTACACTGCAATATAGATATCAGTTTGAAGTACACCCCCATCCAAATCTAACTCTCTCTGCACATGTTACATCTGCCCCACCTGCAGTGCACATGGTTTTGTCCATTAAAGAGTGATTGTGCCTTTCCGAGTGAATCAGACTAACCCCCAAGATGTGGATCCCAAAGAGCATACATTTTCCAACACTTATAGGGTTGCCCTATTATAAGACAATTTGGGGTCCAGATTTGGAATTATGTTACCCAACATTTGGTAAGTTATCTACCTCTTACTTCTTTGTGGGCGATATTTGGTATTACATTGGGGAGATCTGGAATAGCACAGGGAGTTAGGGAGTTACTTATAATAATATCTGCGACGGCGAAAAGGTGTATTCTCCAAATGTGGATACAACCCACACCCCCCTCATTATCGTTCTTTTTGACAAAGTGATGTTAGATTTTTAGAATGGAGTGGCTTGAGGCTTCGTTGCAAAGAGAGAAATTCAGTGACATTTTTTTCGAGATGTGTTAAAGTTACATAGAAACCTTGTTAGAATCCCTGAAAGACAGATATGGAAATGCTTCAAGAATACATTGTGGTATGAAGCATAAGTGTGTATGAGATTTTTTTATTTATTTACAGTTTCTTATATAGCGCAGCAGATTCCGTTGTGCTTTACAATTGTAGACAATGATAAAACAAACTGGATAACAACAGACAGACTGAAATCTAAATTGCAGTGTAAAAATAAAGCAGACAGTATTTACCCTGCACAGAGACAAAATAACTCACCCAAATCTAAAGGAGCATACACAAGGTGCGATTTTGACTTAACTTTTTTACGATTTTAATTATATAGTCAAAATTGCAAGGAAGTTAGCCAAAATCACACAGTGTTAAGGGACTCGCAAAACCGATGCGCAGTCCCGCGAGGTCAGTACTGCAAGCAAAAATAGATTGTGCAGGCAGAGACTACTTTTACTCACACCCCTCAAACACCCCCCCCCCCCCCTTGCCGGCATCAGCAAGTGTGTATGCAGGGTGCCGTTATCAGCGGGGATGTCTATGAGCAGGGCCGTAACTAGGGGGGGGGGCTGGGGGGTCACGCGCACCGGGCGCTGGAGGGGGGGGGCGCTGTCAGGTCCGGGGACAGCCAGCGGAGGTCCGGTGACAGGCAGCGGGGTTCCGGGGACTGGTGTAGCCGCTGTAGCGGCAGCTTACTTTGACTCCGTCCGTCTCCTACTAGCGCGGCGGCGGGAAGCACTGATGACTTTGAAAAGACTTGCCGGACGCTGATTGGCTGAATTCAGCCAATCAGCATCCGGCAAGTCTTTTCAAAGTCATCAACGCTTCCCGCCGCCGCGCTAGTAGGAGGCGGACGGAGTCAAGCTGCCGCTACAGTGGCTACACCAGTCCCCTGAACCCTGCTGCCTGTCCCCGGACTCCCGCTGCACACAGGTATGTATGTTGTCAGCGGGGAGGGTGGGGTCTCCGGCGCCAGCGGCAAGGCGGTCATTTGGTGTGTCGTCATCGTCCGCCCCCCCCCCCCTCGGGTCAGGGGAAGGGGGGGGGGCACCAAAGGACTGCTTTGCCCCGGGCGCCGGAAACCCTAGTTTCGGCCCTGCTATGAGAGAGAGAGAGTTTACTTATGCGATCCTTACTGAATCACCCCATAGGTCACTTGTGCGATTTCATGGCTATCCTTAACCCTTTGAGTGCCAACGTTGCTGTCAGAGACCCTTAAAATATCGGTGAAAAATACGAGCATTGCTCACCGCGACTGTTTGGGTTCAATACTTCCATTAATTGACTTGGGTGTATTTGTATTTATTTATACAAAAATAACAGTCGCTGTTAGAGGTCCTGGCATTTTGTTAGAATATTTTTAGGGTCTCTGACAGCATCGTTGGCACTCAAAGGGTTAAAACCTGTAATGTTTGGGTTCCTTGTAGACTGAGTTTTGGAACACTGGGATATATGTTTTCTTATGGGCTTATTTCCTTCATCTTAAATGAGGTAGAAACATTTCTGATAACTTTTTGTGCTAGTGTCCATAAGTTAACTAACGGACAATTTTTAGTTTACATGAAGTGCACGTTTTTGACTTCACTAGCTCAGTTTGTACGTACAGTATATCACTATGGAATGTTTGCAAAATGCAGTATCCTAATGCATGTGGGAGACCCTATTTCTATGGTATTGTATAGTACATTCATGGTTTCACAGAGCACAATTTGGGCAGTATTCAATGATTTTTGCTCGCAGTGCTGACTGCTCTCTGTCACAGCTCAGACGGTCAGTATTCAACTGACCCCCGCTGTTTCCATCTCGTTGGTTTTTAACAGCGACGTGGAAACGGCGTATGCGGCCGCTAAAACAGCGAGGCTAACTGCCGCGGGCTCCCTGCATTAGCCGCGAGCCTCGCCATTTGGGGAAATCTGCGCTGTCCTCTAACAGTGAGGATTCCCTGGAACGTTGAATGCAATGAACAAATTCCTCATGGTATTAGAAACACTTGCAATGCGGGTCATTCTGGTTGGCTAGCTTAGAAACAGTAGTTGGCTGCTTAGCGAGCCATTTAACGCCCCCCCCCCCACCGGGCAAGCAAATACCCGCCGCACAGCGAATAGATGTTTTGCACAAACATCCATTCGCAGGTAGCATGCGGTGCCGAAAACATTCGATGGTCGCCGAATGTGCGTTTTTTTTTTTTTTTGGTATGGTTTTTTGGGTTAACTTAAAAAAACTAAACGTTGCCGGGTTCCCCCCATGAGCAAGACCATCTCCCGAGCTCCTTGAGCCAGTCCTGGTTGCAGTAATATGGGGGAAATGACTGGATCGCAAAATCGCGTAGTCAAAATCACCCATCCTCCAGCCCGTGTGTACTCCCCTTAAATCCTTCTTAATTCTCCCTCCAATGTAGTCATGTACATATGTAAAAGAGACAGAAAAATACACAATATGGGGTAGTACTGTATATTGAAAACAGGTAATGCAGCCTTAAAGAATAGTCCAGGATCCCATGTATATATATGGGGTAGTGAGAATGACTGCTAGATGATCACTCTCTGTATGGAGATCTGTAATGGGAGCATAGCATCCTCATATAAAGGTTTCTTTGAGAGTTCTTTCCCCAAGATGGAAAGTTACTTTGCAAATAGGCAGGGAACTTTAAATTAGATCCCCCAAAAAGGGACAGACCAGGGTTGCTGCACATTCCCAGTGTACCAGCTTCTTGTACTACATTTACTGTATGTGTGGATCTGAGCCCTTAAACATCCCAATGGACCAGAGAGCAGCTGCCAGGAGGAAGAAACTGGAGCCTTAACCATGAGGTGGAATATTGTGAGCTTAGAAAGTACAGTACTGGTTCTATTAAGTTTGTGTATTTATTATATGTTTAACCTTTTCATGACCACTTACAGTATCTTATTTAAATGTTTGAAACAGCCTATACTATAGACCATCTGTACTTTTAAATATTAATACTGTATTCCCTGCAGTATCCAGTGTATAAAAAGTGTATAAAAAGACCAATTTTCAGGCTGTTACCACTCCCCCAGACTCCTGTACTTACTCCAATGCAGAGTGGGAGATTTTGGATTATAATTGGAAACCCCCCTCTAAAAATACTGTGTTTGCCCCTGCATTGTATCCCAACAGTAGGGCACCACATCCACCTACAGTACCTATTGTTTGTACTGTTTCCGCTGTGTGCTGCTCTTTTGCTGCACCAGCGGTGTGTTACATAATTTTTTCTACTGAAATCTATGTCTACGTAGCCAAGAGAAATCGTGAGGAATGTTCATTTTATCTTGCAAAATTGCAAAACCTTTTGATGCGCATTGAATAGTAAAAATTCCCACTGGAATGAACTTAATAAACTAGTAATCTTTCAATATTGAGTGTAACCAGCATGCTAGCAAATAAGATAACCTCTTAATTAAAAACCTCAGTATCCGTAAAGATGTAAAAAAGCAACGTTACTGGGGAACTCTGGGGACATGAAAGACATCCAAATGATTGACTGTTCTACAACTTGTCTATTAATAGAAACACCATAGACGATTTTTTTTTGTAGTCGTTTTTATTAATGTACGCATTAAATTCAATTATTATACATATTATTCACTAAGCTATTGAGATTCAGTGATTTTTTTTAAATGTGTGCCAATGTTGTGAAAAAACTATTAATTTTACAGAATTTAAAAGTGAAGTGAGTTATTTGGTAACCATGAAATTAGTTCCCTAGCACCTCTTTTTGTCCATTCAGTGCCTATCCCTCCTCCAGGGCCGAATTAATGGGGCACAGAGGTCAGTACCCTTGGGTCCCTTCTATATATGGGCCCCCTGTTGTTGGCATGCATTTTTTTCAATATATATATTTTTTTTTTGCAGCTAAAGATTTTGTGCATGGTAGTGGGGTAGTGCTGCAGCTTCACCTATCTGCCAATGTGACAATGATTAATGGTGCTGGGCATCGGGAGCCAAGGCACACTGACTGCACATGTGCACAATTACTGGGAGTTGACTAAGGCCCATGAGACTTTGCACAAGAGGTCAGAGGCTGAGAGGCTTGTGCTGAGCTCTGCTCGGTGGAGCTCATCATATGCTTCTCAGGCCCATGGAGGATAGCAGCAGCAGTGGCCTCGTCATGGGAGGGTTTTTAATCAGAGGCAGCGCTGAGCCTGTCAGGGCTCCTACAGAGTAAGGTACATAGGGACAAACACAGGCTTCTCATGTAGTGTGTGTGTGTGTGTGTGTGTGTGTGTGTGTATATATATATATATGTTTATATTAATCACACCCCTTCCCCAGTTGCCCATTAACCAAGTTTCTACTGCCTTTACTCTGTGTTTTTTACAGTGTAATATTCCTCCTCCATCCCTTATTGTCTGGTCACATCTCTAGCACGTCCAGCTCCTCTCTCTTTTTCCTTGCTTATCCAATACTTAGCCCCTTGCTTCAGCAGGAGAGATGCAGTTCATGCATGCACTCCTGATGAACTGACCGAAGTCCAGCCATACGGACAATTTTGCAGTCCCTTGATATCTGCTCCCGCTTCCTATGTTCTTTCTGCTTTTCACCAAGTTCTCGAGCATGGTGGGACCACAGTGACCACAGAGGCCTGTCAACATCATCTAGGTGAACATGTTCTTTGTTCACATCTTGTTTAGGGAGCAGTTCAATGGCTGGTTTGGATACTTTACCAAATCTTCGGTTTGGGCTCTTATGCAGCATTTTAGATGCTTTGTCCAACCTGCTCCTAACAGAAGAATGTTTGATAGTGGCAGCAATTGATCTGTGGTCCTCTGCCACACAATTATACAGGCCATAAACTTCCATTTTTCTAGCTCCCCTTGTCACTGCTGGTTCTCTGTTGCTTGGAGCCCATGCTCATTGTATTCATGGGTTTTCATGCATTTATGCCTATGGGTAGTTTCCTTAGTGTGCCCTATTTATGTTCGCCAGATAGGCAAGCCAGTAAGGAAGGGATGGTGCTGAGGGCATTTGCACAGAAGACTTTGTGTTACTTGATTGGAAGCTGTTCCTTTTTCATCAGGAAAAAGTCTGTGTGCATAGGATCGGAGTTGGGAGGTCGGACCGGCTGCACATAAGATTTACCAAATTTACTAAGTCTTATGTGCAGCCGGGCAGGGGACGCTGCAAGGCGGCTGGCGGGGGACACAGCAAGGGGGGCGGGGAAAAACAGAGGCGGGGACGCCGTTGAGGGTAACGGAGAGTCGGAGCAGTGAGCTGTCAGTGCTGTAAGAAAAAAAAAAGACAGCCCATACAAATGAATGGGCAGCCAGTGATTGGCTGAGCGCTCTCTCAGCCAATTGCTGACTGGCTGAGAGAGTGCTCAGCCAATCACTGGCTGCACATTCATTTGTATGGGCTTTTTTTTCTTGCAGCACTGACAGCTCCTTGCTCTGGCTCCTCCTGTGTGGCTCTCAGTTACTCTCACCGGCGTCTGCCGCCTCTGTGTCCACCGCCCCGCAGCATCCCCTGTACTACTCGCAGCGTCACTCCCCAGCCACCTCGCAGCGTCCCCCGCTAGCCAGCTTGGTGTCTGCCACCCCCCTGTTCCCTCCACCTTGCAGCTCCACAGGAGTTGCATATGATAAATCGCATGCGATTTATCATCTGCAAAACTTGGCACGTCAAGTGCCTAATTGTGTGTCCCCCTCCCGGGGAGCTGCAGGGCAAATCAGGTCCGACTTGTCCTTAGTCCTAATGTATGGGGGCCTTTACAGTATTCTGTCTGTAATTGTTTTAATAGTTTAATAATGATTAGACAGTGCAGGTAAGCGAGGGAGCTCGCACAGAAGCCATACACATGTGTATAACTGATTATGCGCATACGCAGGGCACAGTGGAGGTTGGATACAGTGTACATCAGACACAGTGCGGGGCATAGTGTGGTTTGGATATAGTGCAGGTTGGATACAGTGTGGGATACAGTGTGGGTTGGATACAAAGTGGGTCAGATGCGAGGGCACAGAATTGTGCGTTGTGTGGTTCCCTGTGTTGCGTGATGTCACTTAACGCATTAGTACTGGTAGCCAGACAGCTGACCAGACAGAGAGGGGTTACTGGAATGGGGTCCGTGTACGTTTCCTTCCAGGAACCCATGTGGGCAGGCAGCACCTTTATATTTCATTGCTGCAGCCATGCTTACAGCCACCGAGCCCCTCAGAGCCTTGGGGCCCCTCACAAGGTTGGGGCCCGGTACGGGTGTCCCCTTTGACCCCCCTGTTGCCTGCCTTGAGTGCGGGGTATAGAGGAGGTTGGATAAAGTGTGGGATATAGTGTGTGTTGGATACAGTGCAGGTTGAATACACCTATAGTACACGTACTGGGACATGGGGTATCGGCAGAGCAGGGTTGCTGCTGGTGTCCTCAGATTACGGTGGTGGCAGGCAGTACAGGTGTCATAGGTGCCATACACGGTACAATTGCTGGGTGCGATGAGATGCGCGCTCCTGTCACACATCTCATCGCACAGCTGAAAAAGTATGTGCTGCACCTACATTTTGTACTAGATCTCATCTCATCTCATTGCATTACAAAACCTATGCAATGCGATGCGATCTAGTCCAAATTGTATACAATAATTGTACCGTGTACGGGCACCTTCAGTTTGAGGGATACTAAGGTGTAGGCAGTTGAAGGGTGCCAGCAGTGTCGGTGATCTTCTTAATGTGTGGCTGTTGTCAGCAAGTGGGTGCCGGCAGAGCAATCCTCAGTGCAAGGGGGGAGGGTAGTGCTATCCTGCTGCTGCCCGGCTGCTGTGAGGAGATGGCTGGCACCAAGGATCAGAGGAGTGGCAACGGTTGGGAACAGGCAGCGGCAGGTCTTCATGAGATTAAAGAAATCCCTTAATCAATAGGCTAATTGGTCGAGAGAAACATCTGTCAAGGCTTTCAGCCAATCAGGAGTTTTCCCATTTAAATCAATGGGACTTTTGAAATCTCCTGCTCTCTTGCCCTGCCTGGCGTCTCCCCACTCTGCAGACTATGCGATTGCCAGCGGTGCGCCCAGATGCGCTGTGGGCAAGGCACCACTGGCACACACTTAGTTACGGCCCTAGTTAGGAGCTGCTTGGCTGGTATTTTGGGCATGATTTATTTATTTATTTATTAACAGTCTCTTATATAGTGCATACATATTCCGCAGCGCTTTACAGAGTATAGTTGAACATTAACATCTGTCCCTGCCCCAGTGGAGCTTACAATCTATATTCCCTACCACATGTACACACACACAGACATTCTAGGGCAGGCATGTCCAAAGTCACCCGTGCGGCCCGTGATGTCATTTCAAGCGGGCCTCAGGCTCCAGCCAGAAGTGGGTGGAGCATCAGATGCGGGACACACAGCACTAAAGGTGGGGCCCCGGCGAGCGTGCCTTTACCTTGCTGTCTGCAGCAATGAGGAGGTGCCGGCCGCCACAGTGAGATGTGTGTGGCCTCTTTCGGGTGTGTTTGGCCTCCTCCGCAATCACAGTGATAGCAGTGTGTGGGGAGTGGGTGCAGCAAGGGGGAAGCTTGCTCACTTAACATGTTGAGTAGAGCAGAGGCGTAACTATTTTTTTGCGCCCCCCCGCCGGACATTTCGGGCACCCCCCCCCCCCCCCGAAATATTAACCCCCTCCTTACCCGACCCCATTGCCGCCGACGCTTCTGCCTCTAACCCGACACGCAGATCTGTGTCGGGTGACGGGCGGTCCCCGGCTCCGGCTGCAGTGCTAATATAATAACAGACACTCGGAAAATGGCTGCCCCCATGCAGCATTATGGGGGCAGCCATTTTCCGAGTGTCTCTTATTATATTAGCACTGCAGCCGGAGCCGGGGACCACCCGTCACCCTACACAGATCTGCGTGTCGGGTTAGAGGCAGCGGCGCCGGTGGCAATGGGGTAAGGAGGGGGAGGGCAGGAGTCGGGAGCCGGGACCAGGTGGTAACTATAGTCCCGCAGACCCCCCAGGCGCCCACACCTGCCTAGCGCCTCCCCGCCGCCGCGGGGGCTGTGGGACTATAGTTACGCCACTGGCGTAGAGGAGGGCAGCAGTGGGAGTCCAAGCATCTCCTGTCCTTGCAGTTCCTGCTTTGCCCCTCCGTCCTCTGGTTCGCACAAGGGACTATGAAACATACAGAGACGGGAGGGGGCAGGCAGGGGGACATAAAGTCAATGGGGGCAAAGTGGGGGACATACAGTGAATGGAGGCAGTGATGGACATTCAGAGAAGGGGGGGCAGACTGTGGGACATAGTGAATGGGAGTCATACAGTGAATGGGAGTCATACAGTGAATGGGAGTCATACAGTGAATAGGGGCAGATTGGGGGACATACAGTGAAGGAGGGTCAGGCTTTGGGACATACAGTGAATGGAGGGTGAGGCTTTGGGACATACAGTGAATGGAGGCAGTGATGGACATTCAGAGAAGGGGGGACAGAGTGAATGAGTGCAGAGTGGGGAACATACAGTGAATGGTGGACATACAGTGAAGGAGGAGCAGGCTGGGGGATATAATAATAATAATAATAATAATAATAATAATAATTTATTGTCACTTACAACATTAAAAAATGCATAAGTGAAATTCAAAATGAAAAGAGAAGAGAGATAAGGAAAATACTCATCACATCACATACTACAATTCAAACATAAAACAACAGATGGGAAAAAACTATTCCGCAACCGACTCGTACGGCAGCTCAAGCACCTATAACGTTTCCCAGAAGGCAACAAAGAGAAAAGAGAATAGCATGGGTGACTAGAGTCTGAGATAATTTTTATAGCCTTCGCTTTCCCTCTCTTTAAAAAGATTTCTGCCATCCTAGGTAGGGGTTGGCCAATAACTTTTTCAGCAGCCTTGACAATCCTGTCTAAAGATCTTCGATCAGAGCTCCTGGAATTTCCATACCATACCGCAATGGCATAAGTCAACAGACTTTCAATTACACAGCTGTAGAAATTCATAAGCATGGGCCTAGATAGACCAGCTGCTCGTAATCTTCTCAGAAAAAAAAGGCGTTGCTGAGCCTTCCCAACTGCCAACGCGGTATGTTTGGACCAGGACAGATCTTCCGAAAATGTAATACCCAAAAATTTAGTGTCTGTAACCCTTTCCACCTCCTCACCATTTAAGACCAAAGGACTGGTGATTGAACTTCTGGATCTTCTAAAATCAACAACCACCTCCTTAGTCTTTTTACTATTCAGGAGTAGGTTGTTAGCCTCGCCCCACTCAATCAAATGCTGCACCTCTGACCTATAGCTTTCTTCCTTACCCCCACTAATCAAACCGACCACTGTAGTATCGTCAGCGAATTTAACAATGAGGTTAGACTCTGAGTTTGAAAAACAGTCTGAAGTGTACAAAGAGTACAAAAAGGGACTTAGGACACACCCTTGAGGGACACCTATGTTCAGGACAAGTTCTGACGAGGAAGAAAAACCCACCCTAACTGACTGAGGAGGATTCGTCAGAAAGTCCAACAGCCAGTCACAGATGGGAAGACTATAACCTATCTCCCGAAGTTTAGCAATCAGTACCGCAGGCACAACCGTATTAAAAGCGGAGCTATAGTCCACAAATAGCAGTCTAACATAGGAGTCCCTTGTTTCCAAATGACAGAGAATCCTATGGAGAGCAGTAAGAGCAGCATCCTCGGTGGATCGGTTTGACCTATACGCAAACTGATAACGGTCAAAATCCATCGGGATGACGCTCTTTAAGTGATTCAAAACCACTCTCTCTAAGCACTTCATAACTAGAGAAGTGAGGGCAATCGGACGGTAATCGTTTAAACAAGATGCTCCTGCCAACTTAGGGACTGGGATAATTTTTGTGACTTTAAAACATTGTGGAACAGTACAAGATGCTAACGATAAATTAAAAATCTTTGTAAAAATTCCTGCTAATTGGTCAGCACAAACACGTAGGACCCTGCCTGGAATGCCATCTGGGCCAGGGGCTTTCCTAACATTAGTTTGCCGTAAACACAGCCTAACTTCTGACTCTGTTAATTCAAGTGGGGACTCTGACCGCTTATGTATTTTAACTACAGAATTCAATTTCTCCTCCTCAAACCTGGCATAGAATTGATTAAACTCATCCGCAGAAGGCCCATTAGTTTTACATAGACCAGAATTGGAACCACTACGGTTCGTGATATTTTTAATCCCCTGCCACATAGATCTGGCATCCCCAGATTCTCTAAAGTGACCTTCAATTTTTGCCAAATAAGCCTTTTTTGCCGACAGAATGCCCCTCTTCAGATTAGAACGGGCAACTGTATATGCAACTGTGTCTTTAGATTTAAAGGCCCTATCTCTTAATCTTAGCAGGGAACGGACCTCACTATTCATCCAAGGCTTCTCGTTTGGAAATATACGTATTCTCTTTTCCTTAGTAGCACCCTCTATACAAAATTTAAGGTACATCAAAACCATGGAAGCCAGTGAGTCTACATTGATGCTAGAACCACAGGTTGCCTCCTCAATAAATAGGTCCCAATCTGTGCATTCCAGACACCCCTGCAGACCCAACAAAGCCCCCTCAGGCCAGACCGTAACATTATTGATAACTGGCCTAGACTTCTTAAACACTGGTAAATACTTAGGGACTAAGAACAATGAGGAATGATCCGATTGACCAATATGAGGACACAGAATAGTCTTGTAAGCGTCCCTGATGTTTGTATACACATGGTCCAGGGTGTTATTACCACGCGTCGGGACGTTCACATTTTGGACAAATTTTGGAAGTACCGTTTTTAGATTAGCCTGATTAAAGTCCCCGGCAACAATAAAGGCACACTCCGGATGGGCAGACAGCAATTTGGAGAAAACATTGAACAGGGAATCTAGTGCTATAGAAACACTGGCCTGGGGTGGAATATATACAGCAGCCACGAAGACCACAGAAAATTCCCGGGGCAGGTAGAATGGTCTACACCTTAACACAATGAATTCCAAATCCTCTGAGCAATAGGATTTAATCAAGCTCACATCCGAGCACCAGTCGTTGTGGGTGTATATACAAAGGCCACCTCCTTTCTTTTTGCGTGATTCAGATGTTCTATCGGCTCTAAACAAAGTCCTCCCAGATAATTCAAATGGGCCAACAGGATCACCAGTGCCCAACCAAGTTTCAGTGAAAATCAGTAGGGAGCAGTTACTTAACGGCTGGTAACAGTCAATCCTTAGCCTGATCTCATCTAATGTGTTAGAAAGCGATCTAACATTAGCTAAGAACATGCTAGGCAGAGAGGGTTTAAATGGCTGACACCGCAATCTAGCCACAGTGCCAGACCTCTTACCCCTCTTCTGCTTCCTTAGCTTCCGTGGATGCCGTGGGCAGTGCAAGTGGAGTAGCTGCCCTCTATGGTCCCAGGACCTGCTTCCAAACATATACAAAGAAAGATGGTCAGGCAGGGGAATATACAGTGAAGGGGGCTGAGTGGGGGACATACAGTGAATTAAAGCAGGCTGGAGGAATACAGAGAAGGGGGGGCAGTCTAGGGAATATACAGTGAAGGGGCAGGCTGGGGGACATAAAGTGAATGGGACCATTATGATGCGATTAATGATTCAAAGAATGTCAGGCTGAATGGTCGGCCCCCCACATATTCACCTCACCAAAACTGTCCCTCTTCGCAAAAAGTTTGGACAACCCTGTTCTAGGGTTAATTTTTGTTGGAAGCCAAATGACCTACCAGTATATTTTTGGATTGTGGGAGGAAACCGGAGTACCCGGAGTAAACCCACGCAAACACGGGGATAATATACCAACTCAGCACAGTTAGGGCCATGGTGGGTATTGAACCCATGACCTCAGCACTGTGAGGCAGTAATGCTAACCCTTACACCATCCGTGCTGATTCAGTAAGGATCTCAAAAGCAAAATGTTTTTGTAATTGGCACTGCAGGAGGGGCAAATGTAATGTGTGCAGAGTAAAGGTGCCCACACACGGTGTGATATCTGCGGTGTGCGTTTTGTACTAGATCACATTGCATCTAGTTCAAATCTCATGCGATCCGATCTAGTACAATAAGTACTGCCTGCAAATACTTTTTGTACTTTGCGATATGCCATGCGCGGGAGCACACATCGGAAGCCATATAGAAACACAGTGCGATTTGAACTACATGCTATGTGTTTTGAACTAAAAAGTTTAAACACATGCGACCATCACACCATGTGTGGGCACCATTAGATTTGGGTGAGGTATTGTCTCTGTGCAGGGTAAATACTGTCTGCTTTATTTTCACATTGCAAATTTGATTTGAGTTTGAACACACCCCAGGCAAATCTAAGAGGTTTATTTACTAAGTTGGGAGTTTAATTTCAGATGGGATGTTGCTATGGGCAACCATTCAAATTCTATCTTCAATCTTCTAGAAAAGGGGTGGCTGGACTTTTGTAAACCAGTATCTACTTTTTGTACACTTAATTACCGGGATCTCCCCCTATGCCAAATGTTTCCCTCCCAGTGCAATACACCCCTTGCTAATTATGCCACATGGTATGAGACAAAATTAACATTATGCCACACAGTATGAGCCAACATTAACATTATGCCACACAGTATGAGCAAAAAAAATCACATTATGCTACAATGTATGAGCAAAAAAATCACATTATGCCACAAGGTATGAGCCAAAATTCAAATTATGACACATGGTTTGAGAGCCAAAATTCCGTTATAACACGGTATGAGAGCCCCCCCCCCACACAAAAAAAAAATCTCATTATGACATACAAAACGACGCAAAATTCTGTTATGCGGTGGTAGGGGTCCATTCCAGTTGCCTGTGATGGAGTTTTGTGCTCACCTTAAAAAAAATAATAATAATAATAAAAATTATATACATATTTTTTTCTTTTTGCCACCACGCAATGCATCCAAGGAAATGCTGAAGAAAGTAGGCTTCAGCAGAAGCTTCAGCAGGTATTTTGAGGCGGCATTGAGCTCCGCGTTTGTCAGGACTGTACTAGAAGGTTCTAAATAAATAAGATGTTTCTGATTGGTTGCTACGGGCTACATTTCATCTGAAATAGAACTTCCAACTTAGTAAATTTACCCCAACATATGCAGAGAGGGATTTATTTACTAATAATATGAAAACGACTCAGTCGTATTCATATTCCTAATACGAATCAATATGGCTGGCAATGGCCATATATTTTTGGAAATACGATTCGTAAATAGGGCAGTATTTACGGATTTATATTTGGCCGATGGCGTAGCTAGTCGTATTCTGGCTGATTCGTATTCATATTTAGCTGCTGTATATACGGCCGCTAAATACAAATCTGATTGATCCGTGCAGGCTGTAGTGTAAAAAAAATTGTCAAAATAAATAATTTTCAAAAACAGCATGGGCAAAACATCCATTCACATGCGTGCGGGGAAAATTGGCATGCGTACGGCGGGCGGGCGTTTAGTTGACTCGCAAACCTGCAAATTTCACAGCTTTGCGAGTCAACCAGAAAACCTCATAGCGTATTGGTTCTACATTCCTACATGGAATTGTCCTCACCTTCTCTACCTTTTATAATAGGCAATTGAACATTTTCAGCTCTATTCTCATTAGACTCTTAATCCGGCCCCGAATAACCCCCTTTATCTCCAGCCAATTCAGTCCTGAATTTGCTGAGGTCTGCTATCAGATAGCCGCCGCCCAGACAGTGTGAAATCCCGCCCCATGCTATTCTGCGAATGGCTTGCTAATGGATCGCTGAGCAGCAAATCAATTCGCAACTCACTCACGATCGACTGCTTTTCCCAGTTGTGCTAGTGTGTGCGTAACTCTGACGTCGCATAGCATGCCTGGGCACACCTGCGGTTTTTCTCACGCTCCCATAAAACATCTGGTTACAACCCCCAAACGGCGACTTCCTGTCAATCAAACTGCGGGGTGCAAATAAATGATCATTAGTGTTCCCCCTAGGCTGTTTTAGCGGGGCGCTGCGCCCTGACCAATTTTTAAAGGGCAAAATGCGCCCTGCCCCTCTGGCTGCGCCCCGCTAAAACAGCCTGCTGTCTGTCCCGCTGGAGTGCACTGTTGAAGCCCAGCGCCACCGAAGATGGCGGTGCCCGGCGTTTTCCCGGCAGCTCAGGGACGCAGTCACAGCCGGGCAAGCCCCCTTCAGTGATGCGGTGGCCCAGGCACCCTGCCTTTAGTGACGCGCTGGCCCGGGCAAGCCCCCATTTGTGACTCGCCGGCCCGGGCACACCCCTCTTATGCTGCCCCAAATACACCAGCGCCCTGCCCCATTTGGTTCCTAGAAGGAACACTAGATCATGGCTGTTTTTTGTCGCCATTTGGCATTATAAATGCATGCTGCGATCTAGATGCATGCCTATTCAATAAAAGATTGGCTTGCGATTTCGCACAGCATCAATCAGGTTTGAATAACCCCCATAGCACATGAACTCCTAAATGGTACAGTTAAATTCATTTTTCCATCATCTGAATAACAAACAGAAATCATTTTTTAAGACAATAAAAGCAACGCATGCAAGGAAAATGACTTTATGTAAAATAAAATGAAGTTCTAGAAATGTAATTTGCGGGAAGGCAAAGGGCATTTATGAAATAAGAAAAAAAACAGCCTTAATTTAATGTCACTACTGTTAACACCTCAGCAAGAAAGAACCGATCACAGTTGTGATGTAGGGAATATGTAACAAGCTCAAATTATGTAGAATTAGCTTTCTATGGTTTTGCAGCATATTACTGTACATCAAGTATTAACTTGCAGATGCCAAGTAAAAGGTGTGGAAATTGCATGGTAAGCCAAACTCTTAATGAAACACTGTTTTTATTCGGAATTGCGGAATGACGCGTTCATGTATTCTCACAGTGGCAACAGAAAAGCATAAAAACAGTAATTGAGGTTCTTCACAATTCAAATTAGGCAATACTACTGGTTAAGTATTACTGGTTGCTATGTGTTACTACAGAGCTGAGCCATGCCTGTAAACCAGTGATTGGAACCCTTATACACTTCAGGACTTTGGTGGCCCTCTAACCTTTAAAGGGGCCAAGCGTTAAATGCCTTTATCACAGTAAGTCGTTAAATAAATGCGGTACTTATTTCCTAGCACGGCGCCCGGGTCGGAAAAATCGCGTCGATTCGATCGACCCGATTTTTACATTGGAATCAATGTAAAATGGTCCCTGAGACCCGATTTCACATTGATTTCAATGTAAAAAGCCCCAAAAAAAACCATTTTAATAGAAAACCCCCCTCATGTTTTAAATGCTCCCCCAATGTTAACGCCACCCCACTATTGACGCAAACCCGATTCGTGGCGAGCGGCTGCGGTATGCGTCCTCCGACCTTTTCATACCCCCACTATCCACGTAGGCGTGGAGTTGATTTTATAGAGCCCGAAGCGTGGCGAGGGGAAGCGTATACCTGTGAAGTTATGCGCGTCCGCTCGCCACGCTTCGGGCTCGGTGGCTCGCTGCGCTCGCCACACTTTATAAAATCAACTCCACGCCGACGTGGATAGTGGGGGTATGAAAATGTCGGAGGACGCGTACCGCCGCCGCTCGCGGCCTCGCTGCGCTCGCCACGCTTCGGGTTGACGTCACTAGTGGGGTGGCGTTAACAATGGGGGGTCATTAACCATACTTTATAACCATACTCAATGAGAAATTGGCCATATTGGCCCATTTCCCATTGTCCCCTATGTAAAAGCCCATTATAATGAGCCGCGACCGACGCGATGAACCCGATTTTGACTTGAAAAATAATTTAACATTATTCTCTATGGGAAAATCGCGTAGATCGCGTCGGTCGCATCGCGGCCCATTATAATGGGCCGCGATGGACGCGATCAACGCGATTTTCTCTTTCACCGGCAAATTAGCAGGTGATTGACAGAAAATCGGGTCCATCGCGTTGATTGTTTGCCTTAAGTACCTTACACTTAAGGCATACAATCAATGAGACGGGCGCCGTGCTAGGAAATAAGTACCATAAATGCATTTAAAAGACACACCTATCTCTAATGACGTATCAGCAGGCATTTTAAACAAGAGCTATAAGCTAGAACGGGGGTCAGGGAACTATAACCACAAAATACTATTACCTTTTACCCCAAAATATATTTAGATATGCAGACATTTACCCCTTGATTTGAAAGGAAGGAAATCCTATATTATTAATTATTTGAATACATTCACAGACTGTTGATTGGATAATGTGACATCCAGGCAACTATTAGAATCAGTAATTTAATATGATATAGTGATATAGTCTGTGCACATTTTTTCCCCTAGACTAGAGATGGGTATACCCTGACAGCAGCCTATAACCAGGCAAAGAAACTCGGTGCCACAGCGGCAGTACGGACTGCGCTGCCGAAATGGTGCAGCAACTAGTCGACTCTACTAAAGAAGCGGGTGGACTTAGAGGCGGGGCCTGGGGCATCATGCAGGGAAGTGTGTTATATGCAACGGCCTGATGCGCTGCACTTCGTCAGGTCCTGGTACACTAAAGTACTGTAACACACACAGCCGGGCATGCATATAGAATCTATGGTACTTGTTTCGTTTCACAGCGGCCTATATATAGGATGCGATATCGGCCGATATATCAGTTGTTCCGATGCGATTTTTTACCTATTCATAACCCCACTATCCACTACGCATGGAGTTGATTTTATATAGTGTGCCGAGCGCAGCGAGCCCGAAGCGTGGCGAGCGGATGTGGATTACTGACATACATAATGACTTACAGTGTGAACGACCTTCAGGTTACGCATAAGCGAAGATGTCCCTAGGTGGTCAACGGCCTTACCCCTGCTTATTGCAGCATTACATAAGCTACATATGGTGAGACAATTCTTGCCAGGATCTGGATAAAAATAATTCCAGACCAGAGGTGGATTTCTTGGTCTTCTGCCCAGGCATGGCGATAGCCTTTTGCATCCCACGGACAACAACTGTATCTCATCCGGTGCCTCATTTAAGCAAAATAACCCTTTTATTTTTAATATTGGTAAACATTGGGTTGTCAGATACCTGTAGCAGGGACACAAAAGAAACAGTCTTTAGTTTAAAGACTTAAGATACATTTAAGTACACGGAATTAGTTTTATCAAGGATTTAGACAGGAGATCCAAAGCCAGTCCACATGGCTGTCTGAGAGCCAGAGGTCAAAGCCACAAACCGTGTTGCACCTGATTCAGATTTAACCACATGGCTGCTAATTTGCATTGGCCATTGTTCAGGTAAATGCTGCCACGCTAGAGTGAAATCCCTCCTTGTGAATAGGTGCACAGGAACACCCATTAGCCCAGCCCTGTGTCTCTAGCCCCCTGGGAACCGGAGATACTGCCAGGCAAACCTGGAACGTTTTTCCTATAGGATAACATGGGACCCGCTAATTCCGACCCCCACCCAGCTCCAACGGCTGCCAGTTCCCCCTTCGGCATCACTGAAGCTCAAGGTTGATCTCAGTCTAACCCAAATCGCTGGGCCTTCAATCTGATACCAGGCTGGATCCATATGGGTTAATTGGTTCCAGGGATATTGAGATTAAACCGTTTTTTTTTTTTCATTTCTTAAATGTAATTTCATGACTGTTTATGTTCTTTGTGGGCAGATTTCTCTGGAACCAAACAGCCCAGTTTCACAGGACCAAAATCATTCAAAGCCAACTCGAAAGTTCTTCAATATAATACTGGTGTCATGTAAATGGGTCAGTTGGTTCCAAAGATATAGCTGGTTGGTTAAAGGAGGGTAGGGAGAGGGGAGTGGTTTTCTCTCCCCCTCACACCAGAAAATGCAGGGACTAGGCTGGTGTATAAGGGGTCAGCCTGGAAATGTCCCTGCATGATCCTGGGACCATATTCCCGGGTAAATCCCTGCATTTTCTGTTGTGAAAGGGGTATTATTTCAAATAGCCGTGACCTGCAGTGCTCTGAATACAGCCGGGCAGCCCCCTGCTCTCTGCCCAGCTGTCAATGACTGTCACCCCTGCAGCTTCTGCTCCAATTCTTCTCCCCGCTTTCACCTCAGCCTGCCCCTCCCTTTAATCATGTGGTGCTGGCGCCCGGCGTGCTCCCCCGACGTCACGCACAACAGCACGCACAATATTTCAAATGTCCACTCGGCTAGAGGGGACACCAGGAGGGGAGTGGGAGGGTGCTCTGCGCTCTGCTCCTCTCCCCATAGAAGCAGCTGCACTGCTCTCCATCTCTCCCTGCAGCAGCAGCGAAGGCTCATATAAAAATTTATAGTAAGTGGCACTTTTGGGGGCATTGCTTAAGGGATGCTACAAATGGCGGTATGTGGGGGCATTGCGCATAATGTGTGGCTTAATGTGTAAGGGGCATTACGGTGTGCAGCATCATGTGTAAGGGGCATTATGTGTGCAGCATCATGTGTAATGGGTACTATGGTGCACGGCATCATGTGTAATGGGTACTATGGTGTGCGGCATCATGTGTAATGGGTACTATAGTGTTATCAAGCAAGAACCCCCTAGCAATGAGCACGTAGGTAAGCTGCACTTATGTGGCAAATATGTAATGGGCATTACAGTTTGTTATATAGTATGTAATGGGCATCATGATGTGTGGCACAATGTGTAATGGGCATTACGGAGTTTAATAAAATGTGTAATGGGCATTACTAAAGTGTAATACCACACCCCTTTTTGTGATGCCATGCCTCCTTCCCATGAGGCCATGTTTTGGCACGCGGCTACGCTGCGCAAAGGTCCCCCTGCTATTATATCTAGATCTGGGACCACCCATTACCATAATTCTAGATTTGCCTATGATCACACGCCTTCCCCTAAAATGCTTTGGGCATGCCTGCCTTCTCCCTAGGCATGCCTGTGTTTTTCTAGCACTCCCATGAAACGACCGGTCACCATTCCCAAGCTCTTGGTAAATTTGTCTGCACAGCAGTGCTCTTAGACAGTTGTTCCAAAAAAGCATCCCTAAATAAGTATCCCCATCAATCTAGCTGACTGTTTACATGGCCCAAGTTCACACATGTGCAGGACCACAAGGTACAAAGGCCTGTTAGCCATACTTGCCTACCCTCCCGGAATGGCCGGGAGTCTCCCGAAAATCGGGTCCCCCTCCCGGCCCCCCGGAAAGGTGGGCAAAGCTCCCGCAATACCCCCAGAGTCCCCTCTCCCCCTGTAGCTGGGGAAAGAAATGCCGTAAATCACGGGTCCGGGGGAGGAGGCGGGACTAAAATGACGTGAATCGAGTCATTTTAGCTCTGCTCCCTACTCGCAGACCCGTAAATCGTGGCATTTGCGTGGATTGGGGCGGGGCTTTGATACATCAGCCTTGTCCCGCCCTGCACATTTGGATGTCCTTTCCGGGCTTCTCCCGGAGAGTGACATTAAAAAGTTGGCAAGTATGCTGTTAGCAAGGCTGCAATGTTTGCAGATGGACAAAAACCATACTGCACTGCAGATGGGACAGATGTAACGCAAAGATGTGTGCAAAGAGAGTTAGATTTGGGTGGGGTGTGTAGCTGTCGACCTAATGCCTGTCAACAATATGGTGTTGACCTATTCACTGTCTACCTATACATTAGAACCCACAAATAAGAATAAGTCCAAGACTATTTTAGGTGCCCCCATAGCTGCACATTGACAGTGTCTTTACCCCCCGAACTGATGGATTACACTGTCAGTCATGTGACTTCTAGAGCACAATGGTTGGCGATGTGCAGTATTTTTAAAACCACAAAGGCTGGCAACAGATTTACTTTAATCATTGCTTTGTTTGTTGTTCCTCAGTACACATGCTATCACAGTGATCTCTGCTGCTCCCAAAAAATCTAATATCTTCTCTATTCTCTTCCAGTATAGGAGCTCTGATTGGACTGGCGATTGCAGCCTTGGTGTTATTAGCATTTGTTGTCAGTGTCTGTGTACTGTGCTATTTATTTCTATACACGAAGCCACAGAGAATAGAAACTGGTCTGAAGTTACAGCAATTTGGATCTTCATCTTCACATAAAGGTAAGTTCATAATGAAAGTCATATAATATTGTAGAATACTGCTATCTAGTGGCGACTCCAGGGGTGGAGCCTCACAGCAGTTCAAAATTCAAATTAGGAAGAAACACCACTGCCACCAACTGACACGCCAAACATACTGGCAGTGGGTGTGGCTCCCCTTTTTGAATTTTGAACTTTGCTGCAGCCCTGCCTCTCGAGCCACCACCGCTGCTGTCTGTTTAAAGTAGATGGTACTAAAATAAAAAAAGATGCCTGAATCAGTGACATTAAATTATTAATAAATCAATAGCTGCAATACTGATAATATTGGACACTGTTTAAAAATAATATTATTTTTCTCATTGGGTCCAAATAAATAAGTAGATAATATATGATTCATAATTAATTAATAATATATTCAATCATATTGTACATTTGATGAATTTATTAATGAATTTATTCTGGTAACCTACAGTAGGCTCTGGATTGTAAATGTCCGAGAGGTTATTTTCTTCCCCTTCCAAAGGTTTATTTACTTTGAAAACCCTCTGGGAGTTATTAAGGTGTGAAAGTCTCTCTGCAGGGGTGGAAGCAACACAGGTTGGTTTCCTGACAAAGTGTAGCCTGTAACAAGATAACATTTGCAGGTTAGAGCATTTATAGCCCCCACATGGTTCAGCCTGAGACAAAAATATAGATTCAGAGGTGGACACAAATGAGATGGGTACTGCACCTGCGTCAGCAGTGGATCTGAGAAGCTATGTTTTGGGGCCTACATACGGGGCAATTTCAGGGCATTTTCCAAGCAATATGACATAGATTGCTTAGCAAATGACCCTACATTGCTCCATGTGTAGGGGCCATAGCGATAGCCCCGCATCGCTGTCGCCTGGGGATTAAGATCCAGCATGCTGGATAAATCTAGGTACAGTAGATCACCGGACAGGGCCAGTGTTCTCAATGGAGAACACTAGCCCTGACTCACCGCTCAGCACACAGCACTGTTCATCACTGTGTGCTGAACGATCTTGCTGAGCGATCTGAGTGATCTAACATCGCTCAGCAAAATCTCTACATGTGTAGGCCCCATTAGTGCTGCAGCAGCCACCATAGAGATGCCCATCGGAAACTTCTCAGACCATAGACACAGAATCTGTCACTTAGCAGGAACATCGTTCGCACTGTGGGAGCAGTCGTATGGTTGCTCGGAATGTCCATCGCAACGGAGAAGTCAGGGCCAGAAGAGTTGCTTCCGAAGACAGGGACACTGGCATTGACATGTGTAGGGCAGCCGAGAGGAATGCCGGGCCCTGGTAAAAAAATGTTTGTGCGTGGCCTAATTGCAGGAGGCGTGGCCACCTCCGCAATTAGGACACGCCCCTAAAACGTTTAGGTGGCGAAAACTCACTATAAAATCGAGGGGGGAGTGTCACCCCACCTCAGCAGCAGCACATACCTACAGGATGACTGAATAACTTGATCAAGTTGCTGTGCAACGAAATGCGTCGGAGAACCTAGCAGTGACTTTGAGATACAAGCTCAGCTATTCAGCCATCCATCCTCACCAAAGTGTCCGGACCAGCCTCTACATTTCAACTTTAGGTTCTCCTGGGTGATGACCCGGTTGAGACCTCCACCTACTTCCACGGGAGAGTGCCGTATACAACCCAGGCTAAAACAAGCAAAGGAGGCTGCATCCTCCATAAAAGCCACAGGATAAACACCTTTTTCTGCTCCCAACGAAACTGACATACCAATGAGGCATCAATAGGAACGGACACCTTTAATTCCGATAGGTCAAATGACCTAACGGTGACTATACAATCTTTTACAAAATACCTGAGCTACAGTACAGTCACTTTATATTTTGTTCTTAATATATCCCGGTGTTGTATGTCTAATGTTATATTCATTTATTATTAAATACCATCTTTTTAATATAAAAAAAGACAATGGGCCAGATGCACTAAGCTTCAAATAGTGATAAAATAGAGAGTGATAAATCACAGCCAATCAGATTGTAACTGCTGTGTCACAAGCTGGGTTTGAAAAATGTCAGGCAGGAGCTGATTGGTTGGTTGTTTATCACTCTCCATTTGATCACTTTTTGAAGCTTAGTCCATCTGGCCCAATATAGTTATAAAGACAAGACCTTCACTTGGAAAAAGAAGATTCTAGGTTTTCCGTGTTACTTTTCAAAGTTGTTGCTTACTATAGTGTGAATGTGTCTGTTTACCGTGTTTCATCTTATAGTATAATAGAGGGTTTTATTGTATGTCTGATGATTAAAACACTTTTTTTGAGGTTACATGGAGTATTAGATAGAAGATAATAGATAGAATCGGATCCCATCTTCAAAAGAACTCCCATTTTAGTACATTTACATGGATTATTCCACAGGTTCTCATAGTTGGTCCTCAGGACCCCACACAGTGCATGTTTTGGGTGCCGGAGGACTCACTGGCAGTCGGGATTCCGACAGTCGGAATCCCGACTGCTAAAAACTTGACACACGGGGAGCGGCTATGACCCCCGTAGAGGGAGAATAAAACAGGTGGCGAGTGTAGCGAGCCGCTGTGTCCGTAGCATGGCGAGCCCACAAGGGGCTTCATGCGCTCCCCCCCCCCCCGCTGTCTAAGTCCCCGCAGTTGGGATTCCGACATCGGCCTAATGACTGTCAGAATCCCGACTTTCGGGGTGTTATACCACACCCCATGTTTTGCAGGTCTCCTCACAGAATCGAGTGAAATAATTAGCTCCACCTGTGTCAGTCAGTAATGAGTGCACCTGCCGGATGACCTGGAAAACGTGAACTATGTGGGGTCCTAAGGACCGAGTTTGAGAGCCACTATATTACTCCCAACAGAAAATTACAGAAATACAAGACTTTTCCAATCCAACCTTTCAAGGTTTTTCTCTGAGGTAATCTAGACGTGTGAGAAAAGAAGGAGCCATTAACGCATTTAATAACACCGGTGAGAAAAGATTGCTGTGTTTTGACAGGAAACGTTAACTATCTAGGCTGTGCAGATGGCAATTGCGTACGTGAGATGGGTCTTTCGTGTATAGAAGCACTGAGTAGAAACGAACTATAGGGTAAATTGATCTATTGAAGATAGAATGTTGCCTATAGCAACCAATCTTTTATTGAGCACCTTCTAGAAGATAATAGAATCTGATCCCATCTTTAATAGAACTCCCATCTTTAGTAAATTTACCCTAATGAGTTGATTTAAAATAAAGCTTTTTTAAAAATAATAATAATAATTTTATTTATATAGCAATCTTTCACCAATAGGACTCAATTTGCTTAACAGATAGAATGAATGTAATACAGTAAAGAAACAATGAAGTACAGAAAAGCTTTTCATAAACAATACTTAAGGGAATGAAGGAAATGCTTGAGTAAACAGGAAAGTTTTGAGTCTGTTTTTGAAGCATTCTTTGCGGGGAAAAGAGTTCCATGAAGTTAGAGCCGCATGGCTAAAAGCTCGACCCCCAGATGAATTATGGGAGATCCTAGGTACTGCTAAAGTCCCTCATCTGCAGATCGCAGTAATCGGGTAGAACAGTATGGAATCAGAAGCTACTTCATGTACTTCATGTACTTCGGGCCTTGGTCATGTAGGGCTTTGAAACTCAGTAAGTTGATATTGAAAATGATTCGCCATTTTATGGGCAGCCAGTAAAGGGAGTAGAGAATACTGTAGGATTTGTGTGGCTAGAACGGGGCTGGTTGGTTAACAGCCTGGCAGCTGTGTTTTGTACCAGCTTTAATTGGTGCAGAACTTTTGCTGGGAGACCAAGGTAGAGGGCTATGTTCCACAGATGAAAGAATGAGGATTTTATTGTGGCTGATATCTGATGTATATGTGTCAAGTCACCATCGTGTGTCACAACAAGTGCACATGATCAGAGTTTTGTAATTCTGTACCGCCAAGTGTCAGTCCAGTTGGGTGGCTGTGCTGGAGTCTTGTCCTTTGATGTTGAGGCCCTATCATGAGGACTTCTGTTTTATCAGGATTCAATCTCAGCCAACTGGCACTCATCCACTCCTGGAGCTCAGCTAGACAGCCATTTAGGGTTGTTATTGGGTTTTCAGTGACTGGAGAAAAGGTGCATAGCAGTGGTAGACAAGGTCATGACGCCTAACCCAGTGGCAGCATGTACATTGCAAAAAACATGGGGGATAATATAGAACCTTGTGGGACACCACATGGCAGTGGCACTGATAGCGATAAATAAATAAATAATTAAAAAAATTTAAGACAAGGTCTATTGGGTCAAAGCTGGTCCATGAGGATAGGTGGCTGACATTGTCAGGCTTGATAGTTTGGCACTCATTTGACTGCACTGCAGAGATTCCAGCCCTGATGGCAGATACATATCAGATAATTTCATGTCATACCAGACTACAGTACATCCAGTGCCGGTGTAAGGCACCGGAGCGCCCCAGGCGGGAGGGGAACGTTCCAGTGCTCAGCCGCTCCCCCAACCCCCGCTGTACAGGGGGGGGGGGGTGTAAGGGTGATTGCGGCGTTCCGAGGTGAGCGGAGGGTTGGTTGGCAGGGGGTGTCCGGTGATGCGACCGCCACGTCATTTCCCGGGGGGGGGGGAGCGGCCTAGTGGTGGCACCGGCCTTGAGTACACCATACTATAGAACCGTTCTAATGATAACTGATTGTCAGCAAGACAAAACCTCATACATACTAGAGGATTTTGGGAACAATATCATTCCAAAAGGTGCTTCTGAGTGATATTGTTCACAATATCATCTCGTATGTACACAATATCGATACTGATGCATGCTACATTGCATCGTTAATGACAATTGATGTCTTCTGAACATGCAGGTCCTTTTAGCTATATAGCCAAATGATCTGCCTGTTCAGCAGGTCCTGGTGATGTCACCAAATGTCATCAGCGCCCAGTATCATTCATTGTGTACACGCAGTATCGAGACCCTGGACCGATATTGTTAGTTATATCAGCCGCAGTCCCTGTCATTTAGTGTTTATGGGGCTAAAGAAGTGTCAGGAGCAAATCATTGTATCCTGAGATGTTATGGGTCATACACACAGGGCGATATCAGCCCCATTTCTAAGGGATGAGACTAGAACGCTTAGAAATGGATCGCGGATCGCTTCGTGTGTAGAGTCCTGGGTGACGGGTATGCGTGATGCTATGAACAATAGGCAAAGCCCCGCGCTGCACAGATCGCTCAGCGCACATCACGGTGTGCGTCGCAGGTGTACCGCCGGGTTTGCTGAGCGATCCTGCTTAAGTGCATTGCTCAGCATGTGTGTACCGGGCTTTAGAAACATGGGGTTCATTTACTAAAGCTTCTAAAAATTAAAAGCGGTGTTGCCCAAAATAATCAATCAGATTTTGTCTCTCATTTCTCTATTGCATCCTAAAAAATGAGAAACAGTATCTGATTGGTTGCTTTGGACAACACCTCTTTTCAGTCTTAGATGCTTTTGTGATTTTCCGCTAAGGAACAGAAGACCCGGTGAGTCTGGATCACAAGACTAGAGCTTTTGCGAATAAACACTTAACACGTCAAAAGTATTACTGCCGGCTGCCAGGAAATGAGTGTTAATGAGACATAGCAAATTCTCCTATCTATGGATTTATTATTTGTCTTCCAACATCACAATGATATCATAATGTCGTGGATTTGACCAGCGCTGTGAAAGTGTGATTAGTGAGTGATGTGGGAACATGACCAGTGTTGGAAGGGTCCACCACAAAAAAAAAAAAAAAAAAAAAATGTGTCCAGTACAGGAAAAAAAATCACACACATTAGACACACCAGGGAACAAACACATCTTAATTGTGCCCATAGGAAATAAATAAAACATACATTAATTCATTGCCTCGTGAATAAAACATACATTGATACATACATTGGTTGAAATCTGATGCCACCAAAGTCACAGATGTAGAGATTAGCAGGAGGAGCTTCAATTGTAAAGTGCAACAGAATATGCTGCGCTATTTAAGAAACTGTGAATAAATAACAATCGTGAACTAGTGATCTGGTCCCTCAGCACACAACAGCAGACTCTGTGATGCAACACTGTGCAGTACCAGACTGGGGCCCACCGGGAAATGCAGGTAAAGGCCCATGTGTTTCAGAGTGTGGCCAGCCTCCAGAGGAGGTGTGGCCAACCTCCACAGAGTCTTGGCTAAACATAAGAGAGTATATATGAATTAACCAGGTACAGATACTTAATCACAAATAATACCCGTTGGTGCTAAAGGATGGTATTAATACACAAGCATAAATGCTAGCATAAAAAATGTCAGGTATCCTTATGAGGTGGAAAAAGTTGAAGTACAGTGGATTAGATTCAACTCTTTCTGCTGCCCACTGTCTTCACAAATAGGAGCGGACAGAGGGTGAGAGAAGAGGTTGATGCACTGATGGAAAGGGAGCAAATGACAGGAGGACACTAATGTGAGTGGTGTTAGGTCCGCCCTGATGCCTGTGTATTGCAGGGAGGAGATGCGCCACCAGAAAGTCTCTCCTTCATGGAAAATAAGGCAAAAAGAAAGAGAAAGAGGGAGAAAAAGAAAAAGAGAGAAAGAGAAAGAGAGAGAGAAAGGGAAAGAAAAAAGGGGAGTATATAAAGAGCCAGGCACAATTTTGAATAAATGTGGATACTTAATCTGCGTTATTTAACCACTTGTAAACCAAATCTCCTGCTGCATAAGTCTGCTACTATGTCGACATCACTGTGTGTGTTCTTGAATACGTAGAAAATATACCAGTGAGACAAAAAGTCCAAACTGATCCCTTGCAGTACAATTTTTTAAGAGGAATTGTACAGGACAGTGATGGAAGTTTTAGGTAACATCTATAAAGCCAGGTATGATAGATATGTCGACACACTAATGTGTGTAGTCAGTTTTGTGGCAGACAAACAAAGACCGTACAGCAGGTAGCAATACTAATGGAACCAGGCAGCAAATATCTATAAGATGGAGGTCAAACAATCAATAAGGATAATAATTGTACAGTTTGGACCAAGTGAAAACATGTTATGTGCTAGTAATTGGGAGCTGCAGCGGGTGACAGGGAATATGACTGTACACTCAATAAATGTTTGTGAGAGTAAGAGACGCAGCCCCCAAAGAAATGGCACGATATTAACGAGTGAGACACTTAATTGGCACAAAGCTAAAAGAGATAAAGGAGAGAGAGAGAGAGAGAGACAGAACAAAGTGGACAAACAAGAAAAGACAAAAGAAAAGAGACAGTGTTGGTTTGCAGGGATCAATCACATACAACCCGTCTTCCACGAGCGGACAGGAGGTGCTGAGAATGAGGCCGGCACACTGTGGCAGAAAGGTAAGAGGCGGTGTGCGTGGACAGACGCTGTATGCAGTGTTAGGTCCGTCCTGATACCACTGTAGAGCAGGACCAGAGATGCGCTGCCAGCGTGTCCTTCGCACACCAGGGAGGCACAGCAAGGGAAGGAGGATACCTGACAGGTTGACGGGTAACTGGAACAGAGTGAAGCTGTCAGCGTCCCGATGTTCGGGGAGCTGCTGCAGCTAGGTCAGCGGCTACAGAACGCGTTTCACCACGTGGGCTTGATCACCTGCAAGCCTAACGTGGTGTACGCAGCGTCAGGTATAAATGGAGCCGGCTGATTAGTTTAAATGCTTCAGCCGCGGCTCAGTAATTGGTGTGATCTGCGGTCTGTATGTAGCAAAGGCGCTTGATCATTGAAGTGCCCCTCTGTATGTAGCAGGGGGACACAATCATTAATTAATAGCGGAGGCGCTTGTTCATTGAAATGTTCCTCTGAAGTGTAACAGAGGGACAAGATCATTAATTAATAGCAGAGGTGCTTGATCATTGAAATAACCCTCTGTATGTAACAAAGGGACATGATCATTAGGTTGGCATAACAGGAGAGATTCATTGACACATGTGTCAAAAAAAGCGAGGGACTTGTATACAGAGTTTGTATAACTTTAGAGTAAAAAAATGATGAAGACACTTTAAATGGAGTATCTATGAGGTAAAACCACTAATTAGTGGTATAATAGGGTATGCCCCAAAATTATTGTAATATGTAAGGATAGTAGAGTTGAGTTGGATAAAATTGGATAAATTGGGATAAGGACTATATGAAAATGAACAAAAAATTCACAAATTTTTTTTTTACAAAAATATATATATATATATATATATATATATATATATATATATATATATATATATATATATATATACAAAAAAGTATGCAGAAAAATGTGCAAAAAAAATTATACAAAAAATTAATTTCTAGAAATATATGTAAATAATTTATGGAAATGATTATTCAAAATTATTAGATTAATTTAATATAAAAGTGTATTGTGTAAAAGTATGTGGATAAATAAGTACATGTAGATATAAATATAATCATAAGAGTTATATGTATATATAAGAAAGGTTTTGTATATATATGTGAACATGAAAAATGTAAAAATACATAGATAAACAGATTACATATAGATACATATGTCTAGAGCAGCTGTTCTATAGATATATGTGCGTGCATGAGTTGTGCTGGGGGTTAATAATCAAAAAAGCATGATGTTTATCATGCCAAGGAATGTTGATTGTGCAACGTGATATTAATTAGATATGACTAATATTGATAAAAATATATTTGTTCGGGTGGTGATTGCGAAGTATTGAATCATATTCAGTGAGTGTGGGTTATAAAGTGAGATGTGTGAAGAAATGTAATGGGTAAGTGATGGGCTATTAAGGATGGATATATAGTTGATAAGGTTTCTTATATATACATATAACTCTTATGATTATATTTATATCTACATGTACTTATTTATCCACATACTTTTACACAATACACTTTTATATTAAATTAATCTAATAATTTTGAATAATCATTTCCATAAATTATTTACATATATTTCTAGAAATTAATTTTTTGTAGAATTTTTTTTGCACATTTTTTGCATACTTTTTTGTATATATAGAAACTTTTTGTAAAAAAAAAATTTTTGTGAATTTTTTGTTCATTTTCATATAGTCCTTATCCCAATTTATCCAATTTTATCCAACTCAACTCTACTATCCTTACATATTACAATAATTTTGGGGCATACCCTATTATACCACTAATTAGTGGTTTTACCTCATAGATACTTCATTTAAAGTGTCTTCATCATTTTTTAACTCTAAAGTTATACAAACTCTGTATACAAGTCCCTCGCTTTTTTTGACACATGTGTCAATGAATCTCTCCTGTTATGCCAACCTAATGATCATGTCCCTTTGTTACATACAGAGGGTTATTTCAATGATCAAGCGCCTCCGCTATTAATTAATGATCTTGTCCCTCTGTTACACTTCAGAGGAACATTTCAATGAACAAGCGCCTCCGCTATTAATTAATGATTGTGTCCCCCTGCTACATACAGAGGGGCACTTCAATGACCAAGCGCCTTCGCTACATACAGACCGCAGACCACACCAATTACTGAGCCGCGGCTGAAGCACTTAAACTAATCAGCCGGCTCCATTTATACCTGACGCTGCGTACACCACGTTAGGCTTGCAGGTGATCAAGCCCACGTGGTGAAACGCGTTCTGTAGCCGCTGACCTAGCTGCAGCAGCTCCCCGAACATCGGGACGCTGACAGCTTCACTCTGTTCCAGTTACCCGTCAACCTGTCAGGTATCCTCCTTCCCTTGCTGTGCCTCCCTGGTGTGCGAAGGACACGCTGGCAGCGCATCTCTAGTCCTGCTCTACAGTGGTATCAGGACGGACCTAACACTGCATACAGCGTCTGTCCACGCACACCGCCTCTTACCTTTCTGCCACAGTGTGCCGGCCTCATTCTCAGCACCTCCCGTCCGCTCGTGGAAGACGGGTTGTATGTGATTGATCCCTGCAAACCAACACTGTCTCTTTTCTTTTGTCTTTTCTTGTTTGTCCACTTTGTTCTGTCTCTCTCTCCTTTATCTCTTTTAGCTTTGTGCCAATTAAGTGTCTCACTCGTTAATATCGTGCCATTTCTTTGGGGGCTGCGTCTCTTACTCTCACAAACATTTATTGAGTGTACAGTCATATTCCCTGTCACCCGCTGCAGCTCCCAATTACTAGCACATAACATGTTTTCACTTGGTCCAAACTGTACAATTATTATCCTTATTGATTGTTTGACCTCCATCTTATAGATATTTGCTGCCTGGTTCCATTAGTATTGCTACCTGCTGTACGGTCTTTGTTTGTCTGCCACAAAACTGACTACACACATTAGTGTGTCGACATATCTATCATACCTGGCTTTATAGATGTTACCTAAAACTTCCATCACTGTCCTGTATAATTCCTCTTAAAAAATTGTACTGCAAGGGATCAGTTTGGACTTTTTGTCTCACTGGTATATTTTCTACGTATTCAAGAACACACAGTGATGTCGACATAGTAGCAGACTTATGCAGCAGGAGATTTGGTTTACAAGTGGTTAAATAACGCAGTTTAAGTATCCACATTTATTCAAAATTGTGCCTGGCTCTTTATATACTCCCCTTTTTTCTTTCCCTTTCTCTCTCTCTCTTTTTCTCTCTCTTTCTCTTTCTCTCTTTTTCTTTTTCTCCCTCTTTCTCTTTCTTTTTGTCTTATTTTCCATGAAGGAGAGACTTTCTGGTGGCGCATCTCCTCCCTGCAATACGCAGGCATCAGGGCGGACCTAACACCACTCACATTAGTGTCCTCCTGTCATTTGCTCCCTTTCCATCAGTGCATCAACCTCTTCTCTCACCCTCTGTCCGCTCCTATTTGTGAAGACAGTGGGCAGCAGAAAGAGTTGAATCTAATCCACTGTACTTTAACTTTTTCCACTTCATAAGGATACCTGACATTTTTTATGCTAGCATTTATGCTTGTGTATTAATACCATCCTTTACCACCAACGGGTATTATTTGTGATTAAGTATCTGTACCTGGTTAATTCATATATATTTTTGGTACTTGTGAGTTATCCGGGCGCCCGATTTCAAAATCGGGTCGGATCGGGACATCGCATCGCATGCGACCATCGGATGCGATGCGATGCGATGCGATGCGATGACCCGATTTTTCCATAGGAATCAATGTTGAAATGGACTGAGTCCATTTTAACATGGAATTCAATGGGAAAAAGGGGTCCTTTTCATACCCCTACTATCCAAGTGGGCATGGAGTTGGATATAAACCTGTGGCGAGCGTAGCGAGCCACCGAGCCCGAAGCGTGGCGAGCGTAGCGAGCCCCGCGAGGGGACACGGAATACCGTCCCCTCGCGGGGCTCGCTTCGCTCGCCACGCTTCGGGCTCGGTGGCTCGCTACGCTCGCCACAGGTTTATATCCAACTCCATGCCCACTTGGATAGTAGGGGTATGAAAAGGACCCCTTTTTCCATAGGAATCATTTTAACATTGATTCCTATGGAAAAATCGGGTCATCGCATCCGATGGTCGCATGCGATGCGATGCGATGCGATGCGATATCGCATCGCATCGCATCTGATTGTATGCCTTAACTTAAGGCATACAATCAAAAAATCGGGCGCCCGGATAACTCACAAGTACCATATTTTTTAGTAAAACTACTTTTTGACAATACGAAACATACCAGTAGTACAGACGCTGGACACACCATCAGCTGGGCTTATTTTGGACCCTATTAAATCGTTTGTTAACAACATATGATTACTGAATAACACCACTTATCGGCCACCCTATCGATATTAATTCATGGCAATTTGCCTTTATGTTGATAAAAATACGTTAATACGTTATTAATTTTGAGTGGCCCACCCCTGTTTTGTTTTTCCATTTTTGTTTTTTCATCAAAAAATTTACAAAATTCTTAAAAAATTATTTTCACGCATTTAATTCTCTATGGCAAATTATGCATTATATGTAAACATAGAGCTAGCATTATTTTAAAAGAATAATTGGAAATAAAAGTTACGTTTTAATTCATTCATTCAACACCATCATCATTTACTCAAAAGTGTGCCTCCAAAAAGGAATCCTTTCTGTGAACGGTGGCCCTCTACTTGTGGACCACTGTTTCCCTGTGTTTAAGTATACGAGTACTTGATTTCTGGGGGCACCTCCAACACTTAATACTGTCTATGTTTGTTAAGACTCAATAGCATTTAAGTTGGTTCTATAACTACAGTGTACTAAACTCTTTGTCCTGTGCGGGGTACTATCTCTATTTGCTACCTAAACATAAGAGAGTGCATGGTTTGGGCCCTTTGATACATATATAGAGTTAAAACTGGTAGGGCATGCATGATGATGTACCAGATCAATAACAATAATGTACTCTAGAAAATACACCATAGTCCTGTGCATTATAAGGTAAATGTATAATTTATAACTTAATCGCCATGGAACTTGATCCATATATGGGGGTAAATGCTTGTTGACAGATATTTCTAGATAACATTCTTAACTATATATTTTAGGAAATTTAGCAAATATTGATTATAACGGTGCTGCCTGCATTATTGGATTTATTTGTGTGCAACTATTTTCTGTGATAGGAATGGTAATTTTTTGAAGAGACAAAAAACAACAGGAGAATGTCTCTGTGTGGTGCACCATAAGAAAAAATGCATAAAATGTAACGGTACTTGTTTCCTAGCACGGCCACAACGATCATGATCGTGGTCATCGGGTGTAAAATCGTGGGCATCGCGGCCATCGCATGCACTAAAAAATCGGGCGCGATGGGCCCGCGATTTCCCCATAGAGAACAATGTTAAATGCCTCAATTTACCCGCAATGACCACGATTTCCCATAGGAAACAATGTGAAATGGCTCAATTTAACCAAATTATCATAGGAACAATGGTAAATGGCCCAAAAACACCCCTGAACATTGAAATGTCCCCCCAAAAGTAGTTTACGCCACCCCGCGATCAACGTGAACCCGAAGCGTGGCGAGCGGCGGCGGTACGCGTCCTCCGACCTTTTCATACCCCCACTATCCACGTCGGCGTGGAGTTGAGAATAGAATAGTGTGGCGAGCGCAGCGAGCCACCGCGCCCGAAGCGTGGCGAGCGGACGCGGATACCTGTGAAGCCCGCGAAGGGACGCGTTTACCTGTTAAGGTATACGCGTCCGCTCGCCACGCTTCGGGCTCGGTGGCTCGCTGCACTCGCCACACTATTCTATTCTCAACTCCACGCCGACGTGGATAGTGGGGGTATGAAAAGGTCGGAGGACGCGTACCGCCGCCCCTCGCGGGCTCGCTGCGCTCGCCACGCTTCGGGTTCACGTTGATCGCGGGGTGGCGTGAAATACTTTTGGGGGGACATGTCAATGTTCAGGGGAGTTTTTTGGGGTTTCTGGCCCATTTACCATTGTTCCCTATGATGATTTGGGTAAATTGACCCATTTAACATTGTTTCCTATGGGAAATCGCGGTCATCGCGGGTAAATTGAGGCATTTAACATTGTTCCCTATGGGGAAATCGCGGCCATCGCGGGTGGACCATTTAAGCATTTTTTGCCGCATACGACCCGACCGACGCGATTTTCACTGTTTTCAATGCATTTCAATGGAAAAATCGGGAGCATCGCGTCGGTCGCGTCGCAGGCCACTAAAAATTACACCCGATGGCCGCGATTGTGGCCGTGCTAGGAAACAAGTACCAATGTAACTTTTAATTGGTACTTTATAAAATGTAAGCGAAATAAAAGACACAATACATATACACACTTACATACATTGACATGTAATTAAAAAGGATAATTAAATCCTCACGACGTGGGACCCCCCTGTCCAATAAGAGTTTTAATAAACTTTATTATTATTCGTATAATGTCATGATCTGTGATTTGGTGCTGGTTAATGCAAATATTACCAGTCTTATATAATGTGCAGGGTTTTCCATATATGAACGGCTAAAGTTGTGCTACCTAACTAGGCTGAAAAGATATTGTATGGTGTAGGTATTGTGAAAGTATGGTGTAGGTATACAAGAAAGTCGGCTCCTGATTGGCCTCTAGGCGGCCAATAGAATCATCCTGAGAAGAGGCGCAGAATATGAAATATCTCTGCATCTCTCCTCAGTGCGATGCGGAGAGTGTGGGGAGCGCCGGCAGCTTGAAGATTACCTGGACTACGGCGGACCAAGAGAAGACATCTTCACCACAGGACCAGGTGAGTAGGATTTCCTTCCACAGCTCCACCATGGATTACTTCGGAACCGGACACCGCCATGGACCTGGAGGACGACACAGGACACCGGACACCAGGACAGAGGGCTACCTACGGGCTCAAGATATTTAAGTATCAGTATGTGTGTAATGGATGTATTAAAGTTTTATTTTCATTGTGTCAGTGTGTATTTATTGTACTATTTGTTTTACTGTGGAACTACAAGTGCCAGCGGGCCCTTTAATGCCCCGCAGGCTGGGACTTGTGGTTCTCCAAGTCCCAGCTTGCGGGGGAGGCTTGCTGGGACTCATAGTTCCACAGTTTTAAGCAATAGTTTTTCAGCTATTTTTTTTACACTGAAATCAGCCCGGTGGCCACCGCACAGGGTCACCGGGATCAGCACCAGGCTTCAGCCTGGTCAGGTAAGTCCTGGATGGGGGGACCCCTTTATTGGGGGGGGGGTCCCCACTCCCCCAGGGCTCATGGCCAGGCTGACTGGTCGGTAGGGTTAATGTTTTGGCCGCCGGACCTTATATAATAAGTGTCCCCCGGCTGTGACATTACCCTGCTGGCTGGTTTGGCCTGGGGCTGGTTCTTAAAATACGGGGGACCCCTAGTCATTTTGTCCCCCGTATTTTGGGAACCAGCCCCGGACCTGGAGTCTGGGGCTGGTTGTTAAAAATCAGGGAACCCCTATTTGTTGGGTTCCCTGATTTTTAATTACCGGCCCCGGCTCTGTCAGCCTGGTGCTGGTTACAGCTGTGGGGGGGACCCCACGCCGTTTTTTTTATTTATTTATTTTTTCTATTTTTCTTTACACTCTGCAGCCTGCACGGATCTGACTGATCCGTGCAGACTGCCTGAAAAATTCGTATTAGCGGCCATATATATGGCCAGCTAATACGAATTACTACGACATCGGAGGGTTACAAAGCAGTCGTATATGACTGCTTTGTAAATTCCCCTCCGGAACACGACTGTGTATACAGCTCAAACAGTCGTATGCAGTCGTAGGAAAAATACTAATACGAAAAACTAGGTTTTTCATATAAGTAAATTTCCCCCTATATGTCATAGGGTGTATTCGGGATGACATGGATAGTGGGTGGGGGGAGGGCGAAATAAATGACATTATATGTCATTTAATGGTATAGCACATTAAATGGCATTATTATAGGTCCATTTAGAACCGATATCTCATCGCATCGCATGCCATACAATAATGGTTCGCTTCCTCCCGAAGCGTGGCGAGCGCAGCGGGACGCATCCGGTCGACCTTTTCATACCCCAACTATCCACGTCGGTGTGGAGTTAATTTTATATAGTGTGGTGAGCCCGAAGCATGGCGAGCAGACGCATAATACATGTAACATAATACGAAAATTATCCCTGGTGTTCTTTTGACCGGCCGTTCTTAGTACATTTCCCTAAAAGTATTTCAGGCTACAATGCCCTTCTTCTTTGTAATGTACTCAATAAATCAGTGAACTGGGCATCTCCACAACCCTCCTTCCACCTGACCCACATATATTAAGGACACAGTTTAAGAGCCCGTTTGCCATTTGTATTACCTATAATCATGAACACACACTTCTTACTGATATGTTGAACAGGTCTACAGTATTACGGCTTCATTTAACCTGTCTGTCATGTCATGTCTGTGTCTTCATTTATGACACTTTAATAAATCCCATTGAGACATCAAACTGATAAATAGCATGAGCGTTGATTGGCCTGTAGCGGAACACTTGTGTTGCGGTATCTAAACAAGGTGTTATCAAATTTGTGTTGCAATTACATCCTTTCATCAGATTAATTGTTTTCAAAGCTCTTTGACATGTACAGTATGTACAATTTAGTGATGTGATATCTCTAGCAGCATTCAGGAAGTTGGGAGGTATGTCCTTCCTAAGCTTTTGGAATTCAGAAAACATGAAACCGTGGCCCATTGTCACTGCAAACCTGTTATGAGAATCAATTTCTCCCAATTATAAACTATGAATATGGTTTTCTCCACAGTGGTGCACTTCATCATAATCACTTCTGTCCATTAACCCATTCCTGAGGCAGGAATCACAGGTTTTTCCTGCCCCCCAGAAATAGCCACCACAGAACTTAGAAGCAGCCACTGCCTTCTACAGCAGCCCATGTTCCTATAGCTGCTGGCTTTGGCTAGGGAAGTTTGGGCCACCACTGGAACATCACCTCTAGGGGCACCCTTCCTGTCTCTCTCTCTCCCCCCCCCCCCCCGACTCCCCACCCAAACGATTGTATGCCAGATTGTTTGGAGCTGCTTGGGAGCATTAAGGAGTTTGGGCTTCAAACACATAGATGCACGAGCGTGCCTGAATCCCCCCCCCCCCCCCCCCCAAGCTGCCCCTTATGGCCCTGCAATACTAATTTATACTCTCTGCTAAGGAGGACAGAGCCACTCTGATGGATGTAACTTGGCCACTGGGAGAACATTCTGTACTTTCCAACGATTATGGTATAAATTATAGATTGGGGGAAATTTAGTAAGAATACGAATACGATATTTCGTATTTGTATTCTTATTCGAATGAATACGAATGCATATGGCTGAAACAGCCATATGCAAATTCGTGTTCCGGAGGGAAATTTACAAAGCAGTCAAATACGACTGCTTTGTAATCCATGATGTCGTATTCATTCTTATTAGCGGCTGTATATACGGCCGCTAATACGAATTCGTATAGGCAGTCTGCACGGATCAGTCAGATCCGTGCAGGCTGCAGTGTGTGAAAAAAATAGAAAAATCAATAAATAAAATAAAAAAGCGGCGTGGGGTGCCGCCGCCACGGCCGTAACCAGCACGAGGCTGAAAGAGCCGGGGCTGGTATTAAAAAAATCAGGAAACAATTGAAGTCGGGCTTCGCTATTTTTTTTAAAACCAGCCCCAGGCTCCAGGGCCGTGTCTGGTTCCCAAAATGTGGGGGACAAAATGACTAGGGGTCCCCCGTATTTTAAGAACCAGCCCCAGGCCCAATCACCCAGCAGGGTAATGCCACAGCTGGGGGGAGACTTTTTGTACAAGTCCCCCCGGCCAAAGCATTAACCCTACCGATCAGTCAGCCTGGCCTGGGGAAGTGGGGACCCCCCCAATAAAGGGGTCCCTCCCTTCAGGACTTACCTGGCCAGGCTGAAGCCTGGTGCTGTCCCCGGTGACTCTGGAGCGGTGGCCACGGGGCTGATAAAATGGTGTAAAAAAAAATGAATTAACTATTGTCTAATACTGTGGAAATATGAGTCCCAGCAAACCTCCCCCGCTTGGAGAACCACAAGTCCCAGCATGCAGGGCATTAAAGGGTCCACTGGCACTTGTAGTTCCACAGTATTAAAATAAACACACTGACACACATTGAAAATAAAACTTTATTTCATCCAAAGCCCATACATACTGATACTTACCTATCTTGGTCTGGTAGGTAGGTCCCTGGGTCCGGTGTCCATAGTTCTGCGCTCCTGGTCTGGGGGTCCGGTGTCCATAGGGGTACCTGTGAAAGGAAATTCTACTTATACTTGACGAAGATCACGTCCTCTTCTTTCCATGTAGGTTCCCCGGGGTCTTGGCAAAAAAACAAACCGACTACCTGAACGTAGACGGACTGAGCAGGAGCCGCACAGTGTCTTTGTTTACACTGTGCGGCTCCGCCCCCGAATAGCGATATTAGCCGGCTTGCTGCGCCTAGCGGCCAATCAGGAGCCTCTAGGCCGCAAGCCTACCTGTCATCCTTAGGGTCATGTACAATTGTGCTTCTGATTGTCCACCTGTCAGATTGGATGACACTAGCACTGGTTTTGCCTATCACTTTGACCATAAATAATTTGGGGGTAGATGTATGAAGCAGTGATAAGGGAGGAGAAGTGATAAAACGCCTGGTACTTGATCACTGGCCAATCAGCTCCTGACAGTTAAGTTACAGGTTGGGTTTAAAAAGGGACAATTAGGAGCTGATTGGCTGGTGATAAAGCACCAGCCACTTTATCACTTCTCTTATCACTGCTTCATACATCTACCCCTTGATTTGGTCCTGGACAACCAACCTGAGGACCTCCTGCAAGATCCTAGTGGCACCCCAGGGTGCCTAGGCACACAGTTTGGGCACCATTGTTTTATGTGATATTTTTGTCTCCACTTTAGGAAGCCTTCCAAATCTGGAATATTACTCCGCAGTCCACTAAGCTAACGAAGAAAAACTCATAAAGCATTATATATTTTAACTTTATATAGGAAAAAAACTGGGTTAAAAAAACTATATAAAAATCAAAGTTTGACAAATATTGTATCATGGGCCTGCTTGTCAGAAAGTGCACAAGGAAGCAGCTGTGGAGTTACATATATAATAAGGGTTGGGATCATTGGGTCGACCACAGGAAGGTCGAAATGCATTAGATCGACCACTGAATGTTGACATGGCTTTATGTCGACAGGGTCGTTAGGTCAACACAAGCATTAGGTCAACATGGGGAAGGTCGACAGTCAACATGGGTTTATCATGTTCTTTTGTGCCGAATGTCGACAGAGTCAACATGGACACCGTATCAGGCCACCGTGTCCCTTCGCAGAGCTCGCAGCACTCGCCATGCTCCGAGCACACTATTCTATTCTCCCTCCACGCCCTAGCGGATGGTAGGGCATGAAATACCGCCTGTCGGCACATGACGGCTGTCAACCTTCAGTGGTCGACCTAATGCAGGGTTGGCTAACGATGACACTCCAGCTGTTGTTGTACTACACATCCCAGCATGCTCTTATACGGTTTTGCTATTTGGCTATGCAAAAAAATGGAGCTGGAGTGTCGAGGTTAGCCGTCACTGACCGACTGAATGTCGACTTTCCTGTGGTCAACTAGTGACAGTCTACCATGAGTAAAATGCAAATGCAGCAGGAGGAGCTGTAGGAGGTGGATGAATTCTGCATGCAATTGCAAGATCCGATTGCTGCATCGGAGGACACAGCCTCAGTTCACCATCACAACCATTGCGACCATTGGTTGTGATTCACAATTTTTTTTGGGGGGGGGGGGCACCAGCAGCCTGTATAACCTGAATCTTACTTGGCCATCAGATCCCGACACCCAGCTCCAGTATAGGCAGTCTGCACGGATCAGTCAGATCCGTGCAGGCTGCAGTGTGTGAAAAAAATAGAAAAATCAATAAATAAAATAAAAAAGCGGCGTGGGGTGCCGCCGCCACGGCCGTAACCAGCACGAGGCTGAAAGAGCCGGGGCTGGTATTAAAAAAATCAGGAAACAATTGAAGTCGGGCTTCGCTATTTTTTTTAAAACCAGCCCCAGGCTCCAGGGCCGTGTCTGGTTCCCAAAATGTGGGGGACAAAATGACTAGGGGTCCCCCGTATTTTAAGAACCAGCCCCAGGCCCAATCACCCAGCAGGGTAATGCCACAGCTGGGGGGAGACTTTTTGTACAAGTCCCCCCGGCCAAAGCATTAACCCTACCGATCAGTCAGCCTGGCCTGGGGAAGTGGGGACCCCCCCAATAAAGGGGTCCCTCCCTTCAGGACTTACCTGGCCAGGCTGAAGCCTGGTGCTGTCCCCGGTGACTCTGGAGCGGTGGCCACGGGGCTGATAAAATGGTGTAAAAAAAAATGAATTAACTATTGTCTAATACTGTGGAAATATGAGTCCCAGCAAACCTCCCCCGCTTGGAGAACCACAAGTCCCAGCATGCAGGGCATTAAAGGGTCCACTGGCACTTGTAGTTCCACAGTATTAAAATAAACACACTGACACACATTGAAAATAAAACTTTATTTCATCCAAAGCCCATGCATACTGATACTTACCTATCTTGGTCTGGTAGGTAGGTCCCTGGGTCCGGTGTCCATAGTTCTGCGCTCCTGGTCTGGGGGTCCGGTGTCCATAGGGGTACCTGTGAAAGGAAATTCTACTTATACTTGACGAAGATCACGTCCTCTTCTTTCCATGTAGGTTCCCCGGGGTCTTGGCAAAAAAACAAACCGACTACCTGAACGTAGACGGACTGAGCAGGAGCCGCACAGTGTCTTTGTTTACACTGTGCGGCTCCGCCCCCGAATAGCGATATTAGCCGGCTTGCTGCGCCTAGCGGCCAATCAGGAGCCTCTAGGCCGCAAGCCTACCTGTCATCCTTAGGGTCATGTACAATTGTGCTTCTGATTGTCCACCTGTCAGATTGGATGACACTAGCACTGGTTTTGCCTATCACTTTGACCATAAATAATTTGGGGGTAGATGTATGAAGCAGTGATAAGGGAGGAGAAGTGATAAAACGCCTGGTACTTGATCACTGGCCAATCAGCTCCTGACAGTTAAGTTACAGGTTGGGTTTAAAAAGGGACAATTAGGAGCTGATTGGCTGGTGATAAAGCACCAGCCACTTTATCACTTCTCTTATCACTGCTTCATACATCTACCCCTTGATTTGGTCCTGGACAACCAACCTGAGGACCTCCTGCAAGATCCTAGTGGCACCCCAGGGTGCCTAGGCACACAGTTTGGGCACCATTGTTTTATGTGATATTTTTGTCTCCACTTTAGGAAGCCTTCCAAATCTGGAATATTACTCCGCAGTCCACTAAGCAAACGAAGAAAAACTCATAAAGCATTATATATTTTAACTTTATATAGGAAAAAAACTGGGTTAAAAAAACTATATAAAAATCTAAGTTTGACAAATATTGTATCATGGGCCTGCTTGTCAGAAAGTGCACAAGGAAGCAGCTGTGGAGTTACATATAATTAAGGGTTGGGATCATTGGGTCGACCACAGGAAGGTCGAAATGCATTAGATCGACCACTGAATGTTGACATGGCTTTATGTCGACAGGGTCGTTAGGTCAACACAAGCATTAGGTCAACATGGGGAAGGTCGACAGTCAACATGGGTTTATCATGTTCTTTTGTGCCGAATGTCGACAGAGTCAACATGGACACCGTATCAGGCCACCGTGTCCCTTCGCAGAGCTCGCAGCACTCGCCATGCTCCGAGCACACTATTCTATTCTCCCTCCACGCCCTAGCGGATGGTAGGGCATGAAATACCGCCTGTCGGCACATGACGGCTGTCAACCTTCAGTGGTCGACCTAATGCAGGGTTGGCTAACGATGACACTCCAGCTGTTGTTGTACTACACATCCCAGCATGCTCTTATACGGTTTTGCTATTTGGCTATGCAAAAAAATGGAGCTGGAGTGTCGAGGTTAGCCGTCACTGACCGACTGAATGTCGACTTTCCTGTGGTCAACTAGTGACAGTCTACCATGAGTAAAATGCAAATGCAGCAGGAGGAGCTGTAGGAGGTGGATGAATTCTGCATGCAATTGCAAGATCCGATTGCTGCATCGGAGGACACAGCCTCAGTTCACCATCACAACCATTGCGACCATTGGTTGTGATTCACAATTTTTTTTTGGGGGGGGGGGGCACCAGCAGCCTGTATAACCTGAATCTTACTTGGCCATCAGATCCCGACACCCAGCTCCAGTAAGTCTGTGTCCGATGACACAGACCTTAGATCCATCACACCTATAAACTGCCGTAGCATGCCAATAATGTTGCAGTTGTCATGGGGCTGTGAGTGATATTACAAGACCCGTTCTGCACATGCGCCTGCACAAACCCCTCACTAGGGTGACCAACTCAGCCCTTTAATTCGGGATATTAAGTACACAGGTTCTGTGGCTGGCTTTCACCTGGTTTTAAACTGCCACACTTTCAGACTCCATTTCACCTGGTTTTAAACTGCCATGGAACCTGTGTAATTAATATGTGTCCCGAAATAAAGGGATGAGTTGGTAACCCTACCCCTCACACACTATATGTGTATGTAGTACACCATCAGGTTTATGTACAAAGACTGCAAGTACAATGCATCCAAAACCCAGAATACGGTTGGTCCAACCACTGTGATGTGACGGGTTGGGATCATTCGTCAGAATGATTCTAGGTCTACAGTCATTAGGTCGACCCCACTAGGTCGACTGGCAGGAAGGTCGACCTGACTTAAGGTCGACATGGGCCAAGGTCGACATGACTTAAGGTCGAATTTGCATAAAGGTCGACATGAGGAAGGTCGACTGGTCATAAGGTCGACATGGGTTTTTCACTGTTTTTTGATCCGAATGTCGACACAGTCGACATGGACACAGTTGGCAATGAGAATCGGACCCTCGCATCGCTCGCTTCGCTCGCTATGCTTCGGGCACGGTGCCTCGCTGCGCTCGGCACACTATTTTATTCTCCCACCACGCCCTAGTGGATGGTAGGGCATGAAATACCGCCTGTCGGCACATGTCGGCTCAAAAAACAGTGAAAAACCCATGTCGACCTTATGACCAGTCGACCTTCCTCATGTCGACCTTTATGCAAATTCGACCTTAAGTCATGTCGACCTTGACCCATGTCGACCTTAAGTCAGGTCGACCTTCCTGCCAGTCGACCTAGTGGGGTCGACCTAATGACTGTAGACCTAAATGCATTCTGACGAATGACCGCATTCCGATGTGACACAGGTAACTGGACAAAGGCTACAGACCTTCGTAGGGGAGTGTGTCCCTACAAGATGAGCAGGAACCTCCAGTGTGTGGCGCCTGAACCTAGCTTCCTCAGGGATAACATTAAGGGGTAAAAATATAATACACAATTAGATTATATACACAGGCTCCATGTGCATTAATGCATTTACATGGCTCTTATTAATTCAATTGTACTTTTTCGTTTACTGTATGTTCTATTTGTATAATGCAGACATCTTTTCCTGTAACATTGAACATTGCAAAATGAATAAATCTACCCAGACAACTTATTTTTTTAAAGTTTGGTATAACAGAGCCAGAATAACAGAGACAGAATATCTTGTGCTCATCTGTTCTTTGACATCTACTGTATTATGAATTTTTGATGCACCACTGAACAGCGCTGGGAGACATAGCACTGTTCAATGTGTAAGTACATTGCACCCTTTTGATATTTTTCTAATTACTGTATGAATGGAATGTCTGTGTACTAGTGCACTTTTCCAAGCAGGGATTTAATATTTCACTCAGCCTGTGGATTTCCATTTTACCTTTCAGAGCTACATGTTGGCCTTTCTGTAGTAGAAAGTCAGGGATTCATCTTTCCATTCTGTAGTGCATAAACGTTACATATTAACAATAACCTATTGTTCACAATACACTTACTCCTACAGCACTTACAGATAATGCAAGGCACGACATACAATCCAGAAACTCTACATTTGCTTTTAGAGTTGCCACGCAACATGACATATTGTACCCTAAAGTAGATTTTCATGGAAACCACTTTCTCTGGACTGCACCATCCTAGCTTGTAGCCCTTGGCGTAACTATAAACTTTGCTCCCCCCTGCCAAAAAGCTTGTGGTGCCCCTCCCACCCGGACTCCTCTCCAGCGTGTTTCCCCCGCATGTGACGTGATGACGTCACATGCATAACGGAGAAGGTGAAGCTGGATAGAGGACGAGAGACCAGCAGACACTGCTGCTTTCCTTGGCTCCGATGCATCCCAGGCCGCCCTAGCACGCCCATCAGCCCGCCCATCCTGTACACAGTAGCCAATAGCCGGCTCTGTGTACAGTCAATTGAATCAGTGGGGGGGATTTGTCGTCTCTGCCATGGCCGCACTGCGGCTGACTCGCCTCCGGTGCTCTGCCAGTGGGCAGCGGCAGGCAGCAGCATGTCAGTGATTTGAGCGAGTGCCGGCAACCCCACACAGACCCCACCGCCGCTTGCTCCCCCAAGCGGAAGCTGGGGCTGCCTTACAGTCGTTACACCACTGCTTGTAGCATCTGGTAGTAAGTACCAAAGACTTGCTGAGCCTAAATGACATAAATCCAGTTCTGTGTGGCACAAGCCTCATGTAGGAGTTCCTCTGAATCCGGCATTGAGGGATTTTTTAAAATATGTTTTCTGCTTGAAAAAATGGGCCAACACTAATTCATTTTTCATTTATGAACAGTATCTTATATAGTTCAGCAAATTCCATTGCACTTTAAAATTAGGGTACTTATGTATTATCTGGGCTCCCATGTTAAATGCACCCCATTTTTTCATACCCCTACTATCCAACTACGCATGGAGTTGATTTTATATAGTGTGGCGAGCGCGGCGAGCCACCGTGCCCGAAGCGTGGCCAGCCCCGCGAGGGGACGCGGTCTCATAAGAAAAACTGGAGCCCAGATATTACATAAGTACCGAAATTAGAAACAACAGTGCAAAAAAAAACAAAGCTGTGTATAACAGACACTCATAAAGGTAGGAGGGCCCTGATCGCAGGCTTACAATCTATAGGGAAATAGGCAGTAATACACAAGGTTAGGAGTGATCTATTGCATAATGGTCCACCAGGTTGCAAAGGTACCTGGTGGGATTCATGATGCTGACAAAGGGTTAGGAGTATTCAGCATGAAAGTGAAGAGAGAGAAAATATTTGAGGATATCCTTGTACACTACCAGGGGCCGGACTGGGACCAGAAATTGGCCCTGGCATTTTGGGCACACATGCCCACCTGCAGTAGACGGAAGATGCGAGATGAATTTCACATTATGGAACACACCATTATGCCCATTACACATTATAGAACACACCATTATGCCCATTACACATTGCTGCACACTGTATTGCCCATTACATATTATGACACACACCGTAATGCTCATTACACAGTATGGCACGCACAGTGATGCCCATTTCAGACTATGACACAATCCGTTATGCCCATTACACATTATGACACACACACAACGTAATGCACATTACAGAATATGACACAATCCGTTATGCCCATTACACATTATGACACACACACACGGTAATGCACATTACAGAATATGACACAATCCGTTATGCATTATAGACAATATATATATATTATATTACAACCATATACCCAAATAAATTCAGACCTCCGGTTTACAAGATCAAAGAGTTAATTACTGTATACAGTATGTTCCAGTATGTTCTTGATATCTGTCTCTTTGTAGTGGGAATAATAGTCAGGTGATAGTTAAGGTTAGAGAGACTAATCCTACAAATGCCTATGTCTTGCAAAGTTTATTATTTATACAGAAATTCGGGTATTTGGAGCAGATTTCACCTAATAGGTCAAAACAAGTGTCATTTTCCAAAGTAATGCACATTTCAGCGATCACTATCCGCTTCTTCAGATACAGAAACTGAAATGCGCTGATGATAAAAGTAGTAATGAAAAATGATGCAACGAGTAATGTTATTTCCTGCTGCAGGGTGGTGGCAGTTCTGCTGTGCTTGTGGTCCCAAATGGAACGCGGAAATGACAATGTAGCAAAGTTGCCTCCCCTCCTGCATTCTGCAGGAGACTCCCTGACATAGCAGCAATCTCCCTCTCTCCCTCATTAGTCTAGCAATCTCCCTCATTTCACCTAACCCACATTACACTGTTACATTTTTTGTGGAAAAATAATGAGAGTCAGATACATTTACACTGAATCATCAGCACCATTTCCCAGCACTTTACCAAGTATAGTATCTCTTACTAACAGCTTTGGGATCATCTACAGTTGGATATAAGTCATTGTAAAAGATTCCTCTCAGATGTAGCAGTACACACCCACGCGTCTAGGTGCCACGTTTACAATATCTTTTCACAATCTCCCCATATATGGAACTAGATACACCCTTTGGGTGGAGCATGACACGCCCCCTCAATGGGGCACTGTGCAAAATTATACTACCAACTATAATCTCCCTGAAACTAGTTTTCAAAAGTAGGCAAGTATACAGTGTAGTAACCCAAAGTTCTAAGTTCATACAAGATTTAGGGGTCTGGTTTTTCTAACCGGCCAGTCAACTGTGAAGTTACAGGCTTGGTTTGGAAAATGACAGGTAGGAGCTGATTGGCCAGTGATAAAAACCATACACTTTATCACCGAGCTTAATAAATCTACCCCATAGTCACTTCCACAGTCATGTAAAAATTACTGGCCACACTAAGGGCAAGATTTAGAGGTGGATGCTATTTGCTTCACTGCTGTGTCCAAACATGCATCAGTGATGTGGAAATATGCTAATGAGGCAGGAGGGGTCTGATTAATAAAGACGCCACCCGACAATCGGACTGTTGCAAGCAAAGGCACAGCATCGGATCACCATTAGTTATGATGGTCACAGTCATTGTCCATCTAAATTTAAGCTTACTTAGAATAACTGCCGGAACGCCTCTGCTGGTGCCAGGACATCTGTGACACAGGATGCAGACCCTGGCATCAGCATAACTAGGGGGGTCCGGCCTTGCCTCCCCAAAATGCTGCAGCATGTCAATCACAGAGGTTTGCATATGCACAGCTCAGTCTACATCGGAGCTGAACAGCTTTGTGTAAAGCTCTGAATCAGGCCCAATATGGGACCCAATATCTTATTGACATACTTTTGTTTTGGTCACCTAATTGTTATGGTTCCATCTGCACAGAGGATATCTGAGCCAAATTCAGTTCACAAGCTGATGGCAGTTTAACTCTACAAGTCTGGTGTCCCAATGTCTAAGGGGTTTATTTACTAAGGTGGCGGTTCTAATGAAGATGGGATGTTGCTATGGAAAAACCAATCAGAATATACTTCTTATTTATTTAGCACATCCTAGAAGATAATAGATAAAATCTTATTGGTTTCCCATAGCAACATCTCATCTTCAAAAGAACACCCATCTTAGTAAATAAACCCTTAAGTCTGTTGCAGCAGCTTTTAGGCTTTCAGTGTATTTGCAGTAAAGGTCTTTCCACTGCTGCATTTTCTTGGTAGATCAGTTTTATCAGTACAGGCACAGTAGGAGCGCAGTAATCTCTTCCTGAAGCTGGTAGGACTGATTTTCTCCCCTTTATATTCAGTTGTCAGAGACTCACAGACACTGCCCCCTTGTGGGCATCTTTACTCTCCACAGTGCATTTCATGCTTCTGGCAGTAACTGATGGGTCATCAAGATTTAATATACCATACCTCCTTACATTTATACTGTCAAAATTGCTCAGCCTAAAAAGGGGCATGGCCTTGTCAGATGGGGTGTGGCTTATCAGTGCTGCATCCAAAGATGCAACATCGGATCTCCCATCACAATAGTAGCAGCACTCTGTCCTCTGAGGGAGCTTCAGATTACTCAGAATGAGATCAGAACTGCTCAGTCAGGCAGCTTATAACTATAGAATGATCCCCAGCACCATCCCCCAAATGGTGCAGCATGTCAATCATATGTACAGATCCTGCACATACATGGGGTGACATTTAATAGGATGAGAGATTCAGAAAGTGACAGATTTGGTAAGAAATCTCCAGGTTTTTTACAGCGGCAATCATTTACACTTCAAAATCAAACAGTTTGCAGTGTAAATGATTGCCGCTTTAAAAAAAAACTGGGAGATTTCTTACCATATCTCTCACTTTCTGAATCTCTCATCCTATTAAATGTCACCCATAACCTCTAATAATCGCAGAAGTACTCAAACCTTAGCTGATCCCACTCTAATATACACTACACATGTTTAAGGTAATTAATGGCTAGTTTCTCATGTGTGTGTTTTTCTGCTATCCCTTTATATATTTATCTTCGTTATGTTTACATTCTTTCTGATCGTTCATAAGTTTTTATTTTAAAATGTCTTGTTCTTTTTCTTGTTGTTGCTGAATCATTTCAAACAGCTTTAATTTACCATCTTTCATTTCCCATTGTAACATTTTTTTTATAACATTCCACTGTATTCCATTAAAGCATAAACACATCCAAAGAACACATTAGAGCATGTAGAGGTATTTTGCTGTGAAGCAAGAAAATACTGGGACCTTGTGGGGAGGAGAAGGGAAGGGAAACAGGGGTAGGTGAAGGAGTTGAGAGACTGTGGTTAATAGAGATGGAGGAGAGAGGTAAGAATAAGCAAAAGGACAATAAGAATTAAAGATAATAATGAGAATCAAAATAAAAATGGGACTAAAAATAAAAATTTTCCTTGAAAAAGCATCCTACTGGATGCGAAACGCGTTGGATTGAGAGAAGGAGCAGGACAGCTACTAAAGGGGTGCCGCACCGCTCACCCCAAGCTAAACGCCGCAAGTCTGAACGAAGGTGACGTCACCGGAAGCCGCCTGCCGCACACGGAAGCCACAGATCGGAGATACGCCGCTGCCTTCCCCTGTATATCAGGTCAGATGCAAGGGTTAGACTAGCTTAGTTAGTGTGACGCTCTGGACTGCTGCCTCTCACTAAAACATTCACTCAAGAGAGTGTAAACATCAGCGCATATTTGTTATTTTAATTTATTTTTATTTTTATTATTATTTTTATTTATTTTTCTTATTATTATTTTTTATTTTTAGTCCCATTTTTATTTTGATTCTCATTATTATCTTTAATTCTTATTGTCCTTTTGCTTATTCTTACCTCTCTCCTCCATCTCTATTAACCACAGTCTCTCAACTCCTTCACCTACCCCTGTTTCCCTTCCCTTCTCCTCCCCACAAGCGCCCAGTATTTTCTTGCTTCACAGCAAAATACCTCTGCAACTATTCACCACTACAGGGCTGCTAAAACACACCGAGCGCAACATCGTTTGTTAGAATCTTTTTCCAATACCTTCCCTACATTAGAGCATGTAAAAGTTTTTTACCCTTCCTGATTATTTTCTCTCTATTTTTGAATATTTGTCCCACCTCTCTGATCTCGAAACAATACTGAATATAAAACATTAGAGGGGTTTCAAGCATGAACTTCCTGGTACAGTACAGATGTAGCCGGGCTCATCTTTGCAGGGGATGGCGATTCTACCGCCATGCCCCAACCAGTGGGCGGCTACTGCAAGGGGCGTGCGCGCATGAGACAATCGCGCGCCCCTTGGCAACGGAGCTTGGCGAGGGTCCCCGCTGCTTCCCCCCGCCATCGCCGCCGGTCCCCCTCACTACCACGACACCCCCGCCGAACTGGGTAGCGTCTCCCTGAAGCGGAGACGGGCAGGGAGACGCTGCCCAGCCACGGCGATACTGGGACAGGCGTGAGGGTGAGACGCACGCGCGCCCCAGTCTCTATCGCCGGCGCTCGCCAGTGAAAGGGATCTGTCGAGTGCCGGTCAAGGATGGCAGCGGCTCCATCTGTGTCTCACTCAGTTAGATACAGGCCAGGACTTTAACTAGGCCACTCCATAACTTTATGTTTTGGTTTCTTTTCACTCAGAGATGGATATTCTCTTGTGCTTTGGATTGTTTTCTAGCTGCATAACCCAATGTGCTTCAGATCTAGATCACAAACCAATGGGCTGAATCTCTCTCAGCATGGCACATTTTGTTGTCTTACCCCTGCATCATGCAGTGTGTACGCAAATAAATGTGTACGCACCATGTGCTATGTTGGCCTGTCAGCCGGGAACACATCATCCTGAGGTGTAAGCAGCCCAATTATGCCATTTAGGATTCTGAGTCAGACGCAAAGTGACTGTTTTTGCATGATGCCCCAGAAGCCAGAGTTACTACTTATGCTAATGCGAATTCAGTATTTCTAGGATCCGGGCGGCTTTGAGTGGGAAGCATTTCCTTAAGTCTCATTGCTTTTCTGTACATAGCTGCAAACCCCGATTATTAGTCTAGACCCTTGCAGTATGCTCAGGGCCAGATAGAGGTTTGCTGGGCCCAGGTACTGGAGCGTGTGCCACAAGGATGACATAGCCTCCCCCCCCACGCCCTTACCTAAAATATAAATCATATATACATTTGCTGTGTGACCCTGTGAAGCCATTTGTCCCTCAGCCAGGAGAAGATTTCCCAGTGGAGGGAGGGAGGAGGGTGTAACCAGTATATTACCTGGCTCTGGCAAGCAGTACCTTCCTAAGTAGCGCCATCGGCTTAGTGATATTCGGAAAGATGGCGCATGTGTAAAAGAGAGTCAGAATCTCTGCTTTCACTGTACAGTCCATCTTTCCATAGATTTCACTGCGAAAATGACTCTGCAAAGCAAAAACATGCTTGCTGGGCTAAGAAAATACATTGTGGGTGGTTCTATGTGTATATGTGTGTGTGTGTGGGGGGGGGGGGGATTAGTTCCTGCCCCTTCTCTTGATGCCAGTGTCCAGTGCCCATGCTAACTGCAAGATATCAACCTCAACCTGAAAGAGGCTTCAACTCTAAAATAGCATAGATCGCTAACTACACACCATCATCACTCCCATGTCACTTCAAAAAGACCAAACAGACACCAAGGGCCTGATTCTACTTGGCACGGTAAACAGAGAAAATCGCTGCTTACTGAGCGCTGAAACGCTGCTTGCCCGAATGACTCATTCGGAATGAGCCCACGCTGTTGAATCCCTTTGGTACCATGAGAGGGTATGTGGCCATTAGCAGGAGAAATCATGTCCCCGATCATCAAATGATTTCTCCTGCCTTCGGAAATAAAAGTCAGTCGAAACAGACTTCTTTTTCATCCAAAAATTGGAAGATGGGGCGGGCACCTGGCAGGCATCGGCTTGCCTGCGTTCCAATGGGAAAACCCAGCGTTTTCCTGGGGATTCCCATAAAACACTAGGCATTCCCATGATCCAGCGCCGTCTCCGCCCCCGGCCCTCCCTCCCCGCAACAAACGACCCATTGAGCGTGTAACTCGCCAAAGCCATTGGAGATACGCAAAAATATACAGATTGGAACATGTATATGCACTGTATGCTAATGTGCGCTTATTGTGCCATGAAATGGGATGCGCATGCTTGTCAAGTGGTTCTTTATATAGATTAAAGAAATAAACATTAAGTAGAAACCATAGGCAAATTCCTAACCACCAATTGAAGTTACTTCTTTTGTTTTTCAGAATAAAGAAACAGAGCAGAGGTTGTTAACATAATTAACTTTAATCAATTTGGAACCAGTTGCTTGTAGAAAACACAGTTGTACTGATCATAATTAGCACTCAAGAAAATAATATGTCTTGTTGAGAAAATGGGTTTCTGTCTATCAATCATCATTATTAAAAATGAAATGTGCATTGTATACACTGTTTTTTTGTTGTTATTATTATACACTACATATAATAAAGCTATTCATTAAGTGTGTTATAATTATAATCCAATGTCTTTGTTTTTCCTACGCAAACATTTTCCATTTTCAGTTGGCACATTTACCCATTCATTAGCACATGTCCAACACAGTAGTTATAAGTGGTTTGTCTAAATTGGGGACATGGTTATAAACTGCTCAAGTTACACAAATTAGATTTTAATAGCCGTCACAAGGGGTGAATTAATAATCTTGGGACACTTTAATGCTGCTGGCTGTGAGCCTCGCTGATACAAAGATTTTTGTCAGACTGGGCTAATTACAGAATGCAGCAGAAAAAAAAAAAAAAAAAATCATTTTAATAACATGGGGTAATAAATGTCCCAGAACACTGATCAATACAAACAAATTGCCAGAGACATATAAGTAGAATTTATTAATAGAGATGAGTCAATATCAAATTGCTACTCTCAAGAGAGACCATGCTTTCTATTTTTAGCAAAGTCCTTATTTTCCATAAACCACCACATTTCATCAAATCGATCTTTTCCTTATGACATGGCCCCTCAACATCTGTCAGTCATTTCTTCAATGTATTATTATTTTATTAGCAGTTATTTGCATAACGCACATGTTCTTAAGCACCTTACAAATACTGCAGTTATCAGTTGCCTCAGTGGAGCTTGCAGAATACCCCAGAGGTTCCCAAACGCGGTCCTCAAGACACCCCAATGGTCCAGGTATTAAGAACTGTATATCAATGTTTGGCTAGACTTGGCTTAATTAATTAATAAAGTACCTCAGTCGATTTGATTTAAACGTCTGTGTTGAGCCCATGGTTATACTTAAACTTGGAGCATTGAGGTGACTTGAAGACCGCTTTTGGAAGCCACTGATATACCCTATCAAATGGACACATATACACACTAGGATATATTTTTTATCTGAAGACTGGCCGGTATGTTTTAAGATTGTGGCAGTTAATTGAAGCACCTGGAGGAAACACATGAAAACAAATAGAGAAGTTGGAATCTCCACACAGTGTCACCTTGGTCAGGATTTGACCACTTTGTCTGCTGCCCTGCCTTATGTCCTGCTGTTGGCATATATCTCTTGCCTTCTAGTGTCTAGTACACACTGGTGACTGCTCATGTTTAAACCTGGAACCTGCCCAACGGGTATAATATTAATGACCTCCATGAAAGGTTATTTGGGATGAAACTGCCAATCGTAACCGTAACCCTTGACGCTGCTGGAGACTATCCAACAGAATATGATGTCAAACCTTGTTAGGAGAAGAACCCATTGTGATAACTAAGGCCCTTATTCTAATTCGGACGGTACGGCCCGCGTGCGGCCGTACCGCCGATGTTTTTACTCTGCACATGCGCAGAGGTCAATCTGCGCATGTGCAGCCCCCTTCGCCGCAGACGTATTTCGTCCGCCGCAAAGGGGGCGTATAGGGGCGTGAGGGGCTTCATACCCTCATTTCCCTATGTGTACGCCCCGCGTTTCATGGGCGTTCCCATGCAAACGCGGGGCGTATGCATGGTAATGAGGGCATGACGCAACTCATGGGGGCGGAAAGCTGACGTCGCCGGATGTCAGCTCTCAGCCCCCATACAAGCTACCACACGGACGATTGTCCGTGTGGTCTCAGCTTGCGGGAGCTGCTGGGGCGTGCGGACCTGCCTTCGATGGTCGACGACCATCGAATGCAGGGGGCAGCTCCCACCATGGTGGAGGCGTAGCCTCCACCATTTTTATGCGGATCGCCAGCCGTCCGTGTACGGACGGCCGTGGCGATCCGTCTCGGGGGCGGGGATTGGTTTGTGCGGCCGGAGCACCGTGTGCGGCTCCGGCCGCACCAACCAGAATAAGGGCCTAAGAGAGTAACCTATTTTCTCCTGAATATACTGCAGGTTTTTGTTGTCAATGAGGATTTAAAAAGGGGGTAATTGTGCCCTTGCAGATGGTGTCCTTATCCAGGGTCGGGTGCCGGACGGCTCCCCGACAGTCGGGATTCCGACAGTCATTACTACAACGTCGGAATCCTGACTGCTCCCTCGTGGGGGTCCATGACCCCCATAGAGGGAGAATAAAATAGGCGCCACCGTGCCCGCAGCATGGCGAGCGCAGCAAGCCCGCAAGGGGCTTCATTGCGCTCCCCCCGCTGTGCAGTCGGGATTCCGACGTCTGAGTAATGACCACTGGGGATTTATACCACACCCCCAGGGTCATGATGGCCAGCAGCTACTGGTTACTCAAATTATAGATGATCTACGTTGAGATGAACATTTTCTAAAAAACAGGCTCTGAGGTGAAGCGAAATGTCAAAAGTCTCTTGTGTCTTTTGGAGCCATCAGCTTGGTCAATGCAGCTTCTGAAATAAGAATGTTTTTGAGTAATTCTGCATATAAACTTCCATAGTTACTGCATAAAGGAGCTTCTAAAATAGGTTTTATCAATTATTGGTCATCATTTTACTGAGCAATACCCAATAATCAATTCAGCTTTAGCTAAGAACCCTAAGGAACTGTGCTTCTTTAGTACAGAATAATTAGCAGCATTGACCATACCAACTTTCCAGAACCTCAGGTGAAAGTGTGGAGCTGGTGTCTTACAAGTTCAACACCTGCCGCTTGCGTTAAGTTCATCAAGGATTCCTATTTCAAAGTCATCCTTAATTTTGTGATAGTCTGGGTGTCCCCAGATTCTGGAGCAAAAATAAAACACAAAGTCACCTTTTGTAGAGCCATGAGTGAATTATTTTTATTTGTGTCAGACATCAACAATTTAAGACCTAAGGTTAGACAAGTCAACAATATGCATGAAGATATATATTTTCTTGGAGCACTTGCACAATACAAAAATGTAAATCTTGTGCTAAAAAAAACCCAAAAGATGAATGGAAAACTCAAAATAAGCCACAAGAAATGGTGGATGCAGGGGTTATAGTGCTCTGTGGCAAACTAGTGGTATTAGGTGGAATTGCAGCAATATTGGGTCAGTCAACAACATTGCTGTAGATCACTGTTGCCTACCTGACCCTCTCCATGAGGGAGAAAATGCTCTGTTCCTGGACTTCCCTGGTAATGTAGGATTGCCATCACCTGTGGGGAGCTAGGTAATTGATAGGAAAGGTGTTTCACCACAGGTGATGGCAATCATACATTAAGGAAGGAGAGGGTCAGGTAGGCAACCATGCTGTAGATATCAAGGTGATTTTTTTTTAGGCGGTGCTGAGCAATTAACATGACTTTTGTAATATATGTCATACAAAAAGAATAAGGGCCAGATGTATCAAGCTTCAAAAACTGATAAAGTGGAGAGTGATAAACAGGCTGGCTATCACTCTCCGCTTGATCACTTTTTGAAGTTTGATACATCCGGCACTCTGTGTTTTGTTTTCATTGTGTAGTCGTTACTTCAATTCTATGAAATGTTATTAAATATTTTGCAGGTAAGCTGAAGAAAAAGGCCAAATCTGATTACTGCGCTACTACTGTGAATTCTACCAATGACATACTCTGCGAACTGGATGGCACTGTCCAAGAAAAGCTGACGGAAGTTACACATATTGTTACTAAACTTTAACCGGCTGGAAATAAATGTATTTTTTTTTTTTTTTAGTTTTATATGCTGTACAAACGGAATCTGCTGCGCTATATAAGAAACTGTAAATAAATAAATAATAAATATTAAATAACTGTTTATTGTAAGTAATGAGCGCGAGTCCTTTTGGGCTTTTTATTCAAGATATTATTATTCTACAGAAATGAAAAAGTTTAGCTAATTGGCTTACGGCCTTTGAATTTTTGAAAATCATATCACAATAAATGCAATTGTACAGTGAATAAAGCATATCGCCGAGGCATATATTTGTACAATAGGAACAATTTGATCAAATACATTGTATGATACACATAATAAAAACATCTTCTAATATTGTCCTGCTTAAGCCCATCACTCAGCACGGAGGCAGCAGATGCCCCTATGCGTACAGGGCTTTACCCCGACTATGCCACTATTGGAAAAGGAAACATCTGATGAAAAGCTTCAATGACTGATATAAAGCTAGGTGCTGTAGTGCTTCTGAGTACAGGTATTTACAGCATATGCAACATAAGTATTTGGTACATCTATTTTAGGAAAATTAAAATGACAGAATGTCAGAGGCAATAACAACATTTCTACCTTTAATTCAGTTAGAAAAACAACCTGTTACAGTACATACCGCCTCATTAGCAACAATAAGTGAGGTGGGAGGCTAGGATCACAAACGTGTTTTCATCAAGTCAGACAGGACGAAACGCGTTGGTTGATCCTAGCCTCCCACCTCACTTATAAGATAAGCACTTACTAATTTTATATACACCTCTTATTGACAATCTTGTCTTAATTATTTTTATATTTTTACTTGTCTTATTTTCTGAATACATTTTTTTTTATACATTTGAGCCCTTAATATATATTTTATATTGATAGAACATCTTTTACTGCTTCCTGGTCGGTATTGCTCCTTATTACTATTGTAACAAAACAATTAATCCATGCAACTTTATTTAGTTTTAGTGTCTACATTTTTAAACGAGAAATTTACCGCTGCTCTTTTACTTAAAAATTCTCTCTCTCTCTGTATTTTCATCCTTTAACTTAATCCCTCTTGAAATGTTAAGCACTGGACTCCCTGCTCTGGACATTAAGCATTGTTCTGGTATACAATACAAAAACTTCTGAAATCTAAAAGTCCTTACAGCAATAAAAATCAATTCATGCAACTACTATACCCATAATACAGTCATTCCACAGTAGATGAAAACATCAAAAGATAAAAAAAAAGCAACAAATTGCCACAAGGATGTACCACCCAGCATTGAGGCTCATGGTCACTATCACAGGAGATTCAAGAACACGGTCACCTAATAGTTAAGTGTCACTAACAATCTACAAAAGCAGAAACACTGAGGACAGTGGCAGGTGAGGAGTTTGACTAAGGTGCTACACCTGTCACACCATAATGCAGGTGACATAAGGCGAGCTCAGAGAGGACAGAAGGGATGATGATAGACCGCAGCCAAATGCTTTGAAAAGATAATAAAAGTGTTCCCTCCGGAAACAGGATTTTTGAAGCTGGAGCTCAAGAATATGCAATCAAGCTGGCTATGTCGGAGAACAACAACAAAAGCTTTGTACCCCATGCCTTTAATACCCCTTTCACATCGCACTTTTAAAACGGTAAATTGACGTTTTTTTCTCTTTTTAAAACGTTTAAGCCTGCACTGTGAATGCACCACAGCCGATTTACCGTTTAAAGTTAACTGGCATTTCGAACCGTGTAAAAAGCAGAGTCCTACACGGTTCCTTGCCGTTTTTTGTGCAATGTGAATGTGTACAATGCTATGCATTCACAGTGCAGGCTTAAACGTTTTAAAAAGGGAAAAAAAAAACGGCAATGTACCGTTTTAAAAGTGCGATGTGAAAGGGGTATAAACCGGTATTTAAAACGGTAATCTGCGGCAATGTAAGGCTCTGACCCGTTTTAATTAACGTTTTAAAATACCGGTTTTTTAAAACGTGTCGGCGATGTGAAAGTGGTATAATCTAGAACAAATGTATTTTCATTTTGTGCTGGTTTGAGTTTGGAGGTATATTTCTGTTTCCCGTTATGGGGCATACTGGTAACAACAATGTAATACTAGCTACATATTAGTAGCACCACATGTGTGTTAGGTTTATGTAACAATATGTTCCTTCACTACCGCTATCACAATAATCTGCTATGTAACCACTTCAAGGATTACAATTTTGAGTAGAATGCGGCACAAACTTGGTGTTTTGAGCGTCTTTCAGCTCAAAGCCGCTCAGTGTGTATGGGCCTTATGTTTGTAAACAGAACGTGGTTCACGGAGCACTACATCCATTCTCTACCTAATAAAGGGGCAGATATATTAAGCCTAATGAAGGGATACGATGGTGATACATTGGAAGGCGATAAAGCTCCAGTCAACAGCTCCCAAATGTCATTTTTTAACCCAGTCTGTAACATAGCAGTTAGGGAATGGATGGCTGGTTACCTTTCATTTTATCACCACTTTAATCATTTATTTCTTACCAGTTTCTTATATAGCGCACACATATTCCACAACGCTTTACAGAGAATATTTCCCAGCGGAGCTTACAATCTATATTCCCTACCACATGCACACACAGAAATTCAGCCTACCAGTATATTTTTGGATTGTGGGAGGAAACTGGAGTACCCGGAGGAAACCCACGCAAGGAGGAGAATATACAAACTCCGCACAGTTAGGGCCATGGTGGGAATCGAACTCATGACCTCGCGCTGTGAGGCAGTAATGCTAACCATTACACCATCCGTGCTGCCCCAGTTTATTTAATATATTTAAATATAATATTATATGCACAAATTAATTTTAACATAACCATTACAACATGACAACCATGAAAACGGTATTACTTACTGAGCGTAAGGCAGGTATCACTGCGTCACCAGGATAGAATCAGAGAAAGGGATTTGAACGGTAAGTTCTTACAAATCTGTCCCAAAATACTTAACTTAGGGGTTATTCAGACCTGATTATTGATCTGCAAATTTGCAGAGTCCTGTGATCACACAGCTGTTGCCCCAACAGAGTTAAAGCCTACCCTGTGCAAGTCTGCAGATGGCTTGCAAAAATCACGTCAATCGGCGGCTACCAGCAAATCCATACGCAGCTCACTCACCATCTAATGACTTTCCCAGTCTGTGCAGAACCCAGAACCTACTCTACCTGTGCAATAGACACAGGCTGATCAAGGCCGCAACTGACTACATACACCAGCCCTGTAAATGCATGGGCACGCCTGCGTATTCCCTGACCAAATTCACACAACAGCGATCAGGTCTGGACAAACCCCTTCATTCACACCAGAAACACTATCGCCTGTCTATTAATGAAACCATGATAATTGCTGCCTTCAGCAAAAACGGGGGGTTATCCTTGCCTATTCCTAAGATTTCATCTTCAGTCCTTTTCATTCTGATTATTGACACTGTCTTTATAGTCAGTTATGGGGTCCGCAAAGTGGCTTGATTTTACATCTCCAGGTAATGGGAGGTATTGCACAAGGGGCCTAATTCAGACCTGATCGCAGGGCATATATGTGCGAGAGTTAGATTTGGCTGATGTGTTATTTAACTGAAACTAAATTGCAGTGTAAAAATAAAGCAGCCAGTATTTACCCTGCACATAAAATATCTCACTAATAAATAACTCTCTGCACGTTACATTTGCCCCACCTGCACCGCACATGGCTTTGCCCCTTTTTGTGAACCACTTTGCTCTGCGATCAGGTCTGAATTAGGCCCAATGTCTTAATAGCCTCATATCTATGGGGTACTTGCAATGCTGGAAATAATCCCCTCAAAATCAAAGCTCAGGAATTCCTGCTGGCTGCCTACAGCGGACAGTGAGTAGAGACACCTTGGAACGGGTCAGGAAGCGTCTCTATTGCAACGCCAAATCGCAATAGCACAAAATGAGGCTCTAGATTCAATTACAGATTACCAGAGTAAACACTGATTAACGCTGGTCCCATCTGTAGCAATTTGCAATTGTTACTCTCCTTAAATAGCCAGTTCTATCTAGACTCTGCAAGCGGTATTTTCATTGTCATGTTCTAGCTGTAGACTATGGGGGAAATTTACTAAAGGAAATTTGTAAAAAAAATAGGTGTATTTGTATCCAGAAATACACTTATTTTTGACATTTACTATCCCAAAAATACGGCAATTCGTATTGATGTGCTATCAATACGAATACGAATTGCCGTATTTTCGGGATAGTAAATGTCAAAAATAAGTGTATTTCTGGATACAAATACACCTATTTTTTACAAATTTCCTTTAGTAAATTTCCCCCTATGTCTCTGTATTCCTGGCTGTGTCACTCCTTGCGGGCTCGCATACTCCCTCTATGGGGGTCGTGGACCCCCACGACGAAAAATAGCCGACGGCCGTCGGGAACACGGCTTTCGGTATTTTGACAGTCGGGATCCCGACGTCGGGTAAATGCCTGTCAGGACCTCGTCCGGCACCCCCAACCAGCTCCCATCAGTTATCAAACACAGCCATGTCAGTTGGGAATGGATTGGCTGGTACTTTATTTAGCTTAGTAAATAGACCACTAAGTACATGGTTACCAAATGCGGTCTTCAAGGGGCAACTGAAGATATTCAAGTGAAGGTTACTTAATTAGTACCTCACTCAGTTTGGTCATACTATCTGTGCATAAGGATGGGTATCTGATACCTGGGCTGTTAGGGTGTCTTGAGAACTGCATTAGGGAACCCCTGAATTAAGTATAAGAAAACTATGGGATACAAACTATTAAACTTCCATGAAAGAGGACATTTGACATTGTGCCTCAAACCAGTTTTTATTTGTCCGGGAATGTTTACAACTCAAATTTTTTTTAAAAGAAAACTGTCATTAATGGTATATATAGCCCTTTAGCTACTATGTCAACAGACAGACCAGTGCACCTTTAGCGGTCTACTATTTAATGCATTGTCTACCCACCAACGCATTGATGGAGCCCATTCTGGCGTGAAAGGGATATCATTGACCAATTTGTTTAATCAATAGTTACAAAACGAAGCCAAAAGCCTCGGATTATGGAACATGCCCAAAGGCAGTGGTACACTGTAGATCTTCAGACCAAGTTCCACACCTACAGCAATTAGAGTTTGGCCAATCTCCTATCAGAATTCTTATGGGCAGGGATAGGAAAGCCTTACTGGGCTTATTGACAATCGTGACCACAATGCCCGCCATATGTTAAATGGATATGAAGCCTGTCCAGTCTAAAAATACAGGTTAGAAACAAAGGGAAGGCAAAGGGAAAAGTACTGTATGTACTATGACTTTACAAAAGTGATATGGGCTATCACATACAAACTAATGTTTTACAATACTTCCATATTAGTTAATTATCCCATTCCCCACAGTACAGCACCAATACCTTAACTCTTTGAGTGCCAATGTTGCTGGGAGCGATCCTCAAAATATCCGCAAAAAATGCCAGCATCGCTCAGAGTGTTTGTTCGTTATACATAAATACAGCCAAGTCAATGAATTGAAATTTAGTTAAATATTGCACCCCCCCCCCCCCCCCAAAAAAAAGAACAGTTGCTGTGTGAGCGGCGCTGGCATTTTTAACCGATATTTCAAGGATCTGTCACAGCAACGTTGGTAATCAAAGGGTTAATAAAAAGATTTGCTTTGCAATTCTCATACCTATTTCGACAAATTCCTTTAACCCATTCAAAGGGTTAAATGACAGATATGTTCTCACACGTATGTCCATTGCAACACAATGGACACACAAGTAGCTCATTGTGTATATTGTGTGTAAGTGAGCATAACGAGTATTGGAAAGGAGCGGCTACATTTGTGTCCACATTCAAAAACTTACTGGGGTAAATTTACTAAGATGGGAGTTCTACTGAAGATGGGATGTTGTCAATAGCAACTAATCAGATTTGACTTATTTATTTAGCACCTTCTGGAAGAGAACAGATAGAATCTGATTGGTTGCTATGGGAAACATCCCAGCTTCAATAGAACTCTCATCTTAGTAAATTGACCCTGTTGTGTTGCGACTAATGTGCATTTACTGCAAATAAAAACTTCATATGCAAGCTAGTCTCATGGGGCCTGGTGCGACTGTACCAATGATGTATTAGGACACATCAGCAGTTCTCTCTTACAACTGAATAGGCAATACTTGTTTTTAACCAGGTTTTACCCCACCAACCCCCCCCCCCCCCCCCCCCCAAAAAAAAAAACGGAAAAAAAACTAAAACAGACCTTTGACGATTTTTATTACTTTCATTAACTGGCAAACCCAAATGAGGGCTGATAACCAATTTTAATGGAATAATGAAGTAATGATAATAAAAAAGCCACTATCTAGGACAGGGATTCCCAATCTTTTTCTAATCACGGCACCCTAGAGTATTAGATTTTTTCCACGGCACCCCTAGTAGATTGTGTTTATATGTGCTTCTTAGGTTCAGTTATGTGGTAAAGGGCAGGATTTGATTCATATTGCACACATTTTATGATTGGCAGCCACCAGCACTGGTTTTGTCCAGAAAAAATTGATCATAAATATTTTGAATTGGTCCTGGACGACCAACCCGAGGCACCCCTGCAAGTGTCCCGAGGCTCCCCAGGGAGCCTAGGCGCACAGTTTGGGAACCACTGATCTAAGACTTATTTTTAATCATGTATACACATTTACTAAGTAGTACATTTTACAGGGACGGTATGTGCATGTCGTACCCATTCACACTCCAGGCAAGATGGCATATGATACAGTACAGTAGTGGTACAATTTAGGCAAGCATCCAGAGAAGTGCTTACCCTAGACACGTGCCTCGTGTGTCTACTGGATTCGCCACTGGTCTTAACCCCCTCACCACATTAACATTACAAAGGGCAGAACACAATTTATTATCTTACCTGAACCCTGAATAGTATTCTGCAGATATGGAAACAACCTTGATCATTTTTTATATATATATAAAAAAAAAAAAACCTTTTACCTGGTATGGAAAATCCAACATAATTACATTTAAAATTCATTTTAGATGCTCCTGGGGGTTCGTCAGGTTCCTTGTTAGAGTGAATCTTCCCTCTAGTAACCACTGTTTGTATACAGAGCACTTCTGTATGGAAACATCTATACAAACTAATCACAATTTAGAGCACATGCAGCATTACAGTTGCTGTAGCACAATGGCGATACCAAATTGGCTGCAAGAAAGAGACCTTTTTGCTCAATATAAAGCTGTGTACACATGCTTAGATTTTTCCGTGTTTTCGATTCGATTTTGCTTACAGAAGCAAAATCGAATCCACATCGAATGGTTTTTAGGACACTTTCGATCTGCATTCGATTAGATGCGTGCTCCTGATTTCTCAAAATCGAATAGAAAAATCTACTGTGCAGCCAAGGAAATCTCGAATTCGATCCATTAAATCAAACTAGTAAAATTGTGCCTACATTGTGAAATTGAATGCAAAAGTACAGATCTAATGCCAAATCGAATGGGATGATCTAATGCCAGATCTAATAGAAAATCGAATCTAACATCAAATCTTAAGCTACCCATACACGGTCCGTTTAACGGATCCGTTTGGGACTTAAACAGCACACATCGTATCGGATCGCATCCCTAGTGCATGCTCATGCACTGTGATCCGATACGATGTGTACCTAGTACAAAAAATGTGCAGCACATACTTTTTGTACCGTACTATGTGATGCGCGGGAGCGCGCATCGCATAGTACAGAACGGATGCGGGCGAACGGCTCAGTGTATGGGCAGCTTAAAGCCCTGTACACACGCTTAGATTTGCTTTAGATTTGATGTTAGATTTGATTATCTATTAGATCTGGCATTAGATCATTTATTTTATTTATTTATTAACAGTTTCTTATATAGTGCATACAAATTCCGCAGCGCTTTACAGAGCATAGTTATGAGCAAACACAAAACAAATTACATTACAAGACAGTTTAGGACAAGTACATGGTTAATATGGATAGTTGCATCAGGGGACAGGACACTGAAGCAATTATCAGGGTGGCAGTGGTTTATATATTCTAAGAAAGGCACATGAGGAGAGAGGGCCCTGCCCGTGAGAGCTTACATTCTAAAGTGGAGGGTTAGACAGACAGGGGTAACACAGAAGGGGGAGAGGTGAGCATAAAAAGGTGAGGATGAGAGATGGTCAGGTTTTATGCAGGAGGGTTGGAAGAGGTCAGCTTAGTGTTTGATATTTTAAGTCTAAAAAAGCGCTGGGTCATCCAAGAGTAGACAGCAGAGAGACAGTTGGAGATATGAGTTAGGATGGAAGGAGAGCAATCAGGAAATGAGGGGTAGATTTTAGTATTTTCGGCATAGTGGAAGTCGAGTGAACAAATAAGTTCACCCAGAGAGGACATGTAGAGATAGAGAAGAGGGCCAAGAATAAAATAATCAGGGACACCTACTCTCAATGGAACAGCAAGAGAGGTAAAGTCATTAGAGGTACAGCTGGGCATTTTCAAAACTGACAGTTCAAGTACAAGCATAAAGAGTGATATTCAAAAAGTTTTAGCAGATGGAGAAATGGTGATATCACAGCTGAATAAGCAGATTAAGCAGTCAGGAGTAGTATGATGTGAGAATGAAGTGAGCTCACTCAAAGCAGTCTCTTGGTTTTCTGGGTTGGTGGTGTCTTTCTGAGTCACTTTGATACAAAGATGTTAAGTTGGTTGGCAGTTTCTGTCCAGAATAAGTCCAAGCTTTAATCTATGTAACTGTTCTCGCCCTACTTAAAAATATTCCTACTTTAAAATATGACAAACTAAAAATAGTCAGCTTGCAATAGTCAGCCAGGCTGAGGTCAGCCTTGTGTTCACAATATATACTAAAGCTGTTTCTAAGTTAATTGATTGAGACCCCACCCAGTCAGAGCCCCTCTTCCACTAGCAATAAAACTAATGCTGTGTACACACGGGGGCGATAGGGGCTGAAATCGCTGGGAATATGGTCGCTGAGCGACCATATTGCCAGTGATTAGAGTGTGCACCAGCGATAAATCGCTGGGTGCGCGCTCCCGTTTTCAGCCCCTGAATGGTCGCTGGTCGGAGGAACATGCTCCTCCGACCAGCGACTGCCTCTTCACCCAGCAGTGTTTACATTTTCATCTGCGACCATCTCTGGTCGCAGATGAAAACAGGACACGGGGCAATATGATTGCTGAGCAATATATTGCCAGCGATCATATTGCCCCGTGTGTATGCACCTTAAGATAACAAATGGTAAGAGGTTACATTCCATCCCAGCCACTAACAAATTCTAACTCACTTTCAAATCTTATAAAAATATTTGCATAATAACCTAGATATAGAATATAGCAGTATGCAAGCAGCTACTTCAATACTGGTGTAACAGATGATATGAGTTACCTAGATATAGAATATAGCAGTATGCAAGCAGCTACTTCAATACTGGTGTAATAGATGATATGAGTTACCTGTAATGAGAAGGAGACAGGAGTTACATCACAGTTGGTCCAGAATAAGTCCAAGCTTTAATCTATGTAACTGTTCTCGCCCTACTTAAAAATATTCCTACTTTAAAATATGACAAACTAAAAATAGTCAGCTTGCAATAGTCAGCCAGATCATCCCATTCGATTTGGCATTAGATCTGTAGTTTTGCATTCATTTCGATTTCACAATGTACTCATTCAATTTACTAGATCGAATTTGAGATTTCCTTGGCTGCACAGTAGATTTTTCTATTCGATTTTGAGAAAACGGGAGCGTGCATCGAATCGAATGCAGATTGAAAGTGTCCTAAAAACCATTCGATGTGGATTCGATTTTGCTTCGATAAGTAAAATCTAATCGAAAACAGGGAAAAATCTAAGCATGTGTACACAGCTTTTAGCAAATCTAAGCGTGTGTACAGGGCTTAAGAATGTTTTATTTCTTGAACTTCATGAATAGTTCTAGCCTTGCATTCTCTAACCACACTAAAGCCCTGTACACACACATCGATTTGCTTTTGATTCGATGTTAGATTTGATTTTCTTTTAGATCTGGCATTAGATCTTTCCATTCGATTTGGCATTAGATCTGTACTTTTGCATTAGATATCTAATTCGATATAGATTCATGGTACATTGTACACATTCGATTTACTAGATCGAATTTGATATTTCCTTGGCTGCACAGTAGACTTTTCTGTTTGATTTTGTGAAAATGGTAGCATGCATCGAATCGCATGCAGATCAAAAGTGACACAAAAAACATTCGATTTAGTTTAGGATTCGATTTGATATTGCTTCTATAAGCAAAATTGAACCGAAGATCGGGAAAAAAAGGGGTACACATTTATCTGTCTGATAATGTATAGGAGGAAAAGGACACTGAACCATTTGCTCCCAAACGCTGGAAAACAGGCAATGTTTTTTTCTGACAAATTGGTTGACCTTGATGGACGGACGTCTTTTTTCAGCCTAAACTACTATGTAACTATGGTTACAGCAGTTTGATACACAAATGTATCCCAACAATAATTTTTATGTTTTCCAGGATAAGGGAGCAGCAAATGGTTCACATTCACTTGCACCCATACATTGCCAGATTTTTGTTCCCACCAGACACACCGATAAATCTTCAGATGTATAATGAAAAAAAATATACAGCAATAACTGTATAGCGGTGTACACATCGAGAGCCATATTCAATGCGGCCAGCGAGGGGAATAAATGGTGAAGATCTCCGAAAACAAGCCACCCTCGCCGTTTAGCCCCCGTGCCAGCTGCTAACCCTATTCAACGTTCCGGGGGAATCCTCGCAGTAAGACGGCGGCCAGGATTACCCCAAACGGTGAGGTTCGCGGATAATGCATGGAGCCCTCTGCATTTAGCCATGTGCCTCGCTGTTTTGGCGGCCGCACACGCCGTTTCCACCTCGCTGTAAAACCCCAGTGAGGTGGAAACAGCGTGTGCAGGGGGGGGTCAGTTGAATACTGACCGGCGAGCAATCAGCACTGCTCGCCGTCACCGCTTGCTAAAGAGCATTGAATACTGCCCCTAGAGTGAAATTGTGCCATATAAGAGTCCTAAATTTCCTTGAAAATAAAAATGTGGTTGAAGTTATACAGCTATTGGACGTGGTAACATGTCCAACAGATAAATAAAACCGCACACCACCGATTTACATAACCTGCTCAACATGTAGCTAACAGAAATAGCCCTCTTTATCTTCATCATAATAGAAGCAGCTCGAGTACTATTAAATTGGAGTGCTATGGTTGTGAATGCATGAATAGTGTTCAAGGTTCACTTATGTATAGAAGTTTTTAGACAAACTAGGGAAATAAAGAAGTCAATCTGTGGCACAGAGCGGCAGAGAGATGTTCTCGTACCACTCCAAGGATTACACAATAGGATGAAAACAAAAATAATCAGAAAACCCCCATCAACAAAATATTGAAGCACTGAAAATGTACACAACGTCCCGCTCTTTAATTAGTATTTTTTTTTGTATAACAAAACGAAAAGCATGGATTTTAAATTCATTATAATTAGAACTGTGTCACTGTATTGGTCAATCAAGTCCTTTATTTTTTTATTTTTTTGCTTGCGCCAACCATAAAATGTAAAGCCGTGGACTTTGCGGTGTCCTTTTTTTTTTTTTTAAATATAATTTAAATAATCTAGCTTCAATAAAAAGCAAATATCCCAATTATACAGCTACTTTCATCGCCTTTCAATAGCAGTTGTGATTGATTTGCATAATGATGGAACCCGGACTTGTATGTACATTGTTCTGGTCCTTTAATCACTGCTGGATGTTTCTGAACTGCTGGATGAGGAGGAGGAGGAATGATGCTCCTGCTTCCTTTTTTTCTTGCCTTTCTTGTGATGTTTTGCCTTTTTGGACTTGCTTTTTACCTTTTTGACGCTCTTCTTTTTCTTTGGTTTTGGACCATCATCAGATTCGCTTGATGAATGGGATCTGTGAAGAAGTGTAAAATGCACTGTTAAATGGCTCGGGACAGGATAACAAAATGTTCTAAAACTAATTCTGTCATTAGATTATATGCAACAACATTTGTTCATCATACAAAACTGCAACCTGCCATGAAGTACGTGATACGTGCACGACTGAACCTGGCACCTCTGTCCCATTTATAAATGTATTCACCTAATGGTTTGAAAGCAAAAAGCCTGTCATTTACCAAATTAGGCGAGAGCTTTAGTAAAACAAGAAGAGGTACATGATAATAATCGTAAGGGGGTTGTTAGTGCCAGATCTGGGATAAAATTTAATTCAGGTAGGAGACTAGGGGCCAGAAGCACTATGCTTCAAAAACTGATAAACAATCAGCTCCTGTCATTTTTCAAACAGTCTATAATATGACAGTTAGGAGCTAACTTGGCTGGTTGTTTATCACTTTTTGAAGATTAGTGCATCTGGCCTTAGGACATATATGTGGTTGGGTTGTAACTTAGGGCTGTCAAATTTAGGGTATGGTTGTAATTTTAGCAATGGTTTCATTTAGGGAATGTGGCAGGTGTGGAGTTTGACTTGGGCGGTACAACTGTCAAACCGTAATGCAGGTGTCCAAGGCGAGCTCAGGGAGGACAGAAACCTCCCGTGGAGTAGAAGGGTGTCAGATCTTGGGTACAATTGTAATCTATTGGTGTTGGGCTGTCAGACTAGAGCAGGGATGGGGGAACCTTTGGTCCTCCAGCTGCCGTTGAAAAATACATCCCAGCATGCCCTGCTTCAGTTTTGCTATTTGGCCATGTTAAAACTGTTGCAGGGCAGTCTGCTAACCACCGTAATAGTTGTGGTATATATACACACAAACATATATATATATATATATATATATATGTGGTAGGTAGGCGGTGGCACTCTGGAGTCGGTAAAAAGCCTATAAAAAGCCCTCTGAACAGAGGCCCAACACTCCCTGAAGGAGGCTAAGGATAGCCGGCACACATTGGAGATTTCAACCTACAATTCCACACAAAATCTCCTCCCGGCACGGTGAGTTGAGCGCATGGTACCCGGGAGAGGTTGAAGTCGTCGGTGAAAGACGCGATACTGCTCACTTTGCGGCCATACCAAAGCCCGGAGGTGCCGTGGAAGGACCAGGAAGCAAGACACTGCTTCCACAACACAAGAGCAGCAGCGAGGACTGCAAGGGACCTGGAAGACAGGTAAGAGTGCACCGCGGAGTGGAGGGGACGCCAGCCTCCCGCACCACTTTACCTGCCCAATTCCGACCAGAGACAGAGACCTGTCCACCCCCCTACCCCAATCACACCCCATCCCAGCACCAGTACCTTATCCCACAAGGCATACCCCACCAAACCTTATCCATACCCCGACCCCTATACCTATCCAATTTGAATAAAAGTGAAGTTTTTAAACAAAAACTCTCAGCCTCATTTACATGATTAACCGCTACAATGCCATACACATATATGTGAGCGCAGGTTACAGAAAACCCTTTTTGTGATTTACTATTATCTGTGAGGTAGGTCTCCGCACACGTAACCCGCTGCCTGTACACATAGTATACACAGAGAGACGGTGAGCGCCAGCTGCCAACCCTATACCATAATATAACCAGTACTGCACTTTCTAAGCTCACAATCTTCGACTTCATGGTAAGGCTCCTGTCTCTTCCTCCTTGCAGCTACCTGTACTCTCTGGTCCAGTGCAATGTTTGAGGGCTCAGATCCACACATACAGTAAATGTGGTAGAAGAAGCTGGTACACTGGGAATGTGGAGCTGCTCCTCTCTGTCCTTTACATTGCATGGTGTGGTGGCAGCTCTATTAATCATATTTTATACCAGTGCTATCGCTGTCATAATTTAAGACACTTGCAAAGAGGAGGGGGTTTCCGGGTGACCAGAACACCCCCCCCCCCTTGCATTTGCCTGACATATTTTTATACCATCAGTATATTCTTATTTGTTATCACATATACAGGTCAACCTAAGTAAAACGGAGCTGGCTTGTGAGAGCTGTTTTTACTGAACATACCAGTGAGAATTGCATTTGCAATCCAATTCCAAGCTCACATTGCTTTTTCAGAGTAAATGTGTTTTTAAGTGCGCACCTCCCCGAGGGTGAGAGATGGTAGGAAAAAAAGTAATGTCAGGTCTTGTTTCAGAACTCCTGGCCAGATTCCCCTAATGACCACTTAAGCATTTGGAAGTTTTCAGTAAGCTTAATTGGGCCAATAATTCCATGTCATTTTGGGGTTAAAAAAAGAAAGTGCCACAAATTACACTAAAAATCAACCTTTTCATTAAAACGATGTACATAAAATTGAATGAAACAATTTCTTTCAACAAAAAAGACCATTTTAAAATTACCCCTTCTTCTGCTTTTTTGCATTTTTATTGGTAATATTTCTTTGCAATGAAACAAAAAAAAATCATTGCAATATCCTATAAAAGTGCCTCAAACTTTCCTTATGCCCACTTACAGCCTCCTATATTATTCTGCTAATGAAGCTTGTCATTGGTCTGTTTAGATGCAGGCCAGCCCATTTTGGGAGCATCATACAGTATCAGTAAAGAATCAGTTTTACAGAACTCTTTTACTCTGTCCACATAAATGCGCAAAGCGTGAACCGCATCCACATTCTTAGTCTGTCCCTTCTTTTGGTCTCTTCCTGAGGATTGAACACCGGAAAAAAAATCTCCTGGTTTAAATGAAACGAAGAAACCACCTTAGGTAAAAACTTGGGGATTGTTCTAAGCACAGCCTTATCATCATGAAAAACTAAAAACGAAGGCTTACACGATAATGCACCTAACTCAGACAACTGCTTTGCTGAGGCGATGGCAAATAAAAATTTAAAATTTCCAAGTAAGGAATTTCAGGCCCGTCGACCTCAATGGTTCAAATGGAGGTTTCTGCAAAACTGATAACACCAGTGACAAATCCCATGGTGCGACAGGTTGCTTATAAGGAGGCTTCAGCCGAATCACTCCTTGGAGAAAAGTCTGTACCTCCGGTATCAAGGCCACTCTTTTCTGAAAAAATATAGATAAGGACGAAATCTGAACTTTTAAGGACTGAAGGCCCAGGCCAGACGAGAAACCATCTTGTAAGAATTCCAGCAGTCTGGAAGTCTTGAACCTGGAAGTGTGAACCCTTTGACGTTAACACCATCAAACATAAATTTTCAGAACTCTATAATAGTTCTTTGATGAAACTGGTTTCCTAGCATTTATCATGGTAGAAATGACTGCATCCGAGAAACTCCTCTTTTTTAAAATGGAGGTCTCAAAAGCCAGGCCGTCAAACTTAGTCGAGCTAGGTCCTGATGACAAAAGGGACCCTGTCTGAGCAGATCTGGCCGTAGAGGAAGATACCACGACTGTGTCGTCAACCTCCAAATGTTGGAATACCAAGAATCTTTTTGGCCAATCCGGTGCTATCAATATCACAGATATCCCTTGTGATCTCACACTCTATCACCCGAGCAATCATCGGGAATGGAGAAAATAGATACGCCAACTGGAAGTTCCAAGGCACCGTCATGGCATCCACTGCCCAAGCTAGAGGATTCCTGGTCCTCGCACAGAACTTGAGTACCTGGCGATTGTGCCTGGATGCCATCAAGTCCACTTCTGGGAACCCCCAACGAGCCACAATCTCCTGAAAGACTTGGGGATGCAATGCCCATTCCCTCTCCAGAAGTTTCTTCCTGCTCAGGAAATCCACCTCTACATTCTGGATTCCTGGGATAAAATCCCCAGAGATGGCTGGAACATATTTCTCTGGCCACTGAAAAATCCTGGAGACTTCCGCCATCGCCATTTTGCTGCGGTGCCCCCTTGGTGATTCAAATAAGCTACAGCCGTGGCATTGTCTAACCGTATGCGAAGAGGAAGACCTTTCAGTCTTTCTTCTGCCTGAGACAGGGTCTGCCATACAGCACGCAATTCGAGCACGTTTATCGGTAATACTGATTCTGCTCTGGACCACAGACCCTGAATCCTCAAATCCAAAACAACTGCTCCTCAGCCCTGTAGACTGGCATCAGCCATTCCCACGACTGGAGAGAACAACCCCATGTCGGTCCACCAAATTAACGATGTCCTTGTCTCTGGAGTCAGAATCACTGTGTCTGACTTCATGTTCTTGGGATCCCCTGACCAACACGCCAAAATGTTCCACTGGAAGTGCCAGGAATGAAACCGAGCACACTGCAAGGTTTCTAATGTCGCAACCATTTTGCTGAGGAGCCTTAGGCACTGCCATACCGATGGCGCAGGAGACCTCAATCTTCTGCACCAACTTGCAAATATCCCTTGCTTTTGCTTCTGGGACAAACACACGGTGAAGATGTGTATCCATTATAACCCCCATGAACTGTAGGGTTTGAGTAGGACACAGGTGTGACTTTTGCAGATTCAGGATCCATCCGTGGACCTGTAAAAACTGAACAACTGTTGCAAGATTCTGTTGTAGTTTCTTTGCAGACTCTGCTTTGAACAGCAGGTTGTCCAAATATGGGATGACTACAATGCCCTGTAATCTCAGAGCTGCCGCCATCACTGCCATAATCTTCGTGAATACCCTTGGGGCTGTAACCAGCCCAAAGGGAAGCATTAAAATTGCAGGTGTAAACTTCCTATTGTAAAACGCAGTAAGGCCTGATGATTTCTGCAAATAAGAACATGTAAATATGCGTCTTGAATATCCATGGACGCTAGAAATTCCCCTTGCTCCAAGCTTAATAGAACCAATCTCAGTGATTCCATTTTGAAATGGTCCACCCAAAGATGGTGATTTAATGACTTCATATTTAAGATTGGTCTGAAGGAATTGTCCGGTTTTGGGACCAAGAAAAGAATGGAGTAAAACCCCATCTTCCTTTCCCCCTGCAGTACCGGGACCACTACTCCCTTCTCCACGAGAGACTTCGCCGCCCCTAAAAGGGCTGTTCTGCGGTGAGCTTCCCTGGGCAAGGGAGTAGGTAAAAATATTCTTGGAGGATCCTTTTAGGTTGATCCTGTAACCCTGAGACACTATATTGAGGACCTACGGATCCTGGTTTAACAATGCCCAGACTGGGGAGTCTCCGCCCCGTCATTGTGCGGGCTTCTTCTCCCCCTTGGATACCTTTGATAAAGCTGCAGTTGGCAGTGAAACGCGTCAGGCAGACCTCCGGTTCTTTACTCCAAGTGTGGGATACTGTACCTAGATTGGACTCACTCACTGGTACACTCTGACCCACAGATTTACCTGCTCCAACATCCCCTTTATCACCCCAATCCTTCCACTGTGTTTGGTGGTCACGGTCTCTCCTGGAACATCCAGCGGCATAATTTCAGCGTGCCATTATATATAAAAAAAGGAGGACATTGCTTCACCCACTGATACCACCTCTCCAAGTTTCCACTGTCGAGTTTTGGCGGACACCGCTCATTGAAAAATCGTTGGGGTATTCCACCCCCTCCCCTCCAATATCATCAGAATCTGCTAGGGGTTATTTCTTCAGCGGAAGCCGACCGACAGCATTCTTTATTATCATCTACCCGGGTGAGGATTCCAACTACCACCTGTGGTTTCATTCAGATCGTCCACCAAATGGTAATGTGCACTTACCTGTGATCAAATGCTCACCCCCCTCCTTTTTCCCATTCATTACATTGTTCACATCCCCTGTCCTCAACTGGACTAAAAACAGTCACGTTCACCCCTGCTTGTGACGTGAAGAATCGGCTCTTATGGTACCTACATTGTTTTTATTGTGAATTTTGCACTGTACTTTATTATATGTTTTCATTTTTTAACAAGTAAAATATTATTATATTGTAGCTTGGTGTGTGTCACCCTTATTTAGCGCTGCTCACACGCTTTGGCGTGACTGGTCTTTGTGTCTTCTTGTGGTGGGGACTGACTATCCCCCCTTTGAGCAGCAGCTAACATCCTGAAAAACATTTGCTGTCAAGCGCCTGTTTTTTTCCCCTTGGTTTTGGCCCTGGGAATTTCTTGTTTCTCCCCCTTGGAGGCCTGTTTCTTTGAAAAGACTCCAAACCGGAACTTTGCAGATTTCCCTTTTCCCGCATTAAAGCGCCCTCTACTGGAAGTACCTCTGGAGGACGTGCCTCCTCTAGATGAGGGCCGAAATGACGAACGAAAAGCTGCAAACCTGGAGAAACTACTCTTTGCCCCTGATGTGGGGAAAAAAGTACTCTTCCCTCCTGTGGCCTGTTTTATAATGGCTTCTAACTCTGATCCGAATAACAATTCTCCCATAAAAGCAAGGGCTTCTAGGGATTTCTTGGACTCACTGCCAGCCTCCCAAGCTTTGAGCCATAAAACTCTTCTGGCATAAACCGACACAGCTGAAATGTTGGAAAGCATTTTAACAGCTTCCTCACCAGCCTCACATGTATATTCAGCTGCTGCCTTTAGCTTTTCAGCTAAAAAACAAGGCCTCTGTGTCAGCCTGCAAACATGAACAAAGCGCAGTAGCCAACGCTATCATAGCCTTGGATACCCAAGCGGAGGCAATTACAGGTCTGAAGGAAAAGCCCACTCCTTCAAATGTAGCTTTTAAACAGCCCTCCATTTTTTTGTCAACTGGATCTTTAAATGCAGCCCCACCTTGAACAGGTAAAAGCGTGGCTTTTGATAGTCTAGCCACTGAAGCGTCTACTAAGGGAACTTTCTCCCACAACTTAACATGCTCCTCCGGCATGGGATATAGGCTCAAAAACCTCTCTGGCATCAAAATCTCCTTGTGCAGTGTCCTGCATGACCTGCAAAAGGACCGGTTCCCCTTGTGATAAGGGTATGGAACCAAAGGACTGTTGTGAGGAGGATGAGAGTCTAGGTGATTTTATCAACTCATCCCTCTGTCTGTCTAATACCTGTACCAAAGCAGTGACAGACCTGCCCAAGGACGCAGCCCCCGCAGGTTCAGACTGTTCCCCTCTCTGAGATGGCGCTCTCCTGGGTACAGCATCACAAACAGGGCAGGTATCCCCTTTAGCCATCTGTTCAGATGTTAAATCTAGCCCACAAAATTTGCAGCAAGATAAAAAGGCCAATTCCTCCCCCATACCAGCAGAATGTCCTTCTGTCATGCTTACCACAAAACACACAGTGCAAAATGTCAGGTGACAGTACTGAGCCAAAGTATGCTGTGTACTTATCTGTCTGCTGTAGACCTCTTGTCAGCGGGGGTGGTGTGGCTCAGGAGAAGCTTGCACTCCGCAGCCCAGTGCTTCCAAAGGCGCCAAACACAGAGTGCAGGAAGAGACCATTGTCCCTGCCACAGCAGAGTCCGTGGCTCTTTGGCGACATCTACCCCCTGTAGGCTGCTCCTGCAGTAGCTTACTCCTATTCCTAGTGCCTCCCCTTCTGCTGGGGATCACATGGAAACTGCCCAATCCCAGGCTTCTGTGACAGGCTGCGCCCTCCTAATAGAGTCCAGCCTGTAAGCCCGATCCAAGATGGCGGCCGCTATCGCGGAGACGCCAGTCACCTACAACCCCCCCCCTGTGGGGAGCCGGATCTGGGGTCCTCCGGGCCCAGGAGGCTTCTCTCTATGGAAGCCAGAAGCGCTGCGCAGGGAGACCAGACAGTGTCTCCCTGTGCGCAGGACGCTGACAGGACACGCTTATGTCAGCTCCTGCGGCGCAATCAGTGTGAGGATTCTTAAAGTTCCTGCCCTAACTAAGTGTAAAATTAAGAAAATAAAAAACACCTAGCTATCTCCTTATGGCTGCTTGCTGCAGCCTGTTCAGCATAGCACCCACTCCAGTGGGCACCTAAACGAAACTGAGGAATGCTGGGATGCAAAAGGGAGGAGCCTGCCTCTCCAAAAAGTTTAGCATAGGTGCCTGCCTCCTTCGGACCCCTCCTACATCCCAATTCAAGCTGCGTCACCAGGATAGATGAAAGAGAAAAAAGAAGTGCAACCGCTCGCACTGAAAATACGCATTTATAATTAGATCTTGTATTTTTTGGTATGCACGTTTGGGTGAAGTCTGAGTTTATTGATGCAAGCTTGCATATAAGGATTCACACCTAAATGGACTGAAAGTGCACCTTAACTAAGGGGCTGCATAAAACTGTGAAAAACAAGTGAAGTGGACCTGTTGAGAGGTTTCCCTCTCCCAGTCAGGGATCATGACATAGTGCTTTTCATGTACAATGTCAAATTAATGCTTCCTGTATTGTACAGAGATCATGGTTCTGGCTGTTAGATCTACAGTGTCTAGACCAGGCATGTCCAAACAAAGGCCCTCCAGCTTTTGTGAAACTACACATCCCAGCATGCCTTGCCATAGTTTTAACATTCCAAAATAGCAAAACTGTGCAAGGCATTATGGGACTGATAGTTTCACAACAGCTGGAGGGCCATAGTTTGGACTTGCCTGGTCTAGACCAACAATTAATAGGTTTACTTAAAAAAGGTCAACATGCAATAAAGAACGATTTTTTGGCCGTTTGTCGGATTTCCGACCGATATCGGCTGATTTTTACCGATCAATAATCAGTCGATTATTGCCTATTATCGGTAAAAAAAAAAAAATCGGCCGATATATTGCCTGCTCTGTCGGAAATCAGACAATCGGCCAAAAAAATTGTTCTAGTGTGTGGGGGCCTTAAGTCGAAAGGGTCAAAATTTGGACATGAAAAAGGTAGTCCTAGGACAAGATCGACAGTTTTTCTTACTTCACTATCAATTTCAGCATAGAGGGAGAATATAATAAATGTGCCGAGCGTAGCAAGGCGCCAAGCATGACGAGCAAAGCGAGGGTAAGCATTACACCAATTGGGAGGTCCATGTCAACAGTGACGCCATGTGTCTACCCTTTTTTATGTTGACCTTTTTACGCTGTTGACTTAATACAGGTCGACCTTTTGGGGTTACCCTATTGACTGTCTATCTAGATATGGTCCATCTAATAATCCCCAGAGATTGTTAGCTTGGAACATGTATGGAATATTGATCACTAGAGTGGTCCCTATATTGTCTAAATATAAGTCACTTGAAGGCTTAATGTATTATACATAGGCCAATAGGATCCTACTTTTCCTCATCCCCCTTTTTATATTATGAAATGGTCTCTCTTCTTGACATACTCTGCACTGCTGTGAGCTAACAATCCAGTTGACCAGTTAATGGCCTTTTCCACCCAGTTCAAAATGGAGGACAAGTGAAATGTAACTTCAAATGGAAAGGAAATCCTATGAATTACATTTTTTTCCAGGTTTCCAGTTGCCATCCTGTTAATCTTTTAAAAATGGTCATCAGCAAAATACTTAAAATAGTCGATTGTTCTTAAAAAAAAATTAGCTAGCACCTTTTTAAACAATGCCATGCTGACAATAACTATGTTTCTACCAGTATTCAAAAAATTACCTTTTCCTCAGCTTCTTCTTCGTTTTCTCTCTCTTTTTCTTCAGTTTCTTCTTTCCTACGTCAGCCACATCTGGTGAAATGCAGAGTGGGTGTTTAGAAACAAACAAAAACTCCCCTACAACATCTGACCACTTAGGATTATTATTATATTTTTATTTATAAGGCGCCACAAGTGGTACTCAGCGCCGTACATATAGAACACATTAGAACAGTACAGGGTAAACAGAACTAGACATAACAATGACAAAATATCAAAACCGAGCACAATTAACAGCACAAATCTTAGTACACAATACAGCTGAGATATAGGGAAGTGAGTGAGAATAGATGCAGGTGTAGATTGCAGGTGAGTAAGAGAGCTGTAATTGAAATGCAAGAAGAGTGCCCTGCTCTAAGGAGCTTACAATCTAGAAGGAGGGGGAGACAGACAGGTGACATGAGGTGCAGGTAAGGAGACCTTAGGCAAGAAGTGAGGATCAGGACATGTGGCAGCAGGGCTCTCCCTGCTGCCACATGTCCTGATCCTCACTTCTTGCCTAAGAATGGACAAAGTAGTCATCTCCCTCCTCCTATCCTCCTCTCCCCCCTCCACCTGCACCTTTGACCCCTAGCAGCCCTGCACTGTGGCCCATGCCACAACACACCCTGCTAGGGGGCAGAAAGCATGCAGAGTGAATAGGTACAGCACAGGATTGAGGAACCATGGCTCTGGTACAACAGTGTAGTTCAGAAAGATAGTCATAGGCGTGCGCAGCCCATTTTATTAGGGGGTGCACCATTGGAGGGTGCGTGTTTACCCCCAGCTACTGGGCATGTCTATCAATGCCTACTGGGTGTGTCTATCAGCCCCTACTTGGTATCAATTCAAAAATAAAGCACACATTGTCTCACACAGTAATTAAACATATGCAATGGCCCCCATAGTAAAAGAAACACAATGGCTCCCATAGTAATACAAATAAATTGATGATAGTTGTGGTCGGTGCAGGGTTAGTGCATTAGGGTGCACCTGTATGCACGCCTATGAAGATAGTGTTACAATAGAGAAAAGAAAATAAGTACAGAGTTAGGGTAGGTAGTGTGAGAAGCAGGTGTAGAGGGACATATACAATGCACAGAGAACGGATGTGGAATCTGGCACACTGAAATGAATACAGAGAAAACATGACTTGTGATATTAGGGTGAACAGAAAGTACTGGCTATGAGCATAGGTCTTGGAGACCTGCAGACAGGGAGCTTGTTGAGGGCTGAACATTCAGAATGTGTTGGAGGTGGCAAAGTCCTTAGCTCACTGTTCTATGTTGATAGCAGTATGTTTGGGTGATATTAGAAGGTAGATGGGTGTCATGTCCATCTCCGGAATATCTACAATATTCTTATAAATTTTTCCGCACACTTTACACTAGACCAGGGGTTCCCAATCTCTTTTAAATCACGGCACCCTAGGAGTATCAGACTTTTTTCACGGCACCCCTAGGCCAATAAAAAATAATTCAATGGGGTTTATATGCGATTCTTAGGGTCAGTTATGTGGTAAAGGGCAGGATTTGCTTCTGTTTGTACACATTTTATGATTGGCAGCCGCCAGCACTGGTTTTGCTCATAAATAATTTACCATTAATAATTTGAGTTGGTCCTGGACCACCAACCCAGGGCACCCCTGCATGTGTCCCGAGGCACCCCAGGGAGCCACGGCACACAGTTTGGAAACCACTGCACTAGACACTTAACAGCTGCACATTACACAGCCGCACACGGCAATCAGCTGTTCAGATTCAGATTACATAGAAGTATCTGAGACCTGTGTCTGGGCCTTAATTAATAGCCCAAACCTACAGCAAAAGGTTTCCCGCTAAGTGTGAATAGGGAAAGTCCAATACACCCCTCACTAATACAATATCCTTTCCTGCCCAAATGCAGACTTAACAATTACAAAATGAAAGTTTTTCACTATCCAAATTACCAGCAGGGTTTTATTATAGCAGATGTAAGCACTACATTATCGCCAAGTGTTGCAAAAACACTTGAAAATAAATTACAGATAAAAATACATAAACTGCATATAAAAACATACAGCAAACAAGACCAGATGGAAAAGTATTCCAACATTATACCAACGTGGAAAACTAAAGATGTTGATATAAGACTGGCATAAAAAGAAAAGAAATGGATTTTTAAATTAAAAACACTCATCCCTACAGACCTGAATTCTGACTTTGAGCTTTAAATGGTTTTTTAGAACATTTTTATAACATTTTAAATATAATCTTTTTAATGAATGTTATTAAGTGATATCCCGATAGATGAGTTTTTATCCTCTTGTATTGTTGTTATTATATATGTTTATTAAGTATTTATACGGATAATAACCTTGTTTTTTATCTGTATTTATTCTCATATGCACCTTACGATGAATTCCCGTATATATTCCACTTCCTGATGTATGGAACGCAGGAAGTGTTAATTGGAACGCATTCTACAAAACCACAGCCAAACTTCCGTAACCACTCATATAATCTGGGAGCATTACTATGGAAACCGGAGCAAAAACCGTCATATCCAGGGAAGTTACTGTGGTAACCAGAATAAACGACAAAAAGACGACACGTCATATCCGGTCCCGGCTGCACGATGTTCGGGACCAATACAACGTAACGTCACGTCCGGAAGATGTGTCATCGTGACGGGGGAAGTGACGTAATCTCCCGGACAATGAGATAAACCTTCCGGGAGACACGCTTGTAGACGCAGTTTCCTAGGCAACTTAGAGGGCGGTTATTTAGAAAAGTAGTGATTGGCAATTGTGAAATGAGGGAGGGTATACATACATTATCAGATATTAGTGACTTATGCCTCTGATGAAGGACAACACGTCCAAAAGCGCTCAGGCTACAAGTCACTGAATCCCCATCTGAGGAACGGAGTTGCTGTTAGGACTACAAGTAAGGAGTCGCATCTTGGACTATCAGTTACCGGGACTGTAACCAGGCTGCTTCCTTATATCATCACTTGGACATCCTGGCAGTGGATTCTCCAGAGGGGCAACAACCATATATATGGTGATATTCGATTTTTTTATGTCTTAAATGTGAGTGCAATTGTATAATAAAGTATTCTTTTAATTACAAGACAGTATTGCACTATGGATGTCTGTTCTTGAGATTTCACAGTATCTGCACAGAAGGAGATAACACCTTGCAAATATCCACATATGGTGGACTGATATGCGATCTTAAAAATCAGTTCATGTGAGTGTAAAATCAGACCAATAATTATGGTGTTTAAACAATATTGCACTATTTTGGTCTTTTGAAGTCATTTACAGAACCAGTATATGAATTTCAAGTAACGCATATTGGAAGCCTTCTCATATTACGAAAAAGAAAGGAAGGTTTAATTTTTATCTCTGGTGGATGATAACATCTGGTGGCGCTAATTGAGAGCACAAACTTTTTGCATGTACCTTTGTAGTTATAGGTCACAGGAGAGTAGCACTTACTTACCCTAGATTTCCTTTTATATTGATCTAGAAAAAAAGTCAAAGCAATATTGTGGAATATTTTCTTAATTGGATGTAAATCAAATGAACCTGTACGCTTTCTTAATGGGATGTACGACATTAAGTAACTCAAGGTTATGTTTTCCAATGTATAATGAGTAAAACCGGGGCTTAAAAGAATAAAAAAAGAAATTTGCTTTTAAGATTTGAATGCAATATTTAATCATTCATGTGAAGCGCAAATAAGTATTTAAAACAATTCATTTACAACTACAAAACAAGCAAAGGTCACAGAACAAAGCCTTGCAAAATGATTGTCTAATGTTACTCATTAATTGCAACATGTCGTTGGAAAACAGCATATTACAAACGGATTTTATTCATTAAAACCAAAATGAATTACTTTTAATTGTAAGCACAGAAAAAAAATTAAAACAAGACCGCAGAATCGTAGAACATGAAGAGCCATTATAAGGCGTAAATGTAGAGTACAGCTGAGTAATTGGAGTCTTTTTCCTGGCTTTCATATTGAAATGTTGTTCTCCGCTCAGCTGTTTTAGGAAGCAGAATACGCAGAAAAACACAACAACAGCATTTTACATTAAGTACATGGATGGGAAAAAAACAAACACATTATAAACAGCAAACACGCTGTCTTTGCCTGTGGATAGATGGGCAATGATGATAAATGTAGGAACCGATGCCTCTAAGTGGAATATTATGTGAGCCACAGGGACACTAAACACTATATTTTCCCAAAGGTTGGATGTATAGTTCTCAACAACAGATCTGACTATAGTAATTTGATGTTCTCAGGATTCTTCAGCCCTTATTCTAGTTCACTCTGACAAAATCCTTTTTAGATGGACAAAACCATGTGCACTGCAGGGGGGCAGATGTAAAATGTGCAGAGAGAATTAGATTTGGGTGAGTTATTTTGTTTCTGTGCAGGGAAAATACTGACTGCTTTATTGTACACTGCAATATAGATCTCACTTTGAAGTAAAACCCCACCCAAATCTAATTAGATCTGCACAAGTAACATCTGCCCCACCTGCAGTGCACATGGTTTTGTCCATCTAAGAAGGATTTTGTCAGAAAGAGTGAACTAGAATAAGGCCCTTCATACCACACGCTGTTACATATCCACTATACCCCATCATCACCCCTGAATCTACCCATTTGCAACCACAACGACTTCCAATATTCAGAAGAGTATTTGCCCCAAACATAGATTGCAGCTTAATGCTTAAAATAAGATATTTTATTTTTAATTTTAGCACTAGATTTATAGATTGTGCCTAATTCAGCATGGATCACTAATTACAGAAAGAACAGGGGATTGCGATCAAAAGTCGCCGCACAGACAGAAACAATAACCCCTTGCAAAATGCATGGCCAATAGCAATGCCTTCGCAAATCCATTTGTAAAAAACGAACCAATCGATCAGATTTTTTTCATCCATGTTTCTACCCCTTAAAGCTGGCTTTTGGCCATTCAAACCCTGACTGCTATGCACACGGATACTTACTGACAAGTTGCGGCTAAACATGCGCAATGCGAATGCTGCGCACGCAGTTTGATAATCAAATGGATTGGGAATTCTCTAGTTAGCGATCCATGCTGAATTAGGTCTATAGAGCCTATGGTTTAAACCCAGCTCCGATGTTCTGTGACCTGAGCATGTGCTGTAACTGTACTGCACATCTGTTTGAACTAAAGGCTGCAATGGTCCTCCAACCGCAGCATGATTTGGCCATTTCGGTGTTTGTCCTTTTTTCAGGGTGAGGCCAATGTTTGTATCATTGGATGGAGCTTCATAGGCCCCAGCAGCATAAAAAAACACTGGCCGTCTTGCGTAACCCGAGGGTTATGTACATGTACAAAGTTGACACACATTATCATGACCACCAGCTAAGAGTCAGCGCAACTGGTGTGTACAGCACGAACAGCAGCTAGATGGGCTGGCAAGGACACGCAAAGTGCTGCTAGGTGGACACCAGTATCTGCAGCCATGCTCACCACAGCTGCTGGATCCATAGAGCAAACATGATGATCAAGGTGGTCCCACAGATGCTCAATTGGGTTCAAGTCTAGGGATTTAGGGGGCTAGGGAATTACTTGGACGTCTTGGTCATGCTTGTCCAACCACTGTTGGACATTTATAATTGTGTGGCATGTCGTGTTGTCTTGCTGGAAGAGCACATCCACCACAGGGGTGATAATCAGCATGCATGAGTGTACGTGATCCGCAAGGACAGATTCATAAATCAGTCAAGGGTGTCTTCCACATGCATGAGTGGGCCCAGACAATACCCAAAACACAATTTTTATTATTATTTTTTTAAGGTGAGCGAAAACTCCATCACAGGCAACTGGAATGGACCCCTCCCACCGCATAACAGAATTTTGCGTCATTTTGTATGTCATAATGAGATTTTTTTGTGTGTGTGTGTGTGTGTGTGTGTGGGGGGGGGGGGGGCTCATACGGAATTTTGGCTCTCAAACCATGTGTCATAATTTGAATTTTGGCTCATACCTTGTGGCATAATGTGATTTTTTCGCTCATACATTGTAGCATAATGTGATTTTTTTTGCTCATACTGTGTGGCATAATGTTAATGTTGGCTCATACTGTGTGGCATAATGTTAATTTTGTCTCATACCATGTGGCATAATTATCAAGGGGTGTATTGCACTGGGAGGGAAACATTTGGCACAGGGGGAGATCCCGGTAATTAAGTGTACAAAAAGTAGATACTGGTTTACAAAAGTCCAGCCACCCCTTTTCTAGAAGATTGAAGATAGAATTTGAATGGTTGCCCATAGCAACATCCCATCTGAAATTAAACTCCCAACTTAGTAAATAAACCTCTTAGATTTGCCTGGGGTGTACTCAAACTCAAATCAAATTTGCAATGTGAAAATAAAGCAGACAGTATTTACCCTGCACAGAGACAATACCTCACCCAAATCTAATGGTGCCACACATGGTGTGACGGTCACATGTGTTTAAACTTTTTAGTTCAAAACACATAGCATGTAGTTCAAATCGCACTGTGTTTCTATATGGCTTCCGATGCGTGCTCCCGCGCATGGCATATCGCAAAGTACAAAAAGTATTTGCAGGCAGTACTTATTGTACTAGATCGGATCGCATGAGATTTGAACTAGATGCAATGTGATCTAGTACAAAACGCACACCGCAGATATCACACCGTGTGTGGGCACCTTTACTCTCTCTGCACACATTACATTTGCCCCTCCTGCAGTGCCAATTACAGAAACATTTTGCTTTTGAGATCCTTACTGAATCAGTACGGATGGTGTAAGGGTTAGCATTACTGCCTCACAGTGCTGAGGTCATGGGTTCAATACCCACCATGGCCCTAACTGTGCAGAGTTGGTATATTATCCCCGTGTTTGCGTGGGTTTACTCCGGGTACTCCTGTTTCCTCCCACAATCCAAAAATATACTGGTAGGTCAATTGGCTTCCAACAAAAATTAACCCTAGAACAGGGTTGTTCAAACTTTTTGCGAAGAGGGACAGTTTTGGTGAGGTGAATAGGTGGAGGGCCGACCATTCAGCCTGACATTCTTTGAATCATTAACCCCTTCCCGACATTTGACGTATATATACGTCATGGCCGGGAAGTACTTCCCGACACATGACGTATATATACGTCATGACTTCAAACTGTCACTGCGTCTAGAGACGCAGTGACAGAGGGACGATGTCTGCTGTCCCTGACAGCAGACATGTCCCTGCATGCCCAGGGGGGGCTGCGATGCCGCCCCCCCGTCGGCGATCGCTGTGATTGGCTGTTCAGTGTGAACAGCCATTCACAGCGTTTTCTGTGTCACCGGCAAATAACGTTCGCCGGTGACACGGGATCGGAGGTGATTGGTGCTGTAAAGTACAGCACCAATCACCGCGGGGTGTAAGGGTGACACTGGTGTCACCCCACCTCACCCCGCCCGCCCCCAAAGGCCGTGATTGGTTCGTCGGACCGACGGACCAATCACAGCCATGGAGGGGGGTTTAAACTAACGGTGACTGCACTGCAGACGCCATTCCGGTCTGGAATTGCGTGCAGTGCGGTCACCGTGCCCAGCTGCCGCCATTTACTGACCAGAACCTTGCTAAATACTTACCTGATCACTGCCTGGATCTTGCTTCTTCTTGTGACATCCTGTGCTGTGTTGTGCTGTGTTGTGCTGTGTTGTGCTGCTGCGAGTTATTAGATAGAGAGATAGAGAGAGAGAGATAGAGAGAGATAGAGAGGCCTAGTGACAGAGAGTGCTATATTTTGTGCTGCTGCAGTGTAATAGAGTTATAGATAGAGAGATAGAGAGAGATAGAGAGAGAGAGATAGAGAGAGATAGAGAGATAGTGACAGATTGTGCTATATATTTTTTATATAACTGACTGCTGCCCCCCCTTTTGTGCTGATCAGTATAAATTAACTGATCAGCAACTTTTTGGGGGCGCAGGTTTTTTTTTTATATATATATATATACCGGTCAGTGCTGCTGCTGCAGTGTCATAGAGTGATAGATAGTGAGAGATAGAGAGATAGAGAGAGATAGTGACAGAGAGTGATAGAGACTGCTATATTTTGTGTCTGCTGCCCCCCTTTTGTGCACCCCCAGCAACTTTTTGGGGGTGCAGGGGTTATTTTTCATATATATAACTGTCAGTGCTGCTGCTGCAGTGTCATAGAGTGATAGATAGTGAGAGATAGAGAGATAGAGAGAGATAGTGACAGAGAGTGATAGAGAGTGCTAAATTTTGTGTCTGCTGCCCCCGCCTTTTGTGCTGATCACTATATCTGAGGTGATCAGCAACTTTTTGGGGGTGCAGAGGTTTTTTTTTTTATATATACCTGCCAGTTGCACCAAAGGTTGTGCACCTGCTGCCCCTCACTGGTAATCAGTGTCGCATCACTGATCACCTTTTTTTTTTTTGTGGGTGCTGTGGGGTCTTTTTTTAATTTTTTTTTTACACACACTGTGATTTTGTGGGTGTCCTGTGGCCACTGTGCGCTGATCAGTGACGTACATCACTGATCATCTTTTTCGGCACAGGGTTGATCTATTTTTTTTTTTTTTTTATCAAATTCCTGTTGCCTTTGAGCGCTGTTCAGTGACGGACGTTACTGACAAACATCTGTGCTCAATTTTTGGCGCAGGACCTTTTTTTTTTTAACCCCTTCAATTTTTTTTTTTTTTAACCCCTTCAATTTTTTTTTTTTGTATAAAGTATTTTTTTTTTTTCTGCACTACATACACACTACACACTACATACCCCCCGGGTTGAAATAAAGTTTGTACCCCCCCCTACACTATACACGTGTTGAAACATTTCACTACCAGTAACACAAAAATAAAAATGGCATCCCAAATGTCATCCCAGTCATCCAGAAGAATGTATTCAGCGGAGGAGGCATATGCCATGCTTGCCTCTGACTCTGACACAGCCAGTGATGCAAGCAGGGAATTTGAAGGATTCGTCTTAAGCTCCTCTTCCTCCTCTGGTGATGAGGGACCCCCTCAAAGACGCCCCCGTAGAGCAGCTGAGACCCACCCCCCAATAATTGATCTCGTATGGACCCCACCACCAGACAATTTTGAGCCCCAGGTTCCTGAGTTTTTGGCCATGCCAGGAATCCAATTTGATTCCACAGGTCTCAGAGAAATTGACTTTTTCAAATTATTTTTCTCTGATGATTTTATAAATTTAATGGTGGACCAAACTAATTTATATGCCCAGCAGTTTATTGCTCAAAACCCCACGTCATCATTTGCTAGGTGGACCCCTGTAGATGCAGTAGAGATGATGACGTTTTGGGGTCTGGTGTTTCATATGGGCATAGTAAAAAAGCCAGAAATTAGGCAATATTGGAGTACAGATGTTCTGTACAGCACCCCATTTTACCGTATGGCCATGCCCCGGGCTCGATTTGAGACGATCCTTAAATTTTTGCATTACAACGATAATGCACAGTGCCCACCCAGAGATGATCCCACCTTTGACCGGCTATTCAAAGTCAGGCCGGTCATTGATCATTTCAGTGCCAAATTTGCAGAGATGTACATCCCAGATAAATTCATTTGCATAGACGAGTCCCTTATACATTTTAAAGGAAGGGTTAAATTCCGCCAGTACCTTCCCAGTAAGAGGGCAAGGTATGGCATAAAAATGTATAAGCTGTGTGAAAGCACCTCAGGGTACACTCACAGGTTTAGGGTATATGAAGGGAAGGATTCAAGAATTGAACCGCCAGAATGCCCCCCCTCCCTCGTAGGTGTTAGTGGAAAAATTGTCTGGGATTTAGTGCACCCCTTCCTGGATAAAGGTTATCACCTCTATGTGGATAACTTTTACACTAGCATCCCCCTGTTTAAGGCCCTTGGTTCAAGAGGTACAGCAGCTTGCGGTACTGTGCGCAAGAACCAAAGAGGCCTCCCAAAAACGCACATTGCCCAAGTAATGAGAAGGGGTGAAAGCAGGGGAATATGCACCGAAAATATGTTGTTGGTCAAATATAAGGACAAGAGGGATGTCCTTATACTGACAACAATTCACGGAGACAGTACCACCTCCGTCCCTGTACGAGGTACCAGTACCCACACCTCAAAACCTAATTGTATCCTGGATTACAATAGGTACATGGGCGGAGTGGATCTTTCAGATCAGGTACTGAAGCCGTACAGTGCCCTGCGGAAAACAAAAATCTGGTACAAGAAGCTGGCCGTGTATATCATCCAGATGGCACTGTATAACGCTTACGTGCTATTCCGTTCTACCGGCCAGAGGGGGACATTTATGCACTTTCAAGAGGAAGTCATAAAGGGCCTAGTATTTGGGAACCAGCAGGCAGAGGGCCCCAGTACTTCTAGTACTGGCCCCCGTATTGTACCAGGGCAGCATTTTCCGAACGAAATCCCCTCCACTGCAAGAAAGGGCAGGACACAAAAAAGGTGCAAAGTTTGCTATAAAAAGGGAATAAGAAAGGAAACTATTTTCCACTGTGAAACTTGCCCCGACAAACCCGGCCTATGTATAAAGGAGTGTTTTAAAATATACCACACATCTATGGATTATTAGGTTCATCATTTCACCGTGCTTCGGGGGTCTTGCTAATGCCACATAGCACCCACCAACATTCCACCAGAATCTGAGCTGCAAAATCCAAAAATCACTCCTTCCCTTCTGAGTCCTGCCATGCACCCAACTGGTATTTTTTGGTCACATATGAGGCATTGCCATACTCGGGAGAAATTGGGGCACAGATTTTGGGGTGCTTTTTCTCCTTCATACCTTCTGAAAATGAAAAATTTTGAGCCAGAACTGCATTTTTGTGTAAAAAAATGTAATTTTTCATTTTCACTGCCCAGTTGTATCAAAATTGGTGAAACCCCTGGGGGTTTGAAATGTACACTATACCCCTAGATGAATTCCCTGAGGGGTGTAGTTTGCAAAATGGGGTCACTTGTGGGGTGGTTCCACTGTATTGGTGCTTTGGGGGTCTTGCTAATGCGACATAGCACCCACCAACATTCCACCAGAATTTGTGCTGCAAAATCCAAATATCACTCCTTTCCTTCTGAGTCCTGCCACTTTTTGGTCACACATGAGGCATTGCCGTACTCGGGAGAAATTGGGGCACAGATTTTGGGGTGCTTTTTCTCCTTCATACCTTCTGAAAATGAAAAATTTTGAGCCAGAACTGCATTTTTGTGTAAAAAAATGTAATTTTTCATTTTCACTGCCCAGTTGTATCAAAATTGGTGAAACCCCTGGGGGTTTGAAATGTACACTATACCCCTAGATGAATTCCCTGAGGGGTGTAGTTTGCAAAATGGGGTCACTTGTGGGGTGGTTCCACTGTATTGGTGCTTTGGGGGTCTTGCTAATGCGACATAGCACCCACCAACATTCCACCAGAATTTGTGCTGCAAAATCCAAATATCACTCCTTCCCTTCTGAGTCCTGCCACTTTTTGGTCACACATGAGGCATTGCCGTACTCGGGAGAAATTGGGGCACAGATTTTGGGGTGCTTTTTCTCCTTCATACCTTCTGAAAATGAAAAATTTTGAGCCAGAACTGCATTTTTGTGTAAAAAAATGTAATTTTTCATTTTCACTGCCCAGTTGTATCAAAATTGGTGAAACCCCTGGGGGTTTGAAATGTACACTATACCCCTAGATGAATTCCCTGAGGGGTGTAGTTTGCAAAATGGGGTCACTTGTGGGGGGGGTCCACTGTATTGGTGCTTTGGGGGTCTTGCTAATGCGACATAGCACCCACCAACATTCCACCACCAAAAATCACTCCTTCCCTTCTGAGTCCTGCCATGCACCCAACTGGTATTTTTTGGTCACATATGAGGCATTGCCATACTCGGGAGAAATTGGGGCACAGATTTTGGGGTGCTTTTTCTCCTTCATACCTTATGAAAATGAAAAATTTTGAGCCAGAACTGCATTTTTGTGTAAAAAAAATGTAATTTTTCATTTTCACTGCCCAGTTGTATCAAAATTGGTGAAACCCCTGGGGGTTTGAAATGTACACTATACCCCTAGATGAATTCCCTGAGGGGTGTAGTTTGCAAAATGGGGTCACTTGTGGGGGGGGGGTTCCACTGTATTGGTGCTTGGGGGGTCTTGCTAATGCAACATAGCACCCACCAACATTCCACCAGAATCTGAGCTGCAAAATCCAAAAATCACTCCTTCCTTTCTGAGTCCTGCCATGCACCCAAATGGTATTTTTGGGTCACATGTGAGGCATTGCCGTACTCGGGAGAAATTGGGGCACAGATTTTGGGGTGCTTTGTCTCCTTCATTCCTTGTGAAAATGAAAAGTTTTGAGCCAGAACTGCATTTTTGTGTAAAAAATGTAATTTTTCATTTGCACAGCCCAGTTGTATCAAAATTGGTGAAACCCCTGGGGGTTTGAAATGTACACTATACCCCTAGATGAATTCCCTGATGGGTGTAGTTTGCAAAATGGGGTCACTTGTGGGGGGGTTCCACTGTATTGGTGCTTCGGGGGTCTTGCTAATGCGACATAGCACCCACCAACATTCCACCAGAATCTGAGCTGCAAAATCCAAAAATCACTCCTTCCCTTCTGAGTCCTGCCATGCACCCAAATGGTATTTTTTGGTCACATGTGAGGCATTGCCGTACTCGGGAGAAATTGGGGCACAGATTTTGGGGTGCTTTGTCTCCTTCATTCCTTGTGAAAATGAAAAATTTTGAGCCAGAACTGCATTTTTGTGTAAAGAATGTAATTTTTCATTTGCACAGCCCAGTTGTATCAAAATTGGTGAAACCCCTGGGGGTTTGAAATGTACACTATACCCCTAGATGAATTCCCTGAGGGGTGTAGTTTGCAAAATGGGGTCACTTGTGGGGGGGTTCCACTGTATTGGTGCTTGGGGGGTCTTGCTAATGCGACATAGCACCCACCAACATTCCACCAGAATCTGAGCTGCAAAATCCAAAAATCACTCCTTCCCTTCTGAGTCCTGCCATGCACCCAAATGGTATTTTTTGGTCACATGTGAGGCATTGCCGTACTCGGGAGAAATTGGGGCACAGATTTTGGGGTGCTTTGTCTCCTTCATTCCTTGTGAAAATGAAAAATTTTGAGCCAGAACTGCATTTTTGTGTAAAAAATGTAATTTTTCATTTGCACAGCCCAGTTGTATCAAAATTGGTGAAACCCCTGGGGGTTTGAAATGTACACTATACCCCTAGATGAATTCCCTGAGGGGTGTAGTTTGCAAAATGGGGTCACTTGTGGGGGGGTTCCACTGTATTGGTGCTTGGGGGGTCTTGCTAATGCGACATAGCACCCACCAACATTCCACCAGAATCTGAGCTGCAAAATCCAAAAATCACTCCTTCCCTTCTGAGTCCTGCCATGCACCCAAATGGTATTTTTTGGTCACATGTGAGGCATTGCCGTACTCGGGAGAAATTGGGGCACAGATCTTGGGGTGCTTTTTCTCCTTCATACCTTCTGAAAATGAAAAATTTTGAGCCAGAACTGCATTTTTGTGTAAAAAATTTTATTTTTCATTTTCACTGCCCAGTTGTACCACAATTGGTGAAACCCCTGGGGGTTTGAAATGTACACTATACCCCTAGATGAATTCCCTGAGGGGTGTAGTTTGCAAAATGGGGTCACTTGTGGGGGGGTTCCTAAATTTTAGCATCTTATGGTGCCTAGAAACCTACATGGTGCCTAAAAAATAATCTCATAAAAAGGAGGCTCCAAAATCAAGTAGGTGCTCCTTCTATTATGGAGCCTGTGGTTTGGTCAACGTGCACACTAGGGCCACATATAGGATATTTATGAAAACAAAAGAATTGGGGGAATCAATTTTTAGTCACATTTCTCTAGTAAAATCTACTGTGTTCCTTAGAAAAATGTATTAAAATTGCAAATCTGCAAAAAAAATGAAATTTTGAAATTTCACCTACACTTTGTTTTAATTCCTGTGAAACACCTAAAGGGTTAACAAACTTCCAAAATGCTGTTTTGAATACTGTGAGGGGTGCAGTTTTTGAAATGGCATCATTTATGGGGGTGTCTCACATACAAGTCCCTCAAAGTCACATCAGAACTGAACTGGTCCCTAAAAAAATCAGTGTTTGAAATTTTCTTGAAAATTTGCTATTCATATTGTAAGCCTCCTAGTGTCCAAAAAAATTAAAAGGAAGTTGAAATAATGATGGAAACATAAAGTAGACATATGGTCTATGTTAGTTATTAACTATTTTGAGTGGTATGATTATTTGTCTCACAAGCAGAAAATTTAACATTTTGCAAATTGCTAAATTTTCCATTTTTTTACGACATTTTGGTATTTTTCACAAAAAAACACAGACTGTATCGACCCAAATTTACCACTTATTTCAAGTACAATGTGTCACGAGAAAACAAACTCAAAATCACTGGGATAAGTAAAAGCAAAAAAAAGTTATCCCCACTTAAGTGATACATCAGATTTGAAAAAAAGGGCTCTGTCAGGAAGGCAAAAACTGGCTGTGTCAGTAAGGGGTTAAATACACTGTACAAGTATGTTATTGTAGCGCTCTATGATAACGGATTATCATGTGTGTGTTTAAAACACATCTATGATATGTTGCGTTTACATATATATCAGTGCGTTGGACTGGTGCCTCAGCAATTGGATCAGAGCAAGTTGCCCAGTCCTTGCTGTATGTGTTGCAACTAATCGTTCATTGAATTACTATTCAGATATATTCCATGCAAACTGATTAATTCTCAGGCATAGTATGTGCCATTAGGTAAATTGTTTTTTCATTAACACTTCTGGTGAAATAAACCTAAGTGCCAGTTCTGCATAAGGTGACTCTGTCAGGTTTTTATACATCAGGTATATTTTGAGATTAATACAGTTGAATGCTGCTACGTTATTCTAGCTGGTTGCCGGATATTTATATTCTCACACATCTATTTTTCTTAACATAAATTTATACCACTTCTCTCAGCGGTTGATAGCGACAAATAATGAATGAAAGATTGGTGACTTATACAAATGCGCTCATCTATTATAGCGCTTCTAGGGTGTAACTACCGTATCATCCGTGTATTAAAGTCACTTCTGAGGTATACAGGCGCCGAAGCGCTCTCGGAGATGTAAACAGCTAGCAGCTCACGCTGTTCGGGATAGGGTCACTGAGCTCTGCCTGAGTCGCAGCGTCTCGAGTGCACCCCGCTATCCCCACATGTACACACAATGCGGTGAGTGTTATTTCACGCTATACATTAGATACAGAGTTATAAATACATCAGTACATTTAGATACATTTTGACCAATATAGTAACGGCTAAATCAGAGCGAACTGCCGATGCGCATTTCGCCTGTGTCGGCTTTTTCAAGGCTAACCTAGGTGACTGGCCCGCCTCTGTTGGGCTGTATTTATAGGGGGGAGAGATCCCAATAGGGGTGGGTTGGTTTGCAACCAATCCGTATTCTAATTGATGTATTTCAAAATTTCAGGACTAATGATAGGTCCGTGTCATTTCACGCATGCAGATCCCTGTGATTGACAGTTCCTCATACTGCCATACAGACGTTGCGATTTTATCAAAACGATATATGCTTGTCTACGCTGTTGATTCTAGTCCCATATATATTTTTGTTATTATACCATTATCCTGATATCTCTATATGTAGATAGTCTAATCCTGGGTTAAATGTCAGTAGACGCAATCCATACTAAGTATGACCATTAAAGCCCCGGGGTGTAATTCTATTTGATACATGTAATGTTTCATATGAGTACATATAATATTGAGGTGTACATGAGGGTGTTAAATTATTCTTAGTTAAGTTATTAGAGTGTTCCTAAGTGGTCCGTAGTGGTGTGTAGAAGGATATTATATTTCTATCTGAAGTTGAACTGAGGGTGCTCTTTATTATTAATATTAATATTATAATACCTTTATTGAAGTGAAAAAGTGAAAAAAAACGTATATATATATATATATATATATATATATATATATATATATATATATATATATATATATATATATATATATATATATATATATATATATATATATATATATAAGAAAAAAATCAAATCCATCGTGTAACACAAACATGAGGTGTGGAAGTGTACATATAGTATATGGGTCCGTGCCATACAGTAGGTGTATTTTATGTGAAATGGACAAGATTGTGTCCAGCATAAAATAATTCCAGACTCGTGATTATTCCAGTAAAACTTATATATATATAATATATAAAAAATGTGCTTTATTCTAGTGAAGCAAAATCCAATGTGTGTCGCTTGTGACTACTGTAGTGTCCCAAAGGGACAAAGTTAACAAAGTTAACCAGTGGAGAAGAATGTGAAAAGCTCATGTGAGTTCCCTAATATACATGTTCTGGACTCCCCCGACGTGGTATTGTATACATCCCTCAATGATAAGGATTGTTGATTTTAAATTTATTATCCTACCAATATAGAGACTGATTGAAGTATTACTTCATTGACATTTGATCTTCAATTTATTTTCCATAAATCATGTATATCATCATGTGTAAATTACTACTTTTGTGGTTGGAATATTTTACTAGCAATTAGTTGACGCTGTCGTCATCTGTTGATATTCCATGGATTTAGGCATTTGTCCTGTTGTATGGTTGTTATTAATGAGGCATAATGGCGATGGATCTTGGTACCTACGAGTATATTTAATACTCAATTCTTTTAAGTTATTAGGGCATAAAGTGGAATTCAGTAATAAGTGATCATAAGTTAATTTCTGAATTGTTTAAATAAATAGTTCCTTTATGACCCTATTCTGACATAGGTAGATTATTATCCAGGTATGTATCACAAAAAAGCAGAGTAGTGGATCGCTTCATTTAATCCATTTGGTTTTAGGCTGTTCATGAGGAATATGTGTTTCGATTCTTTTTTAAGGAGTTCCTGTGTGATGTTACCTCCTCTAATCCCCAGCGTCACTTTCTCCAGACTCACTGCCTTCAGACCTTTGGGGTTGCTCATGTGATATTTCAAGAAATGTCTGGCCACACTTGTTATTTTTTTCATTTTGTCAAGATCTTTTTGTGCATTCTTGATGTTGCCAGTGTGTTCCAGAATTCTCTTTTTCCAAGGCCTCTTGGTCATCCCTACGTATTTGAGGTCACAGGGACAGGTAAGACAGTAAATTATCCCTACCGAATCACAGTTGATGAATTCCCGAATTTTGGTGGTTTGGCCGTATCTGTTGGTGAATTCCTTGGTTTCCATCACGTATTCACAGGCTTTGCACCTACCACATTTGTGGCATCCTGTTACAGTGGGAGCCTTTTTTGTTTTTCTGACAAAATGGCTTTGTGTTAATTGGTTTCGTAAGTTAGGTGATTTCCTCCAACTGCTATATATACGGTCTCCCATAACTAGTTTCAGGTCTTCATCTGTCGTTAGGACATGTCGATGTTTGGTTAGAATCTTGTTGATCTCCCTCCACTCTGTGCAATACGTACTGATGAATCTAGGGACAGATTCACTGTTCTTTTTGGGTTTAGGTGTAAGTAGAGTTGCCCTTGGTATTTTTTTAGCTGTTGAGTATGCTTGTTTGAGCAGCTTGTTGCTGTACCCTCTCTGAAGAAGCCTTTCTTGAAGTTCTTGTGCTCTTATTTCGAATATATCTTCTTCTGAACAGTTTCGTCTTAGGCGGGTATATTCCCCTTTGGGTATCCCTTTAAGGGTAGCTGGTAGATGTGAGCTGGTCTTGTGAAGTATGCTATTGGTAGCAGTCTCTTTCCGAAAAATATCGGTAATCAAATTATTACTGTCTGTCTTTTTGATTTTCAGATCGAGGAAAGAGATTTCTTGACTGCTAATGCATGTGGTCAGTTTTAGGTTGAGCGGGTTGTCATTGAGATTCGCAATCATTTCTTCGAGAAGATCCTTAGTGCCCTCCCATATGATAAGGATATCATCGATAAATCGATACCATCCTACAATGCATTCTGTATATTTGTCATGATTGGCATTGAAGACCCACTCTATCTCCCACCAACCTAGATATAGATTTGCATAGGTCGGGGCACAGGTACTACCCATAGCGGTCCCACGAACCTGTAGGTAGTACCTGTCGTCGAAAGTGAAAAAATTGTGGGTTAGGACATATTCGAGAAGTTCCAAGATAAAATCATCTATGGCTTCAAATTTTCTCATTTTGAGGAAATATTTTGTGGCTGCAATTCCCCTCTCATGACTGATGCTCGTGTACAGCGATTCAACATCGCATGTACACAGTAGAGTATTTTCCAGTACATGTACTCCTTCTAGTTTCCTCAAAACATCCATGGAGTCACGAATATATGATGGAAGCTCAACCACAAATCTTCTTAAATAATGATCCACAAATCACTAGCTTTCTCGGTTAGGTTTGATATACCGGATATTATAGGTCTCCCACTCGGATTCATTCTGTTTTTATGAATTTTGGGTAACATATAAAAGCACTGATATAAGTGGTAATTGTGCAACCAATAAAGTTATGCATGCTACACATGAGAGATTATACGTGTACACACAGTGTAGAATGCACCAACCTATATGTATGTGATTCTAGATTCAATTTATAGGATTTGAAGCTAGAGGTGGTTCACTAGGCTGTACGGCAGGTCACCACCCATTCTCCTATTTATATTCACATATTTCATTGGCATCCTTGAATATAAGAAAACATGTGAATATTGGTAATAATTCTCTGAGAAGGAATGATAAATATTAACTTCGAGATACACATGTCAATTTGTCATAACGAGCCCATTTGAGTGTTCATGCACTGCACACGTGCTACTAAAACAGTATACTTACGTGACATACAGTAACAATACTGTCAAATCTGTTGAAACACAACACATTCTATTGATGTAGCATTACAGTGAATGTGTGACCTTCACGAATTATAGACTCCCCAGAGACGTGGAGTTGATAAAATAAAGCACGCAATACAAGAAGACATCAATTGCAGAGTCGGGAATAAAACCCATTTATTAAGTACATTTCAACCAATAGAACGTACCATACTTACCTGAATTATTAACAGGAGTCGTCCCACAATACCCTACACTAACGGCTAACAGAAAATAATTTTAATCTTTCTATAAATCTCTTTTTCTCTATATCTATTATCTTTCTTATTTTAATATTTTCGCCATCACAATCCCTGATACAGGGAAATATATTATCGGGTCAAGCATTGTTTAATAATAAAAATTTGAGACTACCATAAATAATGATGACCTGTAAGTGATACTAGCTATTAAAAATAGTAAAAAAATTTTGAATTATTTAATAAAGACATATTTGAATTTTAGTCATTTTGACATTTTGTGAATGAGGAGTGCGTCACATTTGAACGTTTACTAATCAGTCGACAGCACCCTCAACCTAGTAGGGAAAGTGTGTATATATAATAAACTTCCCACAGGTGGGCATATTTCCGTTCACATTTATACCAACCCACATAAATATCATACGTACTACATATGGTGCGGGTCGATCACTCTCTCTTCACTCAACACTGACATTGCATACTTCTTTCAAAAATTACAAAAATAGACAGAGGTAACAGGGCAACAGACATGATCACACTTGAACAGACCCTATACTTAAAAGTCCACATCCATAGTGCAAAGAGGGTGCATATGCAATACCCCTTTTGCACATAAACGCACATCAAAATTGGTTTTATCCCTAAGTGGAAACCGCTCCCTTATAAAATAAATAAATGGGTAAAGTAAGGGGCAGTGTAAACGGGTGACCCAGGACCAGTATACAGCATAGTTATTGGGTGAAAACAGAAGGTGTCTGTAACAGCTGTCACTGGGAGGGAGAGATTACAGTCTCCTTGCATGATCCAGATCATTGCAGTTTCTGCAATGGTTTGGAAATGAGGTAAAATGTGTATTATTGATGTAGACATACCAGGACCAACTGGTCGATACGTGCTTTCACTGCAAAATAAACTAAACTATAATGCATGACTTTGGCTCACACATTGCGTAAATAATTTCCAATTAAATCTACAATAAAGGAGGACGCATCAGGTGAGCCAACGGGGTAAACCAGATTCTCTCTAAAGAGCCAAATTCTCAGATCTGTGCATTGTTTTATCTCGAAAATGGCAATTTTATCTTTCCATCACTGTGCTGCTTTCCAGTTGGGTATAAATGTGAATGTCAGTTATATCTGAAATGGGATGGAACAATCAATGCTTTCCGAGTGGAGACAGCAGACAGTCTGTCATTCTGGAAACTGCGAGAGCATTATCTTTCACTGAAGTTGCAGCATTTACATAATAGACCTGTTAAACATCAAGAGAGCTTGTTAGCGGTAACAATTTCCGTGCTGCCACGCAGAGAGCAGAGATATCTGGAATCTTCCAACTCAAGTGATAAAAAAAAAACAACAATGACAAATGTCTCTGTCAAGAAGCTTCTCTCTGGGAATTCAGTACTTGGGTTTTCAATAATTGTCTAATACAAATGCTACAAGATATTTAAATATAACAACATACCAGTTGCATCAAGGCATGACGGGGAGCAAAATATTAATCTATTGTATTCACCAAAGAAAAAAAAAAGCCTGTGGTTAAAAAAGGAATCAATCTACTAAAAAAAGAAATTACATTGTACACGGTCTTCTGTTAGATAAACATGTACGTGGATAGGAGCACCAACAGAGACTCAGCTGCTGCTCGTTAGTTGCGCCCCCCCCCCCATAGAACTGGCAACCTTGAAGCTCGTGCACAGCCATTGAAGATACAGTATAATCAGCGCTGTATAAAATTGCCTAAAATGGGGGAAAAAATTATTATTTTAATGACAAACAAAAAGCTGGCCGAATATAAAATTAGAACAGAAAAAGTAGGCAGATTTCAGACTGGCTCACAATTTTTTTAACATCATAATCAGACATACAGGGTGAGGAACAACAACAACAAAAACCTCCCAGATTTTAAAGGTTAACAAGAAATGCATGGTAAATGCCATTAAAATTTTTAACCCCTTCGGGTGGTGTTTTTTTTTTTTTTGGGAGTGCTCTTCACTGGGTGAGTTTTTTATGGGGAGCGCTCCCTTAAAAAAAAAAAAAAAACACCACTGTCTCCCTGGGTCTGAACTGTCAATCAGCCGCTGTCCGGACCTGCGCCCCCGCACCCCGTCCCTGGCAGCCGGCTTGTCATAAGTCGGCGCCGGGGACTTCAATAGAAAACCCAGAGGGGAGGGGGGAGAGGGAAGCGTGGCAAAGGGGAGGGAGCTCTAAACAGTGGCAATCCCGAGAATTTTCCGGGTTGTCAGACTGGACACTGAGGCACAGCCCGGAAAATGCTCAGGATTGACACTGAAGGGGTTAATACATAATCTTAAAAGTTCATGGAACAGCGTTTATTTTCAATTGGCTTTGAATATAAAATAGTCAAGATGGTGGCCTTCACCCTTGATACACATTTTTAGTTGATTTAGGACATTTTGCATCAACCCAGTGGGTCATTTAAGGAAGTGGTTCTCAACCTCGGTCCTCAAGTACACCCAACAATGCACGTTTTGAATAAGTTATACACAGACACCTTTTAAAAGATCACAGATGGAGCTAATTATTATTTCATTAGAGATTCTGTGTGGAGATCTGAAACCGGTGAACTGTTGGGGGTACTTGAAAACCGAAGTTGAGAACTATTGATTTAAGGCGTTATCACTGCAGCCTCTTGATGAAGCTAAAGGCCCATACACACTGGGCGATTCTGACCTGTAAGCAGCTAAGTTTCACCGTTTGAGCTGCTTTCAGCTGAAAAGTCACCTAGTGTGTATGGGCAGGCGATGAGCTGTGATGCGCGCTCCCGTATCATCACTGGCAGCCACCGTTCGTCTGCCAGTTTTACCAGCAGACTGAACGGATTTCCATAGCAGGATGCCTCTCACAGCAGTGAAAATAGCTGGGCAGGGGAAAAATTTGCTCCGTGTGTATGCACCGAGTGATTTTCAGCCCAGTGTTTCAGTGATCTTCGCTGTCCATACACACAGGGCAAAAACCACCCAGTGTGTATGTACATGTCTGGGTACATTAACAAGCTGAAGTTTTGTTAAAAACAATCAGCTTAATGATAGCCAATGGGGCCCATCTGCAAGCCAAGGTCTCCAAACATCCACCAAGAACCATTAATGAACTGAAGGCGGCTATAGGCCGAAGTGAAGTGATGAAATATTCAAAACCAATTGAAAAGGAACTGTATACCATGCACTTTTAGATTAAGTACAAACCTTCTGAATAAATTTTAGCATACGTTTTTGATAACCTGGGAGGTATCTGGCCACATCATGAATAAATCGTGAGTTCTCTATTTCCATATGGAAACATAAGCGCAAACACAAAGGGCAACCAGTGAAAAGCTTTGCAAACCCTAGGAACCCCTTCACTTCCAGATCCTGGGGTCCTACTCTGCTGTTTCTGTGTCCCATCACATATTATGTGGTGAGAGGGAGGGACAGTGCTGGGATTATATTATGTGGCAGTAGCAGTAAAGATCCACTTATTAATGTCTGCATTACTTGATACAAACAATATTTGTGTGTATATATTATATACATATTGCATAGAAAATATTGTCCCAGGTGGTTTACCAGTTATGAGCTATATGTACAGGTTGAGTATCCATTATCCAAATTATTCAGAAAACCATACATTCCAGAAAGTGAAAAAACATTTTTTTCTTCTAAAAACACAAAAGAAAGAAAAGCAGCGCTGAATGATAGAGATGGGTGAATCAATTTCAATTAATATATTTTCTTTTTAAGAAAACATGATAACAATTAAACAAGAAAAATAAAAAATAAATATATAAAATCCGCAGCATTAGTATCCAGATCACTTATTTTTGAATGAATGACCCAAGAGTGGAAAGATATAACCTGCACTCTCCACAATAGCAGCAGTCCCGATTTTGATGGAGTCCACACGGCTTGATGTATTCTGGCACTCCCTCGGACAGCTTCCAGGATACATCAAGCCCTGTGGACTCCATCAAAATCGGGACTGCTGCTATTGTGGAGAGTGCAGGTTATATCTTTACACTCTTGGGTCGTTCATTCAAATATATGTGATCTGGATACTACTGCTGCGGATTTTATATATACAATTTTTATTTTTCTTGTTTTTTTGTTATCATGTTTTATAAAAATATATTAATTGAAATTGATTCACCCATCTCTATCATTGAGCGCTGCTTTTCTTTCTTTTGTGTCTTTTGTCTATTAGGGGACTGACCATCCCCTTAATAGCAGCTGCTTATTAAATCTTGAACCAAGCGCTCTATAGTGGTTTGACCAAGTGTCATACTACAGTTTTTCTAAAAGCACTACTGGGGACATGATATGTAACTGCCACTACTGGGGACATCTGATGTAACTGGCACTACATGCAACATCTGTAACAGCACTACTGAGGGCATGATATGTAACTGCCACTACTGGGGACATCTGTACCAGCACTTCTGAGGACATGATATGTAACTGGCACTACTGGGTACATAATATGTAACTGGCACGACTGGGGACATCTGTACCAGCACTACCAGGGACATGATATGTAACTGGCACTAAATATCAGCAAGGAAATGATTGCTTGGCATTAAAATTCAGTATCTGAGATAGTACACAAACTTGGTTTCAGGTTTTGAAACCTTGTTTTATGCACAAATAAAATATATTTGTGTGTATTTCATGTGCTTATACAACATAAATGCAAGATACATCATTGAAATATAAAAATATTCTGAAATACAGAATAATCCATTGTCCAAAATTCTTCTGGTCCCGAGCATTTTGTATAAGGGATACTCAACCTGCACGCATAAACACAAATATCACTGAGAGAACACACGTTTCAGTTTGCACATCTAGGTCACAGTAGATCAGTGTTTTTCAACCACTGTGCCGTGGTACACTAGTGTGCCTTGAGCTGTTCTCAAGTGTGCCCCCAGATCTGGAGATGCCCAAACCAGTTTACTGACTGGTCTCTTCCTTTCATGTAAAGGGCCAATGTATTTTATTTTTGTTACTTGTGGGGACCAGTGTGATTGTTTTTTATATAGGGGCCTTTAGGGGATTTTTTTCCCTGTGGGGGCCAATGTGTTTTGCCCTGTGGGGATCTCATGGTGTGCCTCTGCAACTTTAAAATCTTATTTAGTGTGCCACAAGGTAAAAAGGTTGAAAATCACTGCAGTAGATGATCCAGACATAGAATCTGAACTGTCCGCATCAGGCTGAAGAACCCCAAGAGGCACAGTTACATTTTCAGATTTGTACTTCATTTTTATGCAGGTCTATTTTGCATACATTCCTACATTTGGAGATAGCTTCAAGACAGTCCTTGTTTTAGCATAGAAATGACATGATAAAGCAGTAACTTGGGTACACAATTTATTAAGCGGCAATTAAATGGCAAAATATGACCAATAAAGACATGTCATTCTCGATGTAAATTTCTCTAGAAGGCAGAAAAAAAATAGGATTTTGGGTACCTACCGGTAAATCCTTTTCTCGTAGTCCATATGGGATACTGGGTTGTATACTATGGGATAGAGATCCTCCGCAGGAGAGACAGACACATTAAAGCTTTCAGTGTGGGTGCACTGGCTCCTCCCCTCTATCCCCCTCCACTAGTCAGTTAATGAAAAACTGTGCCGAAGGAGAGCTATGTGAGGAGGTATGTGAACAATAACGTGGTGAGATTCTCACAGCACACCCAAACCAAAATAATAAACGTAAAATAACAAAAGAGGTGAATCATAACTTTTGAGTTCACCAATAATCATTGAAGAAGGTCAATATATGACAATAAAGCAAGCCCTAACCGTGTTAGTAACAGTGTCGTTACAGCAGAAAGCCGCACAGAGGCGGGCTCCCAGTATCCCATATGGACTACGAGAAAAGGATTTACCGGTAGGTGCCCAAAATCCTATTTTCTCTACCGTCCAATGGGATACTGGGTTGTATACTATGGGGAGGTCCCAAAGCTACCAGAACGGGCGGGAACGTGCGAAGTCTGCTGTAGAACTGCTTGTCCGAACTGGGAATCCTCCCTGGCCAGAGTGTCAAATCTGTAAAACTTGACAAACGTGTTACTTCCTGACCAAGTTGCGGCCCTGCACAGCTGCAGGGCCGAGACCCCTTGGGCAGCTGCCCAAGAAGTCCCAACAGATCTGGTGGAATGGGCCTTCAACGCTGGGGGAAGGGACAACCCAGCCGATGCATAGGACTGTTGTATCGTGCATCGAATCCACCGGGCTATTGTCCTTGTAGATGCAGGAGAGCCCTTCTTTTGCGCATCATACAATACAAACAAACTATCCGACTTCCGGATTCTAGCCGTACGTTTACCATACGCCTTGAGGGTATGTACCACATCCAAAGAGAGAGGTATATCAGGATGTACCACAATAGGTTGGTTCATGTGGAATGCGGACACAACCTTTGGCAGAAACTGTGGCCTGGTCCTGAGCTCTGCCCTATCCTCGTGGAATACCAGGTAAGGGCTTTACAAGACAATGCCCCACGCTCAGACACCCGCCTGGCTGAGGCTAAGGCCAGCAGGACAACTGTCTTCCAAGTAAGATGTTTTAACTCTGATTGTTCCAAAGGAACGAACCAAGAGGACTTGAGGAAGGTGAGGACCACATCCAAGTCCCAAGGCGCGGTGGGTGGTACAAAGGGAGGCTGAATCCTCAGCACCCCTTGCAGGAAGGTGTGGACCTCCGGCAACAGCGCCAGTTTCTTCTGAAAAAATACTAACAGAGCCGAGATCTGTACCTTCAAGGACCCCAACCGGAGGCCCAAGTCCAAACTGGCCTGAAGGAATCTTAACAGATTGTTAAGCCGAAATACCGCTGGTGGCAAAGCATTTCTCTCACACCAGGCTATGTACTTCTTCCATATCACATGGTAGTGAGAAGCCGTGACTGGTTTCCTGGCACGCGTCATGGTTGTAATCACAGAGGGATGTAGGCCCTTGAGGCCTAATATCTGCCACTCAACCTCCAGGCCGTTAAACGCAGCCGTGGTAAGTCCTGAAAGACAAACGGTCCCTAGAGGAGAAGATCTTTTCTTAGAGGAAGACGCCACGGGTCTTCTACCTGCATGGCCTGAATGTCCCCTTACCAGGTCCTTCGAGGCCAATCCTTTTTAGCACCCGTGCCAGCAACGGGAGCGGTGGGAACAGGTACACCAGCTGAAAGTCCAAGTCAGGGCATCCACTGCTGCCGCCTCTGGATTCCTGGTCCGGGCACAGTACCTGTCCAGCTTGCAGTTCAACCGTGAGGCCATAAGGTCGATCTGAGGGAGCCCCCAAAGATCTACCAGGTTCTGGAACACGTGAGGGTAAAGTCCCCACTCCCCGGGGTGAAGATCGTGACGACTGAGGAAATCCGCCTCCCAGTTGTCGACTACTGGTATAAAGATGGCCGACAGGGCTTTTACATGGCGTTCCGCACAGGAGAAAATCCTGGAGGTTTACCTCATACAGGGCATGCTCCTTGTCCCTCCTTGGCGGTTGATGTAGGCAACCGTAGTTGCATTGTCCGACTGGACTTGCACCGCCCTGCCCTGCAGCATAGGCTCCGCCTGTAATAGGGCATAGTGAACAGCCCTCAGTTCGAGGTTGTTTATATGCAGCATGGATTCCATCGGAGACCAACGGCCTTGCAGGCGGACTCCCTGTATCACGGCTCCCTAGCCTCTGAGACTGGCATCCGTGGTAATCAGAAGCCAGTCCTGTATCAGGAAGCAGCGACCCGCCAATAGATTTGGCGAATCTAGCCACCACTGCAGGGAGAGTTTGGTCTGCGCAGACAGGCAAATCCTCCTGTGCATCTGCCGGGGGGATCCTGACCACTTTGTGAGGATATCCAGCTGAAAAGTCCTGGAGTGGAACCTGGCATACTGGATGGCTTCGAATGAAGCAACCATCTTGCCCAAGAGCCTCAGGCAGAGGTGCACTGAGACCCAAGGATTTGATAGGACCTCTCTTACCAATTCCTGTAAGGCTGAAGCCTTTTCGGCCGGCAGGAACACCTTCTGCTCCGTGTCCAGGGTCATACCCAGGAACACCATTCTCCTGCTCGGGAGCAACGAGGATTTTGGTATATTTAAAATCCACCCGTGGTCCCTCAGCACCTGCATAGTCAGATTTACCGCGCTTCTCAGGGCCTCCTCCGATCCTGCCTTGATCAGCAGATCGTCCAGGTAGGGTATGACATTCACCCGCTGGAGCCTGAGAAGGACCATCATTTCTGCCATTAGCTTGGTAAAGACGCGCGGGGCAGTTGACAGCCCGAAGGGTAGCGCCTAAAAACTGGTAATGGCTGTTTCCTACAGCAAATCTTAGAAAGACTTGATGGGGAGGCCAAATTTGGACGTGTAAATAGGCGTCCTTGACGTCTACAGAGGCCAGAAACTCCCCTTTTTCCAGGGAGGCAATCACCAACCTGAGCGACTGCATTTTGAATTTGAACACCTGCAGAAAGGGGTTCAGCGACTTCAGATTCAAAATGGGCCTTACTGAACCGTCCGGTTTGGGGACAAGGAACAGGTTTAAATAGTAACCCTGACCTTGTTCCTGTCTTGGTACAGGTAGGATTACCTTGGACAGGAGGAGCTTGTGAATTGCTCCCTGATGGAGCACCTGATCCTCCACTGAGGCTGGAAGGGCCGACTTGAAGTAGCGTCGAGGAGGGGGCCTGGCAAACTCCAGCCTGTAGCCTAGCGAAATAAGACTCCTGGCCCAGGAATCTAGGCACGAGGCGTCCCACACCTTGCTGAAGTGCGACAGTCGGGCCCCCACATCGAGACAGTCTCGTGGTGGGTTCCTCCCACTTCTTCCTACCAACAGGATCAAAGGGATACGCATTTGTGAACCTCTTTGAAAGCTGGATCCTCTTTTCAGGGTTCAGCCAAGCACCTTTAAAAGTACTTTCTAATACCACTTTTACACCGCCGAAAAATCCGGGTCAGACCCGGATCTTCGGCGGTGTAAATCCCTAACGCCGTGTCCCTTTACACGGGACTTCTACCCAGGTCCTGACCTGGGTAGAACACGGCTAGGACCTGGGTAGAGGGCGGTGTAAAAGGGAACGCCGGGTCGGATGACCCGGCTCCCATTTACATGAATGGGGAACGTCCAACTTGCGGACCGCAGCGTCCGCAGGTTGGACGGGTTGTCAGCCTGACACTGACAGCCGGCGCTGCTGTCTGCTATACCCTGCAGACAGCAGCGGCGGCGGGGGAGGGAGGTGAACGGATGCCTGTGTGCGGAATCCATTCACCTCCTGTGCGACGGCGGGGGGAGTGTGCGCGGGGACTGGGGGCAGCCCAGCAGCTTACCTTAGTGCCGGGCTGCCCCCAGCAGCGTTCCGGTCCGGCGGCAGCGGTGATTGGCGCTTGGAGATGACATCATCCTGTCATCTCCAAGCACGGGGGAGGGGGGCGGGTGCGGGCCGGGCTGTCCGCCCGGTGTAAATTGCACTAAACGCCGGGTCGCACCCGGCTTGAACCTGGGTCTAAAAAAGCCTGGTGCGACCCAGCGTTTTGGTGTAAAAGGGGTATAATTCAGCCTGTTCTGGGAAATACACCGGCTGTTTTCTCTGGGTCATGAAAAAGGAATCTCCCTCAGAGGGTTCTTCTATAGAAAGCTCTAACACTTCCCTAATGGCCTTAATTAAAGCCTCAGAACCATGAACTAAAGACTGTTCCTGAACAGTATCCTGTTCATTTGCCCCCTCTCCCACTTCAAGGATGTCATCATCATCAGAGTCAGGGGCCATTGCAGTAGCAGGCCGCTTTGGAGGCTGAGCAGGGGGAGGGGTGAGAATATCAACCCTGGCAGACAACATGCTAATTCCCTTTGCACCCTCTGCTGTGTATTTGCAGAGAGCTGGGAAGCAACAGAGTCCATCAGCGTTTTTATGCTGCTGGCCCAGGCAGGCTCTTGACTATCAGCCTGTGACCCATCCACAAGTTGTGGGGGCACCCCGCTGACCTGAGTGGTTACACCACTGGGCTGTGGCAGCATACACGGCTCACAGGTAACCTGTGACTGTGAAGCTGGAATAAACTTTGTGCTGCACACCATGCATGTTAACGTTTTCACAATGATGAAGCAACAGGACACCCCCAGCAGCGCACACACGCACACACAACACCCACACTTGATGTACTGTAAACTCTACACAGTATAAGTGTAATGCACCTCTGTATTAGAGACTATGGTGTGTGTACAAGTGGTTAACTAGCCAGTGGGGTAGACTCAGAGCAATATGAGGGGACCAGTACACCCTAAACCTTAACTCACGGATTTGAGTGAGCTGGTAACGCACAAAACACACAGTGATATGGCATACACAGTGTAAATAACACAGCTAAGCAACACTTCTGTGCGGTTATAACTTGCTGTCTCTGCCACTGCTGCAAAGGATCAAATCCACCACGCCGCTGAGGAGCTGTAATGGCGACCTCTGGATGCGTGAAGAAGCAGGAAGCAGAGACAGGGCGTGCCCAGCAGAGCCTGGTCCCGCTCTGAGCGAAGCCCCGCCCCCTTTACAAGGAGCTGGCGCTTCCAGTATGTTTAAACTGGCATAAGAAGCGCTTTTCACATAAAATGCTTAAAAAACACCCTGGGCATCCCTGGTGGTCCAGCGGCATAACCCTATGCCAGTGTGATGAGGGGGGGTCGTGCGGTCGAAGCGAGAGGGCCGCCGCTACTGCCGCCGCCATCTTGCCGCACGGAACGGTTTGGGGTGTCCCCTTGTGGGACCCCCAACCTGTACTCACTACAGACGTCTTCGGACCAGTCAGGGGGTGTGCGGCAGCTTGGGGGCCTGCTCGCTACAGCGCAATGCTGTGTGGTGACAGGCCCCACTCAGGACAGATTGTCCTGCAGCAGGGTCAGCTCTGCACCTTAAGAGGTCGGGGACTGACCCTACCCCTGACACCCTCGAAGTAGGACAGCTGCCTGGTCAAAGCAGCGCCCCAAAATAATAAACTAAATCAAATTTGAAGAAAACCTCTGGAGCATCCAGAAGCACTGCCTCTCCTGAAGCACATTTTTCTAAACTGACTAGTGGAGGGGGATAGAGGGGAGGAGCCAGTGCACCCACACTGAAAGCTTTAATGTGCCTGTCTCTCCTGCGGAGGATCTCTACCCCATAGTATACAACCCAGTATCCCATTGGACGGTAGAGAAATAATGGATGCGGTCATTAGGATGACAGTCAAAAGATCAACTACTATTGGTCGAGAGTCAAAAGGTCAACATGGAAAAAAAGGTTGATCTGAAGTTTTTCTACTAAGCGATTCTGATGGGTCTCGCCATCTATAGCAGTTACTGCTTTTATGGGATTCAGGATGATTTCGTCACACTTCTATGCACTACATGTAGTCTGGCAATGGAAGATTGAAGTCAGCTGGCGGTTTGTAAATTGTGTGAGCGGTTAGCAGTTGGGTGTGGAATAGATATAGTTAACTTCCACTCTTTGCGGTAATTCTGTTCTAAAACCCTCTAGATCTGATATCTGAACTACAGGAATAATTCTGACTGTCATTCCGTTATCATCTTCTCAAACTGCGCAGAATATGACATTCCTTTTTATATTGCCTAAAAAGTAAAAACCCCAACCTGTCATTCTTCTACCGATACATAAGGACAGATCCCGTTAGCTGCGAGTGTCCGCCACAATATGGTTCTGTGCTCACCTAGGATTACTAAAAGGTAGGAAATATTTTTTGATGATTGCTCTGAATGAAGCCATGAACTCTGGGAACTGTGGAAATGAGGGTAGGGGTGGGCACAAAAGGAATATCACTGTGACATGCCCACCAGGCTGATCCCTACTAGAGGCTTAATGTCGCACAAGTTTGGTCACGTTGACAATACTGGTGCGCATTGACTTTTTTTTTACCTGCTGACCGGAGAGTTCGGTAAATGTGAAAGAGAACATTACATGGGTCATCTAAGCAAACACTTGAACGTGACAATTAATGAAAGAACAAAATGTACATTTTCATCACTCACATCTTAAAGATATCTATCTATATTTATTAGTGTATGTATGTGTGTAACAAACACACATTTGCAGATCATAAAATGGTTCTGTTTCTTTATTCGCATTTGTTTTGGGAACCAATTGAAATATATCAGCAATAATGAATTTTGCGTAGTTATTTTCTCTGAAAAGAGCAATGACCTTGAGAAGTCAAGGAGCAATACAGAGATCAGAAAGTACAAGCTGTACTGGTGTGTGCTCTTTGCAGCATATACAGTGGCCTAGGGCAGGATAAGCCACTAGAACAAGAGGTGGAAAACAATGCTACTGAAGAGCGGATAGAATTTTTAGCATGCCAAGTTACGGAATAGTGTATTGTGGAGGGCAAGATTTCCTTCTTTCCTCGGCTGTCACATGAAAAATGACACATATCTGCCCAGGATGTAGGGAAAACTTTTTGCCCATTGGCAAACATGCCACATTATTTATTAGCAGTTTAACTGAAACTACAATGGTTAAATGACTGTAGAAACCTAGAGGAGCATAAGGTACATTGCACTTCGCTTCAGTTACCTCTTTCTCTCTCTTTATATTTATATTTGTGTAAAGAAACTGTGCACGGGACTCATGTACAATGCAGTTTGTGTTAGGCCAAGAAAACAGCACAACAGTGATAATAGACTTAATTTATTCCAGCATGGGAAGCACGATTAGGACCTTTGAAAATACGCTGGGCTATATCTCATAAGTCATTTGACTGTCTGTAACAACACATTTTATACCTATTTATAATTGTAAAGTGCAATGGAACCTGCTGCGCTGTATAAGAACGTTATTAATAATAATAATAATTATAATAATAATAATGTTGCTATATACAAGGAATTTTGAAGTCTAGAGAACACATAGATTGTAGGTAATGTTTATCTGGGTATAGTTTGCATAACGTGAAGGGTATGATTGATGTTGCTTTCCTTTGTTTAGGTTTTGTGGTTACATTGTATGTAATAAGCCAGGATGCCATGTAAAAAAGTGTGATGCTAAAGTGAAGGACGGAATCTTTGTTGGTCCACAAATCCATCAACTTCTTAAAAGATGAATACTTTGACCAAGTCCTCCAGGTTAATAAGAAAGTGACTTGGGAAGACTTTAAATGGTGTTGTGCATTGCAGGCTGAGTGTAATGCTGTGTCTGAATAGACCCCCAAGTACCATGTCTTCCGCATAGACAGATCAGCAGACTACCTAATGGTAGAGTCCGCCCTGTGTGCAGGAAAGCTATATTGAGATAATGAAAGTACCCAATTTAGGGCCAAATTCAGTAGGAATATCATATGAAAAGCTGCTTGCAGTAGCATAGAATATGCTATCCTTAAGAAATGCAAATAAAAGAAAATGTGCATACCACCCCCAGCCTGCATTTGCGATTAGGAGAGACACAGCTATCGGTAGCAATGATCTTCTGCGACTGCAGCCGAAGTATAACCTTACTCAGCCTGCCTGTTACAGCCCGATTTGCGAGGCCAAGGAAACTGCACCTCATACCGCAGTCCTTGGTCTGGTCACTGGCCTGGCCAAGGAACAGTGGCGATACGCCTCAGTTTACAAAAATGCATCCCATCCAATCAGGCCCTTCAATTTCTCTAAAGTTACCAAACACAAGAACTTTTAGCAACACTTCATTTGGAAAGGCTGGCACACCCTCCTCCAGCACCTGACCCTTTTTAAAACCACATTAAAAAAGGCATAACTAAGGCCAGCACAAAATAAGGAATTTGGTACTCACCGGTAATTCCCTTTCTCCGAGGTAGCAGGGGACACTGCAGTCATCACGTGTGGGATAGTATGGTGTACTGGAGGAGTCGGCACTTTAAGAAAATTTAAGTGTGGCTGGCTCCTCCCCCCTCTATCCCCACCCAGACCTCAGTCTAAAAAAACGTGTCCGAGAGGAAGATGATAGGGCAAGCACCCGACAGGAGGAGGACACATCCATTCATAGAGAATATGGAGATTAGAATCCAACACACATCAACTGTTTTAACAGACATAGGTATCAACAGACACATTAAAACATATAGAACAATAGGAGTAGAAGAACTACTAACAGAACATTCAACCTGCAAGTTCCATTTACTGGATAACGACCCCCCGGAACCAGGGGATATTTTTATGATCAGCATGGCAGGAAGACCAGTGCTGGGAGGGCGTGCAGTGTCCCCTGCTACCTCGGAGAAAGGGAATTACCGGTGAGTACCAAATTCCTTATTTCTCCCTCGGATAGCAGGGGACACTGCAGTCATCACGTGTGGGAATAATACCCAAGCACTACTCCCGGGTGGGAGAGCACTGGGATTCCTGCAACACTGCCCTTCCAAATGAAGCCTCAGAGGAGGCGAAGGTGTCAAACTTGTAGAACCTTGCGAATGTATTCACACCTGCTCAGGTAGCCGCCCTACATACCTGAGCCAGGGAGACTCCCCTAGCTAGGGCCCAGGACGTGCTGACTGACCTTGTGGAGTGAGCAGAAATGCCAGGCGGAACCTGTCTGTGAGCCTGTACATAAGCTTCCTTAATGGTTAGGCACAGCCAACAGGACAGCGTCTGTTTGGAAGCTGGCCACCCTCTTTTTTCAGCTCCATAAAGAACAAAAAGATTATCTGATTTTCTCAGGGCAGCTGTACGTTTTAGATAAATCCGAAGAGCACGGACTACATCCAGTAATTTTAAATTTTCAGAAAGAACTGGAATTACTATCGGTTCGTTCACATGAAAGGACGACACCACCTTCGGCAAAAATTCCTTGCATGTCCTTAATTCGGCTCTATCTTTATGGAAGATCAGGAAAGGTTCTCGGCACGATAGCGCCCCCAACTCTGACACCCGACGTGCAGAGGCTAAAGCTAACAACATGACAGTCTTCCATGTGAGATATTTTTGGTCAACCGAGATAAGGGGTTCAAAAAAGGTCTGACTTGAGGAAGTTCAAGACCAGCGGTAGTTCCCAGGGTTCAGTTGGAGATACAAAAGGGGGTTGTATTCTAAGTACCCCTTTTAGAAAAGTCTGCACCTCCGGGATGAGAGCTAATCTGCGGTGGAAAAAGATAGAGAGTGCAGAAATTTGCACCTTTAAGGAACCCAACCGCAGGCCAGAGTTCAACCCTACTTGTAGGAACTGTAGTAGTCTGGACAAACTAAAGACCGCCCTGGGAAATTTCTTGGACTCACACCAGCTGACATAGGATTTCCATATCCTATGGTAGTGTGCCGATGTAACCCCCTTTCTGGCTTTAAGCATGGTTGGGATTACAGATGATGGAATTCCCCTTCGTTTTAGCAGGTCGGCCTCAACAGCCAGGCCGTCAAATGTAGATGCTGTAAGCTTTGGTAAGCGAATGGTCCCTGTTGAAGCAGATCTGGCCGCATTGGAAGACGCCAAGGGTCGTCTATCAACAGGAGCTTGAGGTCGGAGTACCACGACCTTCTCGGCCAGTCTGGTGCCACCAATATGACTGTTGTGGCCTCCCTCTTTATCTTCTTGAGGACTCTTGGAAGAAGAGGGAAAGGAGGAAAGATGTAGACTAGCCTGTACGGCCACGGAATGGACAATGCGTCCACCGCCAGCGCCGCTGGATCCAGTGACCTGGCACAATAGAGAGGTAGCTGATGATTCAGTCTGGAAGCCATCAGGTCTACCTGTGGGGTCCCCCCACCTGAGGGTGATCTGTTGGAACACCTCCGGGTGGAGGGCCCACTCCCCTGGGTGGAAATCCTGGCGGCTGAGATAATCCGCCTGCCAGTTCTCCACCCCTGGTATGAAAACTGCCGAGAAGTCCGTCGCATGAGCCTCTGCCCATTCCAAAATGGGTCGAACCTCCTTCATGGCAGCACGGCTCCTTGTGCCCCCCTGCTGATTTATGTAGGCTACTGCGGTCATGTTGTCGGACTGGATCCTTATGGAGCGTCCCCTGAGGAGATCGTGCCCCTGTGCCAGGGTCAGTCTGATGGCCCGTAGCTCCAGAATATTTATGGGAAGCTTGGCCTCCTGCGGTGACCATCTTCCCTGGAACCTGTGGTTCAGAGCTACGGCTCCCCAGCCTCGGAGGCTGGCGTCTGTCGTCACCATTGTCCAAGTGCACAGCTTGAAGCTGCGGCCCTGCAACAGATGTGGGGTATGGAGCCACCATCGAAGTGATGTGCGTGTTTTCTGTGACAGAGAGATTCTCTTGTGGATCTGCAGGTGTGATCCCGACCACTGGGATAACAGATTTTCCTGAAAGGTTCGGGAGTGGAAACGCCCGTATGGGAGGGCCTCGAATGAGGCCACCATCAGTCCCAACAGGCGGGTACAAAGGTGTGCAGAGACTGTGCGTAGTTGCAGAATCTGACGTACTCTTAGCTGAAGGGTCCTGATCTTGTCCAACGGTAGGAATACCCTTTCCTGAACTGTGTCCAAGATCAGGCCCAAGAACTGAAGTCCCTGAGATGGATATAGTTGTGACTTCTTGAAGTTCATAATCCAACCGTTTTGGACCAGAAAATTGCAGGTTAGGAGGGCGTCTGCTGCCAATTTTTCTGGAGAGGGTGACTTTAAAAGAAGGTCGTCTAAATAAGGTATGATGGTAACCCCCTTTAGACGAAGCGCCGTTATCATACAAGACAGTACTTTGGTAAACACCCTCGGGCGGAGGAGAGGCCAAACGGTAGTCCTCTGAACTGGTAATGATTGTCTTGTATGGCGAACCTGAGAAACCTCTGATGTGGTTCCCAGATGGGTATGTGTAGGTATGCGTCCTTGATATCTAGGGAGAGAAGAAATTCTCCCTTCTCCAAGGACGCCACTACTGAGCGAATTGACTCCATTTTGAACTTGTGATAGAACACAAATTCGTTCAGATTCTTTAAATTGAGAATCGGCCGGACGGAGCCGTCCGGCTTTGGTACTACAAAGATGCTTGAATAGTACCCGGTGCCCTTTTGATGTGCTGGAACCGGGACAATCACCTTTGAAGAGAGGAGTGATTGAATTGACCCACAAAGGGCTGAAGCTGTTTCTTCTGAAGATGGAAGTCCTATTGAAAAAAACAAGTTTGGAGGAGGGGCAGTGAGCTCCAGCTTGTAACCCTGAGTCACAATCTGAAGTGCCCAGGCATCTTTGCAGTGGGACTTCCAGGTGTCTGCAAAGAATAATAGCCTGGCGCCCACCTCGGGATTCCCTAGGTGAGCTGGGAGACCGTCATGCCACTAACTTCTCTGTGGTCTTGGTGTCTCTAATAGTGGCGGCTGCTGAGGGTTGGGCTGTTCTGGCCCCACGGCCACGGCGGCCTCTGTAGGAAGGGAAACCTCCTCTGGACCTACCTCTAAAGCCCGCGTTCCCTCGAAAGGAACGAAAGGTAGTGGACACAAACGGCCTTTTTGGAGGCGGAGCAGATGAGGGAAGAAACGCAGACTTCCCCCCTGTTGCTTGGGAGATAAGCCTGTCTAGATCAGGCCCAAAGAGCATGTCTCCCCCGAAGGGAAGAGCCTCCACGGCCTTTTTGATTTCTGGTTCAGCTTGCCATGAACGCAGCCAGACTGAACGTCTGGCCACCACCGCAGAAGCTGAAGCCTTTGCTCCTAGTATAGAAATATCAGAGGCAGCCTCCCCTATGTAGGAGGACGCATCCCTGATGCACTCTGCTAAAGAGATTAGTTCATCTCGGGGAGTATTTTGTTCTAAACCAGTAACAAGATCAGAAGCCTATTTTTCCATTGCTCTTGCAACCCAAGCAGATGCCAGAGCAGGGCGTAACAGAACTCCTACGTTGGTATAAATGTTTTTGAGAGAACTATCCAAACGTCTGTCCTGTGACTCTTTTAGGGACACCGCTCCCGGGATAGGGAGTGTGGTCTTCTTAGATAAGCGTGAAAGGGACACATCTGGGGTGGGAGGAGTCTCCCATTTTTCTCTAGATGCATCTGAGAAGGGGTAAAGGACCTTCAATCTCCTGGACATTTGAAACTTTTTATCCGGAGACTTCCAGACTGTTAAAAGAGGGTTGTCTAACTCATCTGAGTCCGGGAAAGTTAGGGGCTGCTTTTGGATTCTGCCAAAAATGGACACCTGAGGAGGTGCGGATGTATCGGCAATGTGGAAAGTGTCACGGATCTCCCTGATCAGACCTTCCACTCCCTGGACCTCATCCTCTGGAAGATCGTCCCCTGCGGGATCCTGAGCTAGATCAGGAGGGAATTCCCCCTCTTCTAAGGGAATACAATCATCTGCGTCGTCCGCCAGGACTATGACCTGAACCGCCCTTCTCTTCACCGCGGGTGAGGAAGGTCTAGTCTGGGAGTAAGCCGACACAGACTGTTTTAGGGAGTCAACAGACTGAATAAGGGATGAAGCCCATAGAGGCTCAGAAGTAGCTAACTGAGACAGATGGGAGTGAAAGACTTCCCTGTCCTTTCTAGAAGCTTCCATCTCAGCAGTAAAACTGGAGAGAAGGGTCTGTAAAACCTCCCCAGGACATGGGGTGTTTGGCTGGGACCCAGGGGACCTGGGAGTAACAGCAACCTTGCAGAATTCTAGTATAGCAGGGGCCGCACAGGGAAACACCCTTCATATGCGGCGTATACTGCTCCTTGCACTCCTTACAGGAGTACACCTTTTGTGCTGCTTTGGATGTAGCCCTTCCTGCCATACTGACAAAAGTTTTAAGCACCCCACACGCACACAATACACAGACACAAGCACTCCCTAGCACCACTTAACACAGTGAGAAGCCCGAGGCCTGAGTGCCAATAGGGAGAGAGGAGCCAATCCTGCCCCCGATGTGTATTGTGTATGGGGATAACCCCTGCTGACTCACAGTACAGTTGAGGTCCCAGGGGAAGCGCTGTAACCACACAGGAGCCGGTATACTGGGACTGCAGGTGTCTGAGACTGCTGGAGCAGTGGAGAGAAGCTGCGTTCCGGGCAATGGCGGCCGCTGAGAGAGACGCCGATGCTAGCTCCGCCTCCTTGATGCGGACGCTTCCCGCGCCGATCTGTAGGCGGAAAATACAAGCGCAGCCGTGTCAGCGCTGTGCGCGACCTAAAATGGCTGCGGCCGGCTGACACTCTCTCCCCAGCCAGTGCGCTAACTTCTGGCTGGTCCCCTTTTCTGTGTTCCTGGAGAAGGCAGAGGAGGCATGACCTTGGACCCGGAACGCTCACTGCGTGCAGCTGCGGCGGGTCCCCAGAGCGGGTGCTCTGGTGGTCTTTTGGTAGCAGAGGAACACTGCGTGCAGCGTCGACTGTACCTCTCCAGGGTTCCTCTTCACAGGCAGACCGTCCTGTCTGCCTGCCTCTAACATAAAGTTTAAATAAAATTAATAAAGAAATAAAAAACCTAATCTCCCTCAGGAGACCCTTGCCCAGGAGTCCGACTCCTCCGGGCACTTTTTTAAGACTGAGGTCTGGGTGGGGATAGAGAGGGGAGGAGCCAGCCACACTTAAATTTTCTTAAAGTGCCGACTCCTCCAGTACACCATACTATCCCACACGTGATGACTGCAGTGTCCCCTGCTATCCGAGGGAGAAAGAGGAAATCCTAGAGGAGAATGCAGGGAGATGTAGTTACATTACACAGTAACTGCTGGTCAACAAAACAGCTTAATCTTTACAGAAGAAAGAACACAGACTACCAGGCTCTGCTTTAGGTTATGGCCTCCATACACTAGTCCGACATGTCTTAAGGACAAGTCGGACCAGTTTGCCCTTGAGAGCCTCCAGCCAGCTCCCCGGGAGGCTCGCTTATGATTTGGCACTTCATGCAATTTATTGCATGTAATCCTGGGGAGCTGCTGCGGCCAATCTGCTATCAGCCAGCCTTTTCAAAATAAGTTTTCAAATAAAGCAGCACTTCCCGCCACACAGTCGTGCAAATAGCGCTACAAGCTCACAGCCGCTGCTGCTGCACATAGGTGTGTGCCAGCTGTGCTTCACCGCTGGCACACACCTACGGATCGGAACACCACATCACGGGTGCTCAAGAGCACTCACGATGTGCCACTGATGGGTCCGATCCGATAGATTTGATGTGCAGCAAGTCCAACCTCCCCACGGGACCACACATCAGGTCGGAGGGGATGTCAAACACATACGATTTAGGACGATTTCTCGTCTGGCTCGGGCAAAACCTCTTTTACAATGACGAGATTACTAAAATACACGGTACTTATGTATTATCTGGGCTCCCATGTTAAATGCACCCCATTTTTTCATACCCCTACTATCCAACTACGCATGGAGTTGATTTTATATAGTGTGGCGAGCGCAGCGAGCCACCGTGCCCGAAGCGTGGCGAGCGCAGCGAGCCCCGCGAGGGGACGTGGTCTCATAAGAAAATCGGGAGCCCAGATATTACATAAGTACCAAATACACAATATGCTAGTGCAGTTCACAAACTACAACTAATAAACCCATTCTAAGGCCATACTCATGATTGGCCTCAATTTAGTAAATGTACAGTAGAACTTTTTTTTTAGAAAAGACAACAAATTAAAAAGTATTTATTTATTGTAATCTCGAGTAAGTAAAGCAAGACATTGGTTCCCCCAGCACATTGAATGGTATTAGTAACCAATCTTGAACACTACATGATAATAGAATTCAGAGATATTGGTTACATATACCTGCGCAGGTGTATGATATGCCCCCAAGCCTTGGGGCATATCATACACCTGCGTAGGTATTTGTAACCAATATATCTGAATTCTATTATCATCTAGTGTTCAAGATTGGTTACTAATACCATTCAGGGTACTTGTGTATTATCACGGCGCCCCCGATTTCCATCGCAGGGCATTGTACAACCACAAAATCACGTCGCATCGCATGCCATGCCATATGATCACATGCGATGCGATGAGACGCGATTATACCCGATTTTTTATTGTACAGGCACCCAGACCCGATTTTACATTGTACACCGGCCCTGATGGGTAATGACAATGTTAAATGCCCCCCCATTGGTAACGCCACCCCACTATCAATGCCAACCCGAAGCGTGGCGAGCGCAGCGAGCCCGCGTGGGGCGGCGGTACGCGTCCTCCGACCTTTTCATACCCCCACTATCCACATCGGCGTGGAGTTGATCATATATAGTGTGGCGAGCGCAGCCAGCCCGAATTGTGACGAGCGCAGCGAGCCCCGCGTGATACTTGTGAAGTAATGTACGTGCGCTCGCCACGCTTCGGGCTTGTTGGCTCGCTGCGCTCGCCACACTATAAAGAATCATCTCCACGCCGACGTGGCTAGTGTGGGTATGAAAAGGTCGGAGGACGCATAACGCTGTGTTTGCCACGCTTCGGGTTGCCGTTGATAGTGTGGTGGCGTTAACAATGGGGGGGCATTTAACATTGTCATTACCCATCAGGGTGGAGATACAATTAAAAATCAGGTCTGGGTGGGCATTTAACATTGAAATCGCGTCGCATCACATGCCATTATAATGGCATGCGATGCGACGCGATATTAAAATTGTACACTCATCCCGGGAAAAGCCTCAAATCGGGTCCATCGCATACCTTAATTAGTGGTATGCGATGCGACGCGCGCCGTGATAATACACAAGTACCCCATTCAGTGTGCTGGGGGAACCAATGTCTTTCTTACTTACTCAGTATTAACCCCTCCCTTGCTTGCACCTGAATGGTATTACTGAACTAATTTGAGCATCAACCACTATCTGTATGTTTATTGGGTACTCTTTAACTAGAAGGACGCCCATCGCATGTACTAAAAAAATCGCATGCGATTTCCCATAGGGAACAATGTTAAATGTCCCAATTGACCCAATTTTCCATAGGGAACAATGTTAAATGGCCCACAGAGGCCAAATAGGCACCCTGAAGTGTGAAATGGCCCCCCCAATTGTTAACGCCACCCCACGATCAACGTCAACCCGAAGCGTGGCGAGCAGCAGCGGTACGCGTCCTACGACCTTTTCATACCCCCACTATCCACGTCGGCGTGGAGTTGAGAATAGAAAATGTGGCGAGCGCAGCGAGCCCCGCGAGGGGACGCGGACACCTTCACAGGTATACGCGTCCCCTCGCGGGCTTCACAGGTGTCCGCGTCCCCTCGCCACGCTTCGGGCTCGCCACACTTTCTATTCTCAACTCCACGCCGACGTGGATAGTGGGGGTATGAAAAGGTCGTAAGACGCGTACCGCTGCGCTCGCCACGCTTCGGGTTGATCGTGGGGTGGCGTTAACAATTGGGGGGGCCATTTCACACTACAGGGTGCCTATTTGGCCTCTGTGGGCCATTTAACATTGTTCCCTATGGAAAATCGGGTCAATTGGGACATTTACCATTGTTCCCTATGGGAAATCGCGGTCATCGCGTTGATCGCATCGCATGCGATGCGACCGGCGCAATTTTTTACCTTACGATGCCCACGATCAAAATCGTAGGCGCCCTTCTAGGTAAAGAGTACCGTTTATTGTAATCTCCCCAGCCACAGATTGTGAATTACTCTTATTCATGTACTAGAACACAAACAGTGGAGACACTGACAGATGATGTGTGTAGTATTCTCCAAGTGTTTAACATAGGTCTTCATATTGAACTATGATCGAAGGATTGAGGCACGCTATTTTCATCTAACATAAGGTTTCGGTTTAATTATTTTAAAAAAACGTAATGATCTGAAATCAAATCAATCAACAATTGTTTTCACCTATGAACACACGAGTCACTGGCAGCCAATTACAGCACTATAATGTAGAGTTTAAGCCCTTCAGTGGTGGTTTTTTTTAGGGAGCGCTCCCCACTGGGCGAGTTTTTTATGGGGAGCGCTCCCTTAAAAAAAAAAAAAAAACACCACTGTCTCCCTGGGGCCGGAAAGCCGATAATCATCCCTCTTTGCAATTCTGAAAATCACCCCTTTTACCCGAATGCTTTTAGTCTAATTCCGTCAGCTGTAAAGTGTGTCCGGTCCAGTGATGATTTACACTCGTAATGGGATAGACACCATAGGGTTTTTGGATATTGGTAAAACATAGGGAAAGGTTGAATGTAGTGCATTGTGAAATATCCACAAAAATGAACCGGTTACAAAAAATATTTATGGCTTTTTCACCTTCATTTACACAAATGAAAGAACACTTTATATATCCCTTTCACACCAGAAATGCAAAGACCAACCCAGGAATTAAATTCCAGGGACATGCAGGGACATTCCCGAGCTGGGACCCATTCACATATGCTTTTGAAGCAGTGACATCCAGGGTCGGCACCATTCACACTGAGGGCCTTATCCTGGTTCACTCTCCGAGGCAAATTCCTTCTCAAATGGACAAAACCATGTGCACTACAGGTGGGGCAGATGTAACATGTGCAGAGAGAATTAGATTTGGATGCGTTATTTTGTTTCTATGCAGGGAAAATACTGACTGCTTTATTTTTACACTGCAATATAGATCTCACTTTGAGGTAAAACCCCACCCAGATCTAACTCTCTCTGCACAAGTTACATCTGCCCCACCTGCAGTGCACACGGTTTTGTCCTTCTAAGAAGGAATTTGCCTCGGAAAGTGAATCAGGATAAGGCCCTCATATAGGCTAACCCTATCCCCCCACACACACACCTGTAGCCTAACCCTAACCATACACACCTGTAGCCTAACCCTATCTATACACACACAAACCTGTAGCCTAACCCTATCCATACACACACCGAGACGCAGCCTAACCCTATCGATACACAACAACACACCAATAGCCTAACCCTATCCATTCACGCCTGCAGCCTAACCATAGCCCTAAACTTTCATAAACCCTGGCCTGCAGCATAACTGTAGTGGGAAAATCTGGTTAGGGGGCGTGGTCAGCTGGGAGGGGTGTGTGTGATATGTGGTGGGAGTATCCCCTCCCCCTTGGCTGACCACGCCACCTCACAGGATCCCGCCCCCCTTTAGAGCTGCTTTGAGAAATTTCCTTGGCTGGTTTAAAATCCCAATCCGCACCTGCAAGGCACCATCATAAACATATAAAGCAACAATAACTATTTGGGGTGTGGTGCAAAAGGTCAGAATACAGAATGTTGACATGCCCAAGTGAACAGTCACCACGTACATGTAGCATTTTTATAGGGGCTTCTATCCATGTGTGGTTTCACAGTAAGGGGTGTCCATGTGCAGACTCCACCTGGGCCCACTCCTCTCTGAGCCACAGTAGATTCTGGCATTGTGCACGGGTCTCCAGAAACATGGCTCCTGCCATGTACAGGTGACTAACCTCTGCTGCACATGCACATAACACTGGGAAAATGGCTGCAGTGCCATCTTATGGGTAGTTTCTGTTGCAGCTTCAGCAGAAATATCTACTGAAGACACTACATCAGAACAATCCAGAAAGGAAGCGTAGACTTTCCTCAGCTTACAGTTAACATTTTTCTTATAATTTAAGCAATCATGTAAGTGTACAATGCCAAGGGGGGGGGGGGGTTAAACAGGACCTCAGAGCAGCATGACGCATGGAAATATTCAGGGACACAGCTAACGTGTCTGATCTATTGTAGCTTATGTTCCATCAGGTGACCTAACGACCTCAAAACAATAATAAGCAGTACATGACTATAATTATCATAGCAATACTAATTTATATTACAAACCGTATTGAACACTCTCATAGCTTGGAAATTAGCAGATCCATATTTTAAACAAACAACTTATCAAAAGCAATTAGAAAGACGAGGCTGTTAGAAGGAAATTAGCATTTAAAATAAAACACTTGTGAGGCATCGTTGGCAAATGAGAGCTACATCGAAGCAGAATTAATATATGTTCTAGTCAAGGTTTAAGTGAGCTGCAAATCGTCTTATGATGGGTTCATTATGTTCCCGCAACACCCCCAAAAATGCTTCCATAACTTCAGGATTAGACAAAATAATTAGTTCGTTTAGCAAATTAAAGGAAAGAACACAGTTTTTTTTTGTGTTAAGTAATAGTATATCAAGTGTAATTATCATGTATGTGACTTTAGAGAAATACGGATGCATTCATACCGACAATACAAAAGGCTTCCTTCTTTTCATCGAGGAATACAGTTTAAACTTAACATCCGCAGGGGAATTGTGATGGACCACGGTTTTCCTCACCAGAACAAAATATTCAATTGAGTGTATTAATAGGATACTGCATTTAATCACAATAAGAAAACCAAGAACATACTGTAAAATGGCCTGGGACTGAAAGATACATTATGAAGGCAATAAAGAAAATACTGAATGCTTTCACATCAAAACCTGCCATTAGCCAATAACAGCATAATACATGCAGAGGGGCCACATACACTCTGCGTTATATGGTGGCTTGTTTCTACTCTGATTGGATGGTAACATTTTAACCCTTTCAGTGCCAAGTGGATTTGTCAAATTAGGTGTGAAACTTGGCAAGCAAACTTTTTTTTTTTAACTTGGCTTGAAACATTTGCATCACAAAGTATGCAGAAAAAAGTGCAAATATAAAATACAATAGTACATAGGAGATGATCAGTTCTGCATTTGAGAAGCAAACATTTTATTCATCCAGTGGCGGAACTACAGAGGCTGCAGCTGCTATGGGGGCCCGGTGGCTGGGGCCCCATGGACATCAAACAATCTCGAGAGCTGTGGCGGCCGCCTGCTTGTGCGTGATTCGACACCGCAGGGCTCTCTTAATATTTACCCTTTGATCGTACAGCTGCCACTGCAGGGAGAGCCGGGCAGGGGATGGAGCCGCGCGGGAGATGCTGGGTGCCGTGCGGGAGAAGCAGGAATGACATGCCTGCTGGTGCCTGCCCCGTGGCTTGACAAACAGAAGGCCGTCCACCCCCGCTGCCAGCTTAGCTGAGTGCCTGGGACAAGAAGCGAGGGAGAACTTGAAGACTGTCCTGCTGGCTGCTGCTGGTGAGCTGGCCTACTACGCATGAACATGTTGCAGCAGCAGCAATATTATATTGAAATAATACATTTCAATTGTTTTATTTACAGTTTTCATTTGTTTTTTTTAGGTGTTTATCTGAACTATACAAATGTATGTTTGCTACGATGCGACATGCTGCGCCGGGCTGTGACTATTCACAGGTGGTGATCATACCATTAGAAAGGAATGGAGCGATCACCAGCTACAAATAGTCACAGGCCAGCACAGCATGCCGCATCACAGCAAACATTAACATGGCATAACTATGGTCCTGCAGACCCCGTGGTGGCTTGATGGAGCCAGCATCGGCAGTGTCTGCGGGACTGCTAAAATGATGTTGCATTACGGTGTGTTACATAATGGGTAATTGGGTGTGTTGCATAATGTTTAAGGGGCATCACGGTGTGTCGCATATTGTGTAAGGGGCTGCTGCTGGCCGCAATGCGCCCCATCCGCTGGTCCTCGCGCATGTGCAGTATTGGCTTTGGTGCAGTGCATGACGAAGCAGCCCATAGAGGCACAGGAGGGTAAGGTGCCAATCGCACAGGACAAGTATGGTGAATGCGGACCCTCAGGATGACTATAGCAGAAATATTTGTATATGCTATGAGGGTGTGCTACCAATGGACATGGGAATGTGAGAACATTTAGAGAGAAAAGAGTTTGTCCCACCATATTAAGGACAAACTCTTTTCTCTCTAAAAACCTATAGAGGCATCCAGGAGAGAGGGAACACCTCCCAGTAGGATTGCTTTTGGTGACTGTCACCAATCACAGTGTAGCCAGTGAAGTCAATCTTACTACATTAAGCAGAGCTCTCTCAGCCAATCAGTGGCGGCCCAGATGAAAACAGGACAAATCGGAGCGGTGTATGGGCACCTTTAGGCTATTGATTGCTCTTCCATAGTAACGACCTGCAATAGGCCAAGGCAGACAAATGCAGTCATTCCTCCAAAATGAATTCATAAGCCCAATTATCCTGCATCTGTACTTTGTTTGTGTTAAACTTTACATCCAAAACAAACAAGAAAATCCCAATCTAATTATTTATCTTGGCAGAAATGCTGGCTGCACAGGCAGAAAACTGTTCTGGCGCCAATTTCTTATTCTTCTTCATTGCACAATGTGCCATTGCTTTTACTTGAGCAGTCAAATGACTTCCCTAGGAATGTTGCAGTGTCTCTGGCAGGCTCTATATACTGTGCATCTGTCAATGAAATGTTTCCTGCAATCCCACTTTGGTGACATGTTTTCAAGTAGAATGTATTACGTTTAAGGAAAAAAACAACTCTATTGATGCAGAGAGAACAGCTTTACAATATACACATGCAGTACTTTTGGAAGACCAGACTTATGCTGTGTACACACAGTACAATCCAGCATGAGATTTTGACTATACAGTCGAAAATCGCATGCAGATCGCACAGGTTTTTTTACCTTGCGTTCCCGATGCGTGCTCCCGTAGCAGCACAAATCGAAACCCAGATAGACAGGGCAACAATTACTATATAGTGCAGATTGCTATCTCTGTACTTTTTACATACAATTCATACAAAGATTGTATAGCACTGGAATCAAGTCGAATAGCAAGGGAATCTCACCATTTGTACACGGATCCCATACACTAATCAGAGATCACGCATTCGATATGCCGGCAACTGGTCACCAGGGAGCTGCTGTACCGTATGAGATACATTGTTGATGGCCCTTTAGTATACGACTTATCGCATGTGACCCCCAGCAAGTGCTGATGGTTGGGACAAATCTAACACATGCAGCACTTGCAATCTCTGGAGCCGATCACGACCGTGCATCAGATCGGAAGTTATGCACATAGGATTTGGGCGCTTTTCACCAGATTTCTCAGCTGGATCCATCAGAATTGGATGAAACCAGTCCAAATTGTATAAGTGCATGGCCAGATATAGTTTTCAAGCTTAATGCTGTACTTCCAATGAGAAAACATTGGATCTTTTCTTCTATGTATACAAGGTATGCGGTCACTAGGTCGACAAGGGGATTGTCAACATGCATTGGGCCGACCACTGAAGGTTGACATGCATCAAGGTCGACACACCTGAAGGTCAACATGGGCTTAGGTCAACAGGTCGCACCGTGCCCGAAACATGGTGACCACAGCAAGCCATGCGAGGGGACGCAGTGCACTTTTAGTGCCCATGTAGACATAAAAAAATGGGGAAACCCCATGTCCACCTTTTGACTGTTGACCTCGCCCATGTCTACCTAGTGACCTTCAGGTGTGTCAACCCAATGCATGTCAACCTTTAGTCTTGTCATTGTATGTTTTCTATTAAATTCTAATGTAAAGACAACAAGAACCTAAAAAAAGGACATTCAACTAGTTACCGGTTGAGCCTGTGTAAGGTGTCCGGAGCTATTCAACTGAAAAGGAATGACAGACAGAAAGATGCATTTGCCATATGAAAATGTAATTAAGAAACAAACATTGTCACCATTCACTTCACAAGTCCAGTAAAAATAGAAGTGACCGATAAGAAACCAAACAGACTGACAAACCCTTGCAAAATAAACCTGGGATGATAATGAATGAAATACTACCAGCTGGGGTGGGGCAATATACAGTTCAGTCCGTCATGCAGATGGGTGAGCATTTGAATTTGCCCGCCCAGCGGTGATGCTATTCATCATTACTCCATCATTCGCCATGTGAAATTTGCACCTAAGAGGCAACTGCGGCTCATAGAAAAGCATTAAAAAAGCGTTGAGATTCTGCACCGCGGGTATGTCTTGCTGCACCAAACAGGCACTAGGGACCATATCACATCAACGATGAGTGCGGTTATAACTATCTGCAAACAACATTTTTACAGGCCTACTGTATTGCTGGTACACACCCGCCGTTGTGCCCGTGTTATATCGGACGGACGATATATCAACCAGTATGTACTGGCATTAGGTTATCTACATATTCTATTCTGGGTTGAAATTATATTTTTCAATTTTGATAGGGTAATACACCCTACGATCATCTGTATATTTGATATCCCCTTTACTATGGAAATACATTTATGGAAGCTTATGGATATGGTCGAGGCTATCCAATTTGCCCCAATACCCAGCACTTAATTGGGGATTGTACCCCAGGTGCCTCAGTCATGCAATGCATAATACCCAGAGAATAGTTTAGCTGGGGGCGGGTGTCAGTTGCACAAGATTGTATATTGGGTTTGGAAACATATAGTTAGGCCCCACTTTGGTTGTGTTCATGTGGCATATTACTCCTTTAAATATTCAGGGGTGTGCTACCATGGACAGAAATATTGATCATTGAATAGGACAGAAAAAAGTTTGTCTCGGTGTGGGGCACCAGTAAAGAGAAATAAAACAAATCACAATAAAATACAACGTTTATTAGTTATTTTAAAACTGCAAAGTATTTATTAAAAAAAAAAAAAAGGCCCTGAAGCAGTTGCACAGCGAAGCGCACACCGGTAACTTCAGCCATGTGAACACTCACTGTGTGTGTCTCTCCGCCTATACCGCTCACTTACCACTCAATCAGCATCTCCGAACACTAGCCCTTTTTAGGGCCGATACACTATCAGATGCTCGTTATGCGCCTTAACCCCTTTGGCCATGACATTGGGGGCTGCAGCTCACGATACATGGTGTGAGCATTGCATACTTTACATTAACGGCAGCTGCACCCAAGTCGCCCATGCCAGTATTGTGATTATATTTATCATTCTAACTCAGTTTACAACCTCATGTGGGGCATTACGTTTCAGCATGGACAGTCTATTAACCATGTAAATGCCATAGGGGTTCACTACCTATATTACTGCCCAAACCATGCATATATGTATGTATAGAGAGCAGTTGTCTTGCGGTACAACCCTGCCAATCTGCCTAGTACTTAATCCTGCCTCTATCACCATATAACCCATTGATAGGATAAATGCATTACGTAATGATTCCCTATTGATATTTTCCTAAGGACATTAGTGAAATCAGCACACATAAAAGGCAGCTTAATCTAGGTGGCCGATGTCACTGTTAGGATTGTATATAGTTTAATAGACCCATTATCCTATCAGCTATACACCCCAACATGGGGCAGTACTTTATGGTATAGTTTGGACAGCACATCCTATAAACCCTAAAGGTGCCCACACACTAGAACGAATTTTGGGCCGATTTCCGATAAATCGGCCGAATATCGTCCGATGTTTACCGATAATGGGTCGAAAATCAGCCGGTTTTTGTCCGATGCGCGCTCCCGTGGATCTTTAGCTGAATCTTCTGATCTTACATGCTGCACAAAAGATCAGAAGATTTAACAAAAGATCCATAGGAACGCACACGGGATCTAAGAAAAATCTTTGGTAACGATGTGCGCTTGCCTGAAATCTTTTGTCCAGGACGGAAAAAAGATTTCAAGGCTAATTTATGCGCACATCTTACGATCGCAGATCTTTCTAGTGTGTTGGACACCTTAACAATCAGAGGGGCTTACAAACCATTATCACTGTCCAAACTCATATAAAGATAGAGAACCGCCATTTGTAACACAATCTTGACACTATGCTCAAATCTAACCACACCCCTACCATCGCATGAGAGGTTGATGTAAACAACTGTATTATCAATTCTCTACTGACACTCTTCAAAGGATGTCAGAAGAACCAGCACACTGGTAACATACAAGAATATTTATATATTCCGGTGCCCTCAGTCTAGATATTTGCAGTACTGAAAAACACAGATGGCAGCACTCGGAGACTGATGAATAAATAATGTATTAAAAAAAGATTGCATGCTACAAATACAACATAGTAGGTATAAACTTTATGGAAAACGGATAGTACAACCTCTCAGCCATAAATATATTGACCAGGTGAGTATCCATCTTCGGTTAGATAAAGCGCACTGGCAATGAGGCGGCACTCACGGATTTGGTAAATCAAACACAAACGTGTAATGGTCACATGCAATCATACGTGACCATTACACATTTGGGTACTTGTGTATTTTGGCGGCGCCCATCACATCGCATACCATAACGCATGCGATGGTATGCGATGCGATTTCGTGCCATAGTGTACGATGGCATACAATTTTCAAATTGTATGCCATTGTACATGGCATACAATGCGATGCGATTAAACATTGTATAAGCACCCTAATGGGTGCTTATACAATGTTAAGCACCCTAATGGGTGCTTACAATGTTAAATGCACCCCCACGCCACCCCCCTACTATAAACGTGAACCCGAAGCGTGGCGAGCGCAGCGAGCCCGCGACGGTACGCGTCCTACGACCTTTTCATACCCCCACTATCCACGTCGGCGTGGAGTTGAGAACAGAAAGTGTGGCCAGCGCAGCGAGCCCCGCGAGGGGACGCAGACACCTTCACAGGTATCCGCGTCCCCTGGCGGGCTTCACAGGTGTCCGCGTGGCGAGCCACGCGAGGGGACGCGGACACCTGTGAAGCCCGCCAGGGGACGCGGATACCTGTGAAGGTACCCACGTCCCCTCGCTCGCCTCGCCACACTTTCTATTCTCAACTCCACGCCGACGTGGATAGTGGGGGTATGATAAGGTCGTAGGACGCGTACCGCCGCCCCTCGCGGGCTCTCTGCGCTCGCCACGCTTCGGGTTCACGTTTATAGTGGGGGGGGTGGCGTGGGGGTGCATTTAACATTGTAAGCACCCATTAGGGTGCTCAAAAGCACCCTTTAGGGTGCTTATACGATTTTTCATCGCATAGGGGGTCAAAATCGCGTTGCATCGCATGCCATCGGGTACATGGCATGCGATGCGATGATTGAACGATGCTGAAATCGGGCGCCGCCAAAATACACAAGTACCCACATTTGTGTTTGATTTACCAAATGTGGAAATTTCAAAGTGGGGGTATGGAAAAATATAGGATCTAGTTATGCGTGCGTCTGGCTCCGGAAATATGGGGTGTGGCCACTTGAATTGGGGGCGTGTCTTTAAATGTAATGTACCACACCACATACCCCGTATACACATTATACACCACACTAGTAGGACCCCTTATACTATCTAGTACTAGTGCCCCTTACACATTGTGCCACACGGTATGAGCCAAAATTCAAGGACAGCAAGGACAAAGGGACAGGGAGAGTGACATATGTATATTTGCCATCACGGTGTGTGGCATATGTATAATGGGTATCACGTGGTAGTGGGGTGACAGTCTGAGCATGAAGGTGGGGGTAACAGGTGTGGGGTGACAGCAGGTGTGGGCACAATGGATGCGGGGTGACGGACTGTGACTGGTGGGTAGTAGGTGTGGGGTGACAATTTGTGAGTGGTGAGAGTTACGGGTGTGGTGTGACAGACTGTGAGCAGGAAGGACGTGTAATGCGGCCGCAGTGCAGCGGGGGCGGTAAGTGCGGAGCAGGGGGAAGGAGACACAGCATCTCCCGCCGGCTCCTTGCTGTCTGCTGTCTCTACTCGCCGCACACGCTGCAGCGTCTCCTACCCGGCTCCCAGAACACTGCCGAGGCTGCTTCAGTCGCACTCAGCACCCACACTGGCTGTGGAGTCTCCCGCCCCGGCCGACTCTTCATCACTGTTAGCTGGCTCTCACTGAGAGCAATGACCGAGTACAGTGGCAGCCCAAATAATTCGACACTGCATAGTATGAAGGTTCCGCCGAGCAGCACTAGACTCTAAAGCAGAAGTGTCAGGACTAATGAGCGGAACATTTGGAGGCAATGGAGCCAGTGCCCCTTTAAGGCTGGCGCCCGGCGGCAGAGGACTCAATTGCCTCCGGGAGTTCCACCACTGCTGCTAACTGTATCTTTTCCCCTTGTTACTTAGTGTATTCCCACACCTGTGAGATCTTTTATGATAGTTGGGTACTGAATGGATTAGAAGCACAATTTATAAACAGGGGAAACTATAATTGTTCTAATAAGCCTTGTATACTTATAAAATTATTTAGAAAGCCTCATCAGTGTACAAATACACGAGTTAATCCGCAAGACGCGGAGATCATAATTGACACAAAACAGATTTGCATGTGCTGTTTTAACACACACTATTCTCAGTTTGATAATCCCCAGAATCAAGTTCTCAAATCCTATAGGTGCGTACACACTGCCCGATATACAACCTGTTTGATTGAATGGCCGATGTATTGATTGCTAATCTGGCAGTGTGTACCATCGATATATCTGAAAGGAGTCATTCACAGATATATCACGTCGGCTGTGCAAAAGAGCCGATGCCCGATATATCTGCGCATCGTTCTGTGTATGGGCAGGGCCGTAACTAGGGGGGGGCTGGGGGGGTCACGCGCACCGGGCGCTGGAGGTGGGGGGCGCTGTGAGGTCCGGGGACAGCCAGCGGAGGTTCGGTGACAGGTGTAGACTCTGTAGCGGCATGTTACTTTGACTCCGTCCGTCTCCTACTAGCGCGGCTGCAGGAAGCGCTGATGACTTCGAAAAGACTTGCCGGACGCTGATTGGATTAAGCCAATCAGCGTCCGGCAAGTCTTTTCGAAGTCATCAGCGCTTCCCGCCGCAGAGCTAGTAGGAGACGGACGGAGTCAAAGTAACATGCCGCTACAGCGGCTACACCATTCTTGCCTCACATGCTGCGGCGTGAAAGGAGGAGAGGAGGCTGAGCGAGGAAGCCCGGAGAGCAGGCAGCTGCACAGACCGCGGTCAGCCACACCCATCTGTCCGCCGCCGCCCCACGTGACCCAGCCCGGCCATTCACATCAGGACGCACATGGCTGAGTCGGACGGCGGGTCACTGGTGACAGCAGCAGCATGGGATGAGGAGGAGAAGGGCAGCAGCCGTGGCGGTGAGAGGACTGTGCGGGGAGGGGGGGGGAGGTCTCCGGCGCCAAGGACAAGGCGTCATTTGGTCCGGTCCCCCCATAGGCGCACAGCGTCTATTCCCGCAGCCAGGGGGCTGGGGGCATGGCTAGAGGCTCACAGAGCCTCTGGGTCATGCCCCCATAGCGGCAAAATGGGGGCGTGGCCTCGCAGGGGGGGGAGCAGCGAGTATAGGCCACCCCCCCAAATTAGGCCACCCCCCCGAAAATTTCAGCGCGCCTCTGGCGCGCAGCAGCAGCGTCCCGGCTGCGAAGCTTCAAAAGTTGGGAGGTATGCTTTCAGAAAGGGGGGGGGCACCAAATGACTGCCTTGCCCCGGAAACCCTAGTTTCGGCCCTGGTATGGGCTATCTGCCAACCGTCCGTACTGTCACTGCAGCAGCCGCTGGTGATTGACAACTCGAAGGGCGGGTGCATGCAGATGTTCCTGCCCAGTTGTGATGTCAGTCCCGACAGATCAGGCAGCGTGTATGTGTATGGAGAACACGCTGCCCAATCCTGATGGATGGATAGAGCTACTAGTGTTGGCTCAGCTTATGTGTGATCGCATGACAGGGGGACCTTTTATGTACAAAAAAAAACTAGCTGTAATTGTATAGCCTGATAATGGCCTATAAATTGCCTCTTTTTTATCAGCTGACAAATGATCATAGCTAATTGGATACGCATCTTAATATGATTTAATACATCAGTTTCAATATCATTGTTTATTTTTGGCTGCCCTTTGCAGAATCAACGTATTTAGCCCTAGTTTGCAACGTTAAAATCAGCTTAAAATCTACCCCCTGGTCAGCTGTAAATATAGATTCAGTTGGTACATTATGTTCTGAACAATGGAAAATTCAACTTTAATTGAGGCCAAATGTGTAGGAGCAAATGTTGAATTTTCTGAGCGATAAAATCATTGTATAACCAAGGTCTTTTTAAACGTAAAGTGAGAAGCATAAAACTAGCATTTTTTCTACATTATCAACACTATAACCAGAATTCAAAGCGCCGGCACTTCTTAACAAAACCTACTGAAAAGAACTATTCTCCTGGCATTCAAAGTAAATGAGACTAATGATAATTAAATGACTAATCATGGTTCAGTAAGTGACATGAAAGTGGTACTTGTGACAGCACCTGTGCAGAGACAGGTCACTAAATGTGACTAACAAACCACAGACTGCCAACAAGGGTACAGTAACAGGTGACCGCACTATGAACTAAAACAATTGCAAACCATAAAACAGGGAATTAATCTATATAATAAATAAAAATAGTCAAGCGCTCAAGGGAGCCTTGGTGGCATCGCCTTATCAGCTGCAGTCTAGTGGGGATACTCAGGACCCCAAAGTAAGCATCAGACACACAAATAGGATTGGTAGACGGCACTAGAGAAGGAGATTTCTATTTAATTTATAAATACATATATAACAATTTTATACTGGCCGCTTGTATAGGTCAAAAAATAACACACATAGACATTGAAAAGACATTTTACAATATAGTTATATTGTTCTAAGTTATAATGCACAAGTTTCGTAGTTGTTAATGAAGCAGCATTTGTTAGTATTTCTGATTTCTAATAAAAATAATAATACTAAATATACATATTTGTTATACTTCCGTGGATAGATGCTCTGGGGTACCGCTTGTCGTGGGTGATATTTAAGCTGTAATGTGTATTGATCTGTGGCGCTCTTTTTTTGTACTGTATTTTTGTTATTTATTCAATGTTATGCCAAGCTTTGTCTCCCTGTATTGTTCCTTTGTACGGCGCTGCGAAACACTTGTGGCGCCTTATAAATAAAATAATAATAATAATAATACAAGTATCGAGGTTTGTAGGCCAAGTAATATGCAAAACAGAGGGGGTTTGCAGGTGCACTAAGCAATCATTACTGCTAACATATATTCCTTTTATAATTCATTTCTGAGGATGTTAGCAGACATTTGGCCAAATATATCTACCTGCTCACCACGTTAAGGTCTCCTCAATAGAGCAGGTCCCTAGCACTATGGGGTTCATGCCTGGGGTGCAGGGCACCCCCAAGACAGCCCAGCAAAACCACCCCAGGGCATCACATAAATAAAATATAGCTGTGAAGTGTAATGTAGTGTAAAGTGTCATAGAATGTAGGGTATGTGTAAGCAACTAATAGTGATAAAGGGTGTGTCAAAAAAGAAAAAATGTGAAAAAATGTGAAAGAATACATATAAAAAAAGACATACATAGAAAAATGATATGTTTATGTGAGACTATGTGTAAAGTAGCGATGCCCTGGAGTGGTCCAGCCAGACAAGCTCAAGGGGACCCCACACCCAGACAACAACCCCAAGAAAACTGACATTTATAGATTATTAGGACTTACTTGGAATTATGCCTTCATCACAGTTGTGCAGTCATTGCTAGTCCCTGCTTAAAAACATTTGAGAGTGGTGGGGGAGGGGTGCTAATCTAGGCAGAAGCAATCTCAGGCTTCAGGTGTGTACGGATACACAATATAGACTATGGAAAGAGGGGGGCCCTAGACTGCACACCCTGTAATGAGAGGTGCTACCTTGCTGAGTAGTACCTTACTATTTATTTGATGCCCTGGGGTGGTTTTGCTGGGCTGTCTTGGGGGTGCCCTGCACCCCAGGCATGAACCCCATAGTGCTAGGGACCTGCTCTATTGAGGAGACCTTAACGTGGTGAGCAGGTAGATATATTTGGCCAAATGTATGCTAACATCCTCAGAAATGAATTATAAAAGGAATATATGTTAGCAGTAATGATTGCTTAGTGCACCTGCAAACCCCCTCTGTTTTGCATATAACTAAAAATCTCAGCAAGGTAGCACCTCTCATTACAGGGTGTGCAGTCTAGGGCCCCCCCTTTTTGTAGGCCAAGTAACTAAGAACTTGCGCGTTTCTCTGCCTGTGTGCATCGACGGCTTCCTTAGAGATCAGCGTAAGATCTTAGGACAGCCGAAAGAGAACCTGAGGTCACCTGGTGTGTGTGTGTATAATAGAGATATATATATATATATATATATATATATATATATATATATATCTCTATCTATCTATCTATCTATATATATATATATATATCCAGGGCTATTTTTGTGCAGGCTCCAGCAGGAACTGAGGCCCTTATTCTAGTTCACTCTTTCTGACAAAATATTTCTTAGATGGACAAAACCATGTGCACTGCAGGTGAGGCAGGTGTAAAACCCCACCCAAATCTAATTATCTCTGCACAAGTAACACCTGCCTCACCTGCAGTGCTCATGGTTTTGTCCATCTAAGAAATATTTTGTCAGAAAGAGTGAACTAGAATAAGGGCCACAGTACCTGCTGGAGCCTGCACAAAAATAGCCCTGTATATATCTATATATATATCTATATCAGCAGACAGGTGGGTGGCACTCCCAGAAACAAACGACTCAGGAGCCAAAACGGTTACCAACGTTTCAAATGTACTATGACATTTTTCATCAGGGTGTTGAAGGGAGACGCACTCTCATGGTAATGCAACAGCTGGGGTGCAAGGCATAAATAAAATAGCTTGTATCAATCACCGGATAGGCAAATCACCATTCCTTAGACAGACTGGGCCAGCACACCCTTGCAAGTAATATGCAATAAACAGTTCCTTTTTAATGAAACATGAGATAAGGATAAGATTCAAATTCTCATCATAGTGGCAGTAGCTGAAGACAGCAAACACTTCAATTCCACAGCTTAGCCCTGACGGGCCGTTTCGGTATTCATCAACTTTTTTCAAAGGGCATCAATATATATATATATATATATATATATATATATATATATATATATATATATATATATATATATATATATATATATATATATATATATATATATATATATATATATATCTCCTATATATTTGGCTACATCTGTCACTCAAAGTGGGTGTCTGTGTCTATAACGCTCTGTTCCTGGACTTTCCTCTTAATGTGTAATTGCCTTCATCTGTGCTGAACACCTTTCTGAGAAATTAACCTGTTTAAAACAGGTGATGGCAATCATACATTAAGGGGAAGTCTAGAAACAGAGCATTGTGTCCCTCCTGGAGAGGGTCATGTTGGGAGGTATGTGACAGAGAACCAGCCCAGTGAGCCCACAGACAGTGCCAGACACCCACTGCCTTCCCATGTTGCCCAGCACTGCTACTCCACAGCCACCAGGTGAGCGCCCCCCTCCCGCGATTTGCGGCAAAACCTCCCCCCCGCGCGCCCCCCCCCCGCGATTCGCGGCAAAAACACCCGCTCCCCCGCGACCCCCCCTACCGCGATTCGCAGCAAAAACACCCCCGCGGCCCCCCCTCCCGCGATTCGCTGCAAAAAGAACCCCCCCACGACCCCTCCCGCAATTCGCGGCATAACCACCACCCCGCGACCCCCCCTCCCGCGAATCGCGGCAAACCCTCCCCCGTGACCCCCCCCGATTCGCGGCAAAAAAGAACCCCCCCGCGACCCCCCCTTGCACGATTGGCGGCATCCCCCCTGCGACCCCCCTCCCGCGATTCGCGGCACCCCCCCCCCCCGCAATTCGCAGCAGTCCCAGGATTAAATGGCACATGCAAAACACTGACATGGCTATGGTCGACAATGAAAAAGGTTGACATGAGTTTTTGAAGATTTAATTTTAATTTTTTTAATTTTTTCATATTCATTGTCATGTGTCGACATGGACACCAATGAAGTGGCACACTTATGTCAACATTTACATGTGTTGACCTTTCTCTGTTGATTTTTTCTTGTGGCGATTCGCGTCACACCCCCCGCAACCCCCCCTCCCGCGATTCGCGGCACCCCCCGTGACCCCCCACCTCCCGCAATTCGCGGCAACCCCCCACCGGAACCCCCATGAACCCCGCTCTCCCGCGATTTGCGGCACCCACCCCCCGCAACCCCCCCCTCCCGCAAATCGCGGCACCCCCCGCGATTCGCGGCAGCCCCAGGATTAAATGGCACATGCAAAACACTGGCATGGCTATGGTCGACAATGAAAAAGGTTGACATGAGTTTTTGAAGATTTATTTCATTTTTTGAATGTTTTCATATTCATTGTCATGTGTCAACATGGACACCAATGAAGTGGCACACTTATGTCAACATTTACATGTGTTGACCTTTCTGTGTTGATTTTTTCTTGTGGCGATTCGCGTCACACCCCCCCGCAACCCCCCCTCCCGCGATTAGCGGCACCCCCCGTGACCCCCCACCGGAACCCCTGTGAACCCCGCCCTCCCGCGATTCGCGGCACCCAACCCCGCGACCCCCCCCTCCCGCAATTCGCGGCACCCCCCGTGATTCGCGGCAGCTCCAGAATTAAATTGCACATGGAAAACACTGACATGGCTATGGTCGACAATGAAAAAGGTTGACATGAGTTTTTGAAGTTTTTTTTTTCATTTTTTGAATATTTTCATATTCATTCTCATGTGTCGACATGGACACCAATGAAGTGCCACACTTATGTCAACATTTACATGTGTTGACCTTTCTGTGTTGATTTTTTCTTGTGGCGATTTGCGTCACACCCCCCCACAACCCCCACTCCCGCGATTCACGGCACACACACACCTCCCCCGCGATTCTCGGCACCCCACCCCGTGACCCCCCCTCCCGTGATTCACGGCACACCCCCGCGACCCCCCCTCCCATGATTCGCAGCAACCCCCGCCCCGTAACCCCCCCTCCCGCAATTCGCGGCACCCACCCCCGCGACCCCCCCTCCTGCAATTTGCGGCACCCCCCCGCGATTCGCGGCAGCTCCAGAATTAAATTGCACATGGAAAACACTGACATGGCTATGGTCGACAATGAAAAAGGTTGACATGAGTTTTTGAAGTTTTTTTTTTCATTTTTTGAATGTTTTCATATTCATTCTCATGTGTCGACATGGACACCAATGAAGTGCCACACTTATGTCAACATTTACATGTGTTGACCTTTCTGTGTTGATTTTTTCTTGTGGCGATTCGCGTCACACCCCCCATCCCCCCCGCAACCCCCACTCCCGCGATTCACGGCACACACACACCCCCCCGCGATTCTCGGCACCCCACCCCGTGACCCCCCCTCCCGTGATTCACGGCACACCCCCCGCAACCCCCCCTACCATGATTCGCCGCAACCCCCGCCCCCGTAACCCCCCTCCCGCCATTTGCGGCAACCCACCCCGCGACCCCCCTCCCGCGATTCTCTGCAATCCCTCCCCTCCCGCGATTCGCAGCATCCACCCCCCCACAACCCCCCCTCCTGCAATTCGCGGCACCCCCCGCGACCCCCCCTCCTGCAATTCGCGGCACCCTCCGCGACCCCCCCTCCCGCGATTCGCGGACACCTCAGTTGCAATACAGGGCATCTTTCATACAATTCTAACCATATTTCTCATATACAAACGTTCACAAATTAAGGGGGCGCAGCCCCTCACGACGGTGTGAAGAGCGCCCGTAGGGCGCGATGAATCACCTAGTATATATATATATATTTTTTTTTTTTTACACACACACACACACACACACACACACACACACACACACACCAGGTGTTATTGCAAGTCCTGTTGAGTGCCGTTATATGCTATATGTATTTCCCCCACGAGTGTTGCACCAGAGTAATTTGAATTTCTTTGAGAGGAGAGTGCCAGCATTTCAGTGGTTAACCTCATGACTGTCAACTTTTTTACAGTCGACCATACGATTGCATCCCAATTTCAGTGCAGCTCTGAATCACGCCAACAGAACGAAAATGAATTCTGTTGACATGCTGAGCACTACGGGATGTTCTTCCCCTTTCTTTCTAGATGTATATAATTTCATTGACGTGGAATGCGTATTACATTAAGAAATCTTGTGAGAGTCTTGAATTACAGCTAAAGCACATTGATCTTCCTCTTCAAGCCGAGATTAGTGCAAATTACTCAATAGGCTTTAATACGTGGCACTCAGAAATATAAATATCCATTTTAGAAATAAAATAATAATGCCACACTGCCTGTCCATTAAAGACGTGTATTATTTTATTGTGACACTATTAACCTGACAAAGGACGAATGTAATAGCACAGCTTATAGAGGACACTATACCTAGGATGGCATCTTCAGAACAAATATTGCTTGATTTACTTACTTTTCGTTTCTGCAGAAACCGGAGGTTTATTTAAAATCTCAATGTCTTCATCGGTCTCCTCACTGCTGGTGCTGCTGACATCTAGCACAATGTCCCTCTGCGGGTCCACACGAAGAAAGTTCCTGCATTCAAATGTCAGGTGGCCGGCTAGATGGGAGGCAGACAGGAACAGATTATAGATGCAGCGAAACTCTGTTTCATGAACACTCATCGCCAATTCGGCATTTAGAACGCAATGCTGGGTTGGACCTGGGATTTTAATTCTGGTTACGATCCAGGTCCGGCACTTTTACACTTAACCCGGGTCACCCATTATACATAGACGGTGAACCGGGTTTAACCCTTCTTATAACCCACGTTGAATGGCTGGGTTATTAAATGTGGTGCTTCCACACCACACATTGACCCGGGTCGACCCGGCAATTACCCGGGTTATTTTTGTGATCTGAAAGGTGTTTAACCCTTGCCCGCACCACTAACCCTCCTCTCCTGCAGGCCATGCCTAATCCTCCCCTCCTGCTGCCTAACTCTAATGTCAGGATAGTGCAGAGGTTCAACTCTGAACACATCAGCATTCTGTCGATTTTAACGCGACACCTCAAGCCAGCTGACATTGTGGTGCAGCGATGATGATGATGATTTGGGACATGGCGAATGATTCCCTTATTGCAATTGTGTTTTATTTGGCGATATAACTATTTCACAAACTAATTTTCTTGTATTAAAATCTACTTTATACAAATATAGTAGTGATTATTCTCATAGGTGAACTGCATACCGAAATCTGGATCTGCATTGGATTCTACGACTGTGGGGTTAAAATAATCTGCACCAAACACAAATGGACCAGAGGTAGGACCAGGTTGCTGCACGTGTCTCGGTCGTGTATGGCAATACTGTGATGGAAAGCATCTGCTACTGCGAATTACTTCATGCCCCTTACAAATACAGACTAGGCGAAGCAGTTGGCAATATCTCTGCCGTCCTCGGTCTGCAAAAGTTTCACAATAAAATCACCCAACAGCCGATTTAGGAATGATTATTTAGGTGTGTGGATGACGAAACTGTCTGTTCATGAAGAAACTACCACGCAATGCAGATTATACACGCTGGTTAGCAAAGTAATGAGGCCTACACATCTAGCGATAAAGGGCTATTTTCTAAGCGATCTGACTAGAGGGAGTGCTGTGCGCGTAGAGCCCACAGCAATAGCACTGCGCGGTGCTATCGCCAGGAGATGTATAGCTATCCTGCTCGATAAATCTACGCAGATGTGTTTAGCAAGAGACCGCACATCGCCCGTGTTTTGTCTAGTGGGCGATAGTGATCAATGATCTGCGTTACTTGCTTCACTTATATCTCCCGCACAACCAATATATAGGACAAATATATTTATTTTATTGAAGTATACAGAAATACACAGGCCGGGGCAGGCAATGTTCTCACTCTAGTTTACATGGGAGAAGAGATTTTTCCTTAAATTTTTTGCCATGACAACCCTTTTATATGCGAACTGTGCACCTTAGCCTACAACTCACACCAATCGATGATGAGACCTACTGCATTATGACGGGAGACAAAAATAGCAAACAGAGCTTGCACTGAAGATGAATTAAAAGGCTCCACAAATGTAACAAAAAAAAAAATGATTGAAACATTTTAAAAGCAACAATGTTGTTGTGATGCCAGCAATGTAACACTGGAGTAACAGATTTAGGGGTATATTCAATTGATGCTGGATGCATTCTGACATTTTTTTGCCGGAATGTATCCGGCATCCATTATTTAATCAGTGGCCAAATTCGGATGTCGGATTTGGCCGCTGATTGATTCTCACGCGGCTGTCGTTGGGACCATGTGAGCGGTAGGTTTTCATGTCGGATTGAGATAGCCAGAAACATGGCCCAAACTTTTCGGTTTTGGCTGTGTTTCCGTCAAAAGCAGGTGGATTAGCGGCTATTCTGTTAACCCATTTGGTTTTCAGCGGGTCAGAACACTTCGACCTGCAAGTAAAAAAAAACAGCCATCACTGAATAGGTCGGAACCCCGTCTTTTCGGCAAGACGACAGTGATTGAATATACCCCTTATACTGTTAAAAACAAAACATAAATGATCTATCCTAACAATAGTTAATCTGTTTTAATCCACTAAGAAATGGGACTAAGGGGGGGCATGCATTTTTGGATCACAGCTGTCGATCCCTCACGACAGCTGTGATCCAGGCCAGTTTATATTTTGCCCAACAGCAAATCGGGAGGCGGGATTCAATGTCCCATCTGCCGATTGGCGAAAAGTGGGCGTGTTCACATAAACGACTGTGGATTATCGATCTGCGGCTGGGATTGCGACAATCCACGGCCGATATCAGCAAAACGGGCCCGACAGCTTCTGAAGTCGTGCTCGTTCTGCCATAATCCCTCTTCAATGCTTTTGGTAAAGACAGCATTGAATAGGGACCCCCTAAAGGTGCATAAATGGCACAAAAGTCAAAATGATAGAAGTTTACATTCACAGTGGAATGGTAATCCTACTGTGCTTGACCCTAAACCAGGCATTTCCAAACTGTGGCCCTCTAGCTGTTGTGAAACTACACAACCCAGCATGCCTTTTCATGGTTTCAGCATTGCCTAATAGCAGAACTGTGACAAGGCATGATGGGAATTATAGTTTCACAACAGCTGGAGGGCCCTAGTTTGGACATGCATGCCCGAAACCTGAGTGGGTTAGTGCAGGGTGGTCAACACCATTCATATTGAATCACACCATTGTTGCTCCCATTTACGACTTAGCAATGTAGAGTTTATATCTTTTTTACTGTAGACTAGAGGGGCTAATCCCTTGGTTGGTTTTGCATGTGTTTGCCTGTGAATAAATGATTACAGCACACTTCTGCCTGCATGGTAGCATAAGAGCAACATGGGAAGCAGTTAATTAAATTGTATGTCAATTAAGGAAGGAATACTTACGATAACCACACTTTTTGCATCCAGCTCTGATATTATCTTTGTTTACACCTACAAATAATACAAAGCACTCGGTTACTTCACGATAGTTTACATATAAAAAAATATAATAATAATAATAATAATAAAAAATCTTAAATTGTGGGCTTCTCAGTCACACAGTATCTCTAATGGGTCCCACACACGGTGTGATTTCAGGGTATTTTGTAAGCGACTTCACTAGATTGCTTAGAAAACGCATAGTGATGGCAATGCACAATCCTGCATGTCGTCCGCTCATATTTAGTGCCAGGGATAGAATGCTGAGCACGGATTGCTAAGCACACAACCACCCTGTGTGTGTGGCTTAATGCTGGCTGTTATAATAGAATATCAAAATTCACAGTTCATCTCAGCTTGCTGTGGCCGCAGACTGGTCAGAGTGCCTATGCGGTTCACAGCCAGAAACACCTACAGTGGGTTTGCGTATCATCAGGAACAATGCAACAATGGAAGAAGGTGGTCAGGTCTGATGATTACATTGTCTTCTACATCATGTGGACAGTCAGGTACTTTGTTTGTGCATCATTCACTCAGGGGAGAGATGGCGAGCCAGCACCAGAATCGTAATGCTGTGAGCAATGATCTGCTAAGAAACCTTGGAACCTGGCATTCATGTGGCTGGTACTTTGACATGTACCACCTAAACATTGTTGCATACCAAGTACACCCTGTTACATGCAGAATACAGGACCCTATTACCAGGTCCGGTTACCATCTATGTTGCCACTGGATGCTTGTGGCACTCCCAGATCCATATGTAAGCCACTAGCACAGGGCTGGGCAACACCGGCCCTCCAGATGTTAGTGAACTACACATCCCAGAATGCTTTGTATTAGTTTTGCTATGTGGCCATGCTGAAACTGATGCAAAGCATGCTGGGATGTACAGTGATCAATGGTGATGGTTACAGCGCTTTAAACCTTTTTTATGTGGGGGCAGCTCAACTGAGTAGTCCGTGCTCAATGGTTGTATTAATAAAAGTATTAGTTAAGCGCTCTCCCTTGGTATATTTGGTATGTGGAATGAGTGACAAGATGCTTGTGGTGTAAAATCAAATATAAGTTTATTAAATCAAAAAGCAGTGTATATACATGTACATAAGAATAAACGTGAGTGATGAGTAAGTAAACCTTGGATGAGCCCCTGTGGGGGAATTGGGCTGCCAGCAGGCTCATTTTTACCATAAGCCTGTGGGCTTATGTCTCAAACAGGTTGGGGTGGTGTGTGTGTTGCCATTGATAAGCCCTTGCGGGTATAAGGGGTCAGCAGAACCCTTTAACCATAAGCCTGATGGCTTATGTCTTACGGAGGCAAATGGGCGTGTGGGTGGGGGAAGGGGTATGCCTGTGAGGCGGGTGGGTGGTGCACAGTAGTCCAGAAAACGCAGAATTCACAGGGGGCTGGTGGCAAAGTCAATGGATGGCTGGGTGGGCAGTGCTGGGTGGCGGCGTCCCGCTCCCAGAGATCTTACCCAGTCAGGCAACTTGCAGAGTGTTCGCAGCGGTGCTGTGCTGGATTTCCGGGCTGCTGACATCAGAGCGGCTCCAACATCACTGCCGGCCGGGTGAGCACCTCTCACCTTGGACTGGCTACGCACCGCTGCGAACACTCTGCAAGTTGCCTGACTGGGTAAGATCTCTGGGAGCGGGATGCCGCCACCCAGCACTGCCCACCCAGCCATCCATTGACTTTGCCACCAGCCCCCTGTGAATTCTGCGTTCTGGACTACTGTGCACCACCCACCCACCTCACAGGCATACCCCTTCCCCCACCCACACGCCCATTTGCCTCCGTAAGACATAAGCCATCAGGCTTATGGTTAAAGGGTTCTGCTGACCCCTTATACCCGCAAGGGCTTATCATTGGCAACACACACACCACCCCAAACTGTTTGAGACATAAGCCCCACAGGCTTATGGTAAAAAGGAGCCTGCTGGCAGCCCAATTCCCCCACAGGGGCTCATCCAAGGTTTACTTAATCATCACTCACGTTTATTCTTATGTACATGTATATACACTGCTTTTTGATTTAATAAACTTATATTTGATTTCACACCACAAGCATCTTGTCACTCATTCCACATACCAAATATACCAAGGGAGAGCGCTTAACTAATACTTTTATTAATGCTGGAATGTGTAGTTCATCAACATCTGGAGGGCCGGTGTTGCCCAGCCCTGCACTAGCAGTTAGAAACTCACAATAGTTTTCATGCACATCTCTGTGCCCAAGGCTGACAAGATGGTGTTCTGGCACTAGTGCAGCAGCTTGGTAGGCTTGGGCTGGGTTGCCATCAGAAATAGTAGGGCCCAGTTTAAATGAAAACAGCATGGGCCCTGCACCTGTATAGGTTGTATTCATCCCTGAAAGGCCTGGTGGAATCAGAGATGTAACTATGAGCCCTGGTACCCAAAGTAGGTACATGCTTTTAGGGATGTACTGTGTTTGCCAGCAATCAAAATGTTGACAAGCAGTAGGTGCACCCCCAAAAGTGATACACCGCTATGTTGGCAAGTGCTACTTAGAGCATGTTGCACAGGCAATCAGTAAAGATAATCAAATTTGCTGCCGACACTACCGGCCTTGTCAAGGACGGGGACGAATCGGCCTACAGACAAGAAGTGGACCGATTGGCCTGGTGGTGCAGCAGCAACCATCTAGAGCTCAACTCTCTAAAAACCGTTGAGACGGTAGTGGACTTTAGGAAGAAGTCTGTCGGTGCTCCTCCGCTAACAATTGCTGACAGTGTGGTGTCGCTAGTGGACTCCTTCAAGTTTCTAGGAACCACAATCTCCCGGGACCTTAAATGGGGGCCCAACACTCATACTATTGTTGGAAAAGTGCAGCAGAGGCTATTCTTCCTTAGGCAACTGAGGAAGTTCAACAGAATACCACAGAAGCTTCTGCGCCTCTTCTACTCCGCGATTGTGGAGTCTGTACTGTGCTCCTCAATACTGGTCTGATACGTTGGCGCCGGGCAGGGGGAAAGCCGCTCAGTGTGTATGCACTGAGCGGCTTTCCCCCCAGCGATGTAAATGATCATCGCTGTCCATACATGCTGGGTATAGTCGCCCAGTGTGTATGGACCTAAACAGTTCTGTTCATAATAAGATTAAGGAGGTATAGTTTAAAACTGACCTTTTAAAGTTCAGGATCATTATGTGGCAAATTGTCCATTCATCTAACAATGCTTCTTATTACAACATTGAACTTTATTATATTAATTGATATTGACAATTGAACTACTAAATGTATTATCGGTGATCAGTAATTGATTAATGTTTTTTTAGATGTCAGAACTTATTATAGGTCATTTTTAATAAATATTGATTAATTAATGCTAAATGTGCACTTTCTACTGGCGTTTTAATTGATCTACTGTGAGCCTCAAACACGACAGGAGGTTATTCCACTTATACAACATCTTTTCTGAAAAGCAAATTTTTTCTCAATTTTCCCCTGAACCCATCACCCTCCAATCTCAGTGAATGTCCTAGTGTTGTAATACTTGGTGGATGTTTCTATCATGCGCACCACCCCCTTTCCCTTCCCTGCTCCAAACTGTAAAGATATTTTTTTTTCTGGGTAAGTTGTGTGCTGCAGGCCATGCACCATTTTAGTTGTCCTTTGTACACTCTGTAATGTGATTTGGCCTCCAGAACTGAACACTGTATTCTAGATGAGGCCATACCAGTGACCTATACCGTGACATTATTCATTCTGCTCCATCCTCCCCTCCGTATGCAACCAAGCATCTGCCTTGCCTTCCTCATTGCTTTGTTATAGTGCTTCTTCTACTTTCAGAATACCCTACTCATGGAAAATTGCAAATAAAAGCTGCCAACATGTCACTTACACAAATATCACTTCAACAGTAATACAATGAAAATGGTAGTCATATTGTATAAAACACAGATTATTCACACTATACATACTGACTTAGAATAATATATTATTCACCCACTGTATAATCATATATAAAACATTAATATTTAAATTCAGTCACGGCAGTTCTCTTTCAGAATTGATTCAAACATACTGTAAATTGCAGCTGACTTGAGATACTGAATAAGTGCCATGGTTTTAGAAGCGAAAAAAAGAAAAAAACTTTACATAAATTAGTTTTGCCTAACCAATGTTTGTTTGATAATTTAACATTAAGACAACATTGCAGCAACGATTTCTGTATTAGTCCTTCACTCAGTTATTCACTAAGTTTGAAGACGCCTGCGGTGTATTCAAGGTATGTTGTTTAGCATCCAAGCAGTCGGGATGCTGGCAGACAGAATACAGATTCCACGATTCCAGCATGACTAGCGGCCAGAAGACCAGCGCCAGAATGCAGACATCGATAAAGGTGACAACGTCGGGGAAAGGAAAGTATACTTACCAGACCTCCATAGGGATGCCGGCACCAGTATTCTGACCACCGATTATTCATATGTCATTTCCGTATACAATTTGAATATTTACATATTATATATTTAATTATGTATTCAGACAAAAAAAAACAAAAAACAAAAAAAACACCAACACACACACACACACACACACACACACACACACTCCTGAACCTCTTTTTCACTTCTCCCTCTACATGCTTTTTCTTGGCAAGCTCCTCAGTTCCTTTGCATTTTGCCAAGACCCCTAGTCGAGGATCCCCAAAATCTCTCTCTCCAAAGTCCCCCCTCCCACCCATACACTAGTGCGAGATACCCCGGCAACTCCCCAGCGGGTGGATCTTATGCAGGCCTTTTGCATACGTTGTATCACATGATCCCAATCACCCCTGTGGTATGCTACAAATCCTTGTGGCAGCCATGACTAACTCCGGATCTGATGCGCACGAGACTGCGCAACAAATCGGAAGTAAAACCCATATGATTGGATAATTCACATAATTTGTGCTGATGCATCGAAATCGTGTGCAAAGGGCCCAAAATCATCTATAGCTACCTTTGATTTCAGAAAAAGTTGCATTGTATCATTGCATACTGTATATAGTGGAAGCCAGGGAGCGTGCCAGCCCTCCAGCAGCTCTAACTGCAAGGGACATGGGAAATACAGTAGCTGGCTCCTGGAAAACTGCACTTTTGTAGTGGGAAGTGGAGGTGGGTGCATAATGGAGTGGTACAGAGGGGTGGGAAAGAGCAAAAGCAGAGAATGGGTAGGGATGGATAGAGTGATATTGGGGGCGGAGATTCGACAGGGCAACACCGCAACTGCACGGTAAGCTGCGAGCCTCGCAGTTTACCGAGCAAATCAGAATCAGGCACTAAGTGCATTAGACGTGTAAATGTTTTTCCATTCAATATAAATTTGCACTTTAAAAACCAATAGATAAAAAAAACAACAGTTAATTGGTGGCTGAAGGTCCACTGCTTAGTAAGCATAGCCTTTTCACTGGTCCCTGTCCACATTTGAAACCGTTATTTCACAAGATGTACAAGTAATATTCATGGTGATTTTGTTATTCTGGCTCACTCCTACAGCCCCCACCACTTGTTATGCCATGGCAATGACCGGGTCACTTTTACTAGGATGAACAGATGGATTGATGAAAACATGATAGAATCATTTATGTGTAACTCTGCCCAGTATATAAAAAAAAAAAAAAAAAAAATGAAGCACTACAAATAGGTAACTGCCAAAAAGTTATAGAGGTTATAGAACTTGGATCGAATGCAGTGGAGAATGTTCAGCCAAAAAAAAAAAAATGCTATCCCATACATTACAGGGAAATATTCAAAGGTTTGCGGCTTACATTTACTGCCAGAAAGTCACATAACGACACACTGACTACTCCGCTCTGCACAAGATCTGCGTCTCTCTTCTGCACAGATCACTAGCTCCTATTCACTATTGGAGGACTTTCATTGGGCTGCTCTTACCCTATGGAATGCCCTTCCACAAACAATAAGACTCCGCTAGCCTCCAAACCATCAAGTGTTCCCTGAAAACGCACCTTTTGAGGCAAACCTATCATATTTAGGTTCCACACGCATAACCCTCTGAGGGACTGATGTATTATATAGCTTTTCTTTTGGACTTGCAACTTGGTGGGACTCCTAAGCCATTACTGGTGCCTGTCCTTGCGTTTCCCTCCTATGTCCCTCTAGAACAGTGATTTTCAACCAGTGTGCCGCGGCCAGTTCACAGGTGTGCCGCAGGACAGTGTGTCACGGTGACTCACCAGGACAGGACAAGGGGGAGGCAGGTGAATCGTCCTCCTCTGCGCTGTGTGCGTGCATGTGAGGTGTTGTGCGCGCGCGCAGTGCTGACCTATGGAGCTGACGCCGGGACGTGCCTGTGCGCATTAGGTCATCCTATGCGTTGCAGGCACCAGGCGCAGATGGGAGTCACAAGACTGTTGGAGCCATTTCTGCGCACTGGATGTTTTGAATGCCTGTCCTAGAGGTAAAGGAGGGGCATTTGTGTGTGGCATTTTTAAGGGGAGCTGGCAGGAGGGGCAGGTGTGTGGAATAACTAAGGGGGGGGGGGGGCATGTGTGTGGAATAACTAAGGGGGGGGGGCAGGTGTGTGGAATAACTAATAACTAAGGAAATAATAACAGATCTCAACATATATTAATATATCTGAAAAAAGAGTGAGAGGGCGCCTTCTGGTGCAGTATGTTATTTAAAATAGGATTTTAATACCTACCGGTAAATCCTTTTCTCGAAGTTCTTATGGGATACAGGGAGTCGTTCATAACGATGGGGAAAAGAGCTTATCCGAAGGAGACAGGCACATATAAAAATTTATACAGGGTGTACTGGCTCCTCCCCTCTGCTCCCCTCCCTCTAGCTTCAGTTAAGTGAACTGTGCCGAAGGAGAAGAACAATATGAGAGGAATATGTGTATATTTACCGTGGTGAGATTCATCCAGCACACCCAACATTCAACATAACAGACCACATTAGCAACCCCATAACCTGGGAAGTCTAAGGGCCTAAGAACATGTCAACATGACAACTATTTTGAACTGTGTTCCAACTGGAACAATGCATAGAATAATCACCTAAGTGACCATGTACACTCGTGGACCTTTAAGGTACACTATGTAAGATTAAGTTACCTAGGTAACCTACACCCTATGTCCGCCAGGAACAAGAAGGGTAGCAGAAGGACCTAGAATTGGTCCATATCTCACAAAGTGAGCAAGGCAAACCTCCGCACAGAGGCGGGTGCCCTGTATCCCATAAGAACTTCGAGAAAAGGATTTACCGGTAGGTATTAAAATCCTATTTTCTCTATCATTCTTATGGGATACAGGGAGTCGTTCATAACGATGGGGATATACCAAAGATATCAGAACGGGCGGGATTGTGCGGAACCTATTGCCGCAGCACCGCTTGCCCAAACTGAGTATCCTCAGTGGCCAGAGCATCAAACTTATAAAATTTGACAAAAGTGTGTTGGCCAGACCATGTGGCTGCTCTACACAATTGTAAGGCCGAAACTCCTCGGGCAGCCGCCCAGGATGTCCCCACGGAACGAGTAGAGTGAGCTTTCACCCCAACAGGCATAGGCAGCTTTGCTACCGCATAAGCCTGTTTAATGGTTGCACATATCCATCGTGCAATAGACTGCTTGGAAGCAGGACGTCCAATCTTTTGGGCATCATAAAGGACGAAAAGTCCATCAGTTTTACGACTCCTTGCTGTTCTCCTGATGTAGACACGGAGAATCCTTACTACGTCCAAGGACGTCGGCACCTCAGAATGAGGCCCACCAGCAGGAACCACAATTGGCTGGTTCACATGGAACGCAGACACCACTTTGGGCAGAAAACGCGGGTTAGTACGTAATTCTGCCCTGTCCTCAAAGAATATCAAATAAGGACTCTTGCAAGTCAATGCCCCGAGCTCCGAGACCCTCCTAGCCGAAGCTAGGGCCAGTAAGACCACTGTCTTCCAGGTTAAATATTTCAGGTCAATTTCCTCCAAGGGCTCAAACCAGGAGGATTTAAGGAACTTCAGCACAACATCCAAGTCCCACGGTGGAGTAGGGGCCACAAAAGGAGGTTGTATGTGCAATACTCCTTGCAAAAATGTCTGCACTTCAGGAATATTAGCCAGTTTCCTCTGGAAGAAAACTGATAACGCAGATACCTGCACCTTCAAAGAGCCTAGGCGTAGGCCAAGATCCAGACCAGCTTGAAGAAAGCTAAGAAATCTTTCAAGTCTGAACTCTGATGGAGAAAACTTTCCCTGTTCGCACCAACCCACATATCTTTTCCAGATATGGTGGTAATGTGCAGCTGTTACCGGTTTCCTTGCACTTGTCATAGTTCTGATGACCGAAGTGTGAAACCCCTTCTGAGTCAGGATCTGCCGTTCAACTTCCAGGCCGTCAAACGCAGCTGTTCCAAGGCCTGGAAGACGCATGAGGTCCTTGCATGAGTAGATCTCTTTGCAGGGGTAGGCGCCACGAGTCCCTTTGCAGACTTAGAAGTTCCGGGTACCACGTTCTTCGTGGCCAGTCTGGGGCCACCAGAATAACCTCGGTTCCTTCTCTCCTTATCTTCCTTAGCACCCGAGCCACTAGGGGAATCGGTGGGAAGACATAGACCAGGCTGTTGAACGTCCACGGTATGGAGAGGGCGTCCACTCCTTCTGCCTGAGGGTCTCTTGCCCTCGAGAAGTACCTGGATACTTTCCAGTTGTTTCTTGATGCCATCAAGTCTACCAGTGGGGTCCCCCACCGAGCCACCAGAGAATTGAATACCTGGTGGTGTAGACTCCATTCCCCGGGGTGGAGCTCGTGGCGACTGAGGAAGTCTGCTTCCCAGTTGTCCACCCCGGGTATGAAGATGGCCGAGAGCGCTTGGCAATGACTCTCTGCCCAGGACAGGATCTTCGATGCTTCCCTCATACAGGGCCTGCTCTTGGTCCCGCCCTGTCTGTTCAGGAATGCCACCGTGGTGGCGTTGTCTGATTGTATACGGACCGCCTGACCGCAGAGGAGAGGGCCCGCCTTCAGAAGTGCGTAATACACAGCACATAACTCCAGGCTGTTGATATGGAGGCGTGTTTCCCATAGGGTCCACTTGCCCTGAAAGGACTGACCCATGGTCACTGCCCCCCATCCCGTGAGGCTTGCATCCGTGGTGACTAAGACCCAATCCTGGATGCCAATCCGACGCCCTGCCAGCAGGTTGGGCGTGTGGAGCCACCACTGTAGTGACAGTCTGGTCCGAGATGACAACGCAATGCGCCGGTGCATCTGATGGTGTGAACCGGACCACTTCGCTAGGAGATCGAGCTGGAAAATCCTGCTGTGAGACCTCCCGAATTGGAGAGCCTCGAAAGAGGCGACCATCTTTCCCAATAGGACAATGCACTGGTGTACTGTCACCTGGGGGGTCCTTAGCAAGTCTGTGACCAGCCGCTGGATGTCCAACACCTTGTCCTGTGGCAGGGACACTCTCATGAGAGCTGTGTCCATCACCATGCCCAGGAACTGGAGTCTCTGTGAAGGGATCAGAGAAGACTTTGCCAGATTCAGGAGCCAACCATGGCCCGACAGGGTCTGTATGGTAACTTGTAGAGCTGTCTGTAGTTCCTGTGGCGACCGCGCCTTTACCAACAGGTCGTCCAAGTATGGTATCACGCAGATACCCTTTTTTCTTAAAACCATCATCATCTCCGCCATCACCTTGGTGAATATGCGCGGGGCTGAGGACAAGCCGAATGGCAGTGCGCGAAACTGATAGTGCTCGTTTAACAGCGCAAACCTCAGGTATTTCTGATGAGGGGGCCATATTGGGATGTGAAGGTAGGCGTCCTTCACATCTAGGGACGCCAAGAACTCCCCCTCCTCCAGTGCCGCTATCACGGCCCGCAAGGACTCCATCTTGAATTTGGTTACTTTCAAGAAGGGATTCAGGGATTTTAAGTTCAGAATTGGGCGCACTGACCCGTCCGGTTTCGGAACTACAAATAGGTTCGAGTAATAACCCTGCCCCCTCTCTAGGGGAGGGACCCGGGTTATAACCTTGGCCTGCACCAGCTTTTGGATTGCTTGCTGCAACACCACTTGGTCCTCTGGGGACGCTGGGAGGCCTGATTTGAAGAACCTCTGAGGTGGCTGAACTGCAAACTCCAGCTTGTAGCCGTGCGTAATAAGAGCCTGTACCCAAGAATTGAGGCACGAGGCTTCCCAAACCTGGCCGAAGAACGCCAGTCTGGCTCCCACCTCTGCCGGAGCTAATGGTGGAGCCCCACCGTCATGCTGCGGGTTTTCCTGCAGCTGCCCCAGATGGCCGCTCTGCGGTGGCCGAAGCGGAAGGCTTCCTGAATTTACCACGGGAGCCTCTTGCAGCGTTTGAACCACCTCTTGCTTTAGGGTGGAATTTACTAGCCCGAAAGGACTGCTGCTGGGAGTGAGCCTGAAAAGGACGCTTTGGCGCCTGTGGAGTGGATGGCAGGAAAGTGGACTTTCCCGCCGTGGCTTTAGAGATTAATTCGTCTAAATCACTCCCAAATAACCTGCCACCTGTGAAGGGGAGGTTTTCTACACTCCTTTTGGAGTCAGCGTCAGCAGCCCACTGCCGGAGCCAGAGGGATCTGCGCCCAGACACTGCCATGGCTGAGTTACGGCCGTTAATGGCACCTAACTCCTTCTGCGCTTCACACAGAACTTTAGCAGTGTCCTGAATATGGTGTAATTTTTCAGACACCTGCGCAACTGTCATGTCGCCCAGAAGACCTTCCTGTATCTGGGAGGCCCACGTGTATATGGACTTGGCCATATAGCAACTAGCTAATACAGGACGCTGACACGCGCCACTAGCAGTAAAAATGGACTTCAAAGTGTTTTCAACCTTTCTGTCCGTGGTGTCTTTAAGTGAAGACGACCCTGGTACTGGGAGTACCATCTTTTTGGCTAAGCGAGACACAGAAGCATCAACCTCTGGTGGCTCCTCCCACACCTTACGTCCCTCAGGATCGAAGGGAAACGTGGACTTAAACTTTTTTGCCACTTTAAACCTCATTTCTGGGTTATTCCACGCTGACTTGAATGTACTTTCCAGGTCAGCCTGCTCAGGGAAAACCACCTGTTGCCTTTTCTGTGTAGCAAAGAAGGTATCACCTGCTGTGGATTCAGCTAAGGGAAGGTCCAACACCTCCCTGATTGCCATAATCAATGGCTCTGTGCCCCGCAGTAGTGACTGTGAAGCATCAGGCTCGTCATCACCTGCGTCTGCATCATCCATATCATCACCATCATCCCCATCATCAGCCCCGGAATCAGGGGTTTGAGAGGGGGTCTTTCTCTTACGAGTATCCCCAGGGGTGGGAGTAATTACATCCACTCTGGCAGAGAGGACAGCCAGCTCCCTTTGTACTCTCTGGGTCTGTGCTGCAGTAGCAGTTAACTGTGTAGTTACAGTCTCAAGCATGGTTTTTATACCTGTAGCCCAGGCTGGCTCCTGTGAGCTGTCCTGTGTGCTACTTTGCTGCCCAGTTAGTTGTGGGGGGACCCCAGTACTTTGAGGGGACATGCATGACTCACAAGTAACCTGTGATGAAGATGCTGGCACAAACTTATCACTGCACACCATACATGTAAGTTTCCTCACCATTGTGACAAACAAACAGTCTCCCCTCACACAGCGCGCACACACAGTGGATATGCAGTGTGAAATTAACCAGATAAATACTATGTGTAGCCTTATCTGATCTGTACAGCTTAACAAGCCAGTGGGGTGGTGTACAGAGGATAATGGAGGAGACCAATACACCTGATAACCTTAGCTCTCCGATTAGAAGAGCTGGTAATACAGTACAGTATCAATAACAGTACTTTACAGTGTAAGCAGGCAAGTGCACAAGTACACAAGCGCTGAAAACCTGAAGCTGTCTCTGCAAGCAGATTCCCTCTGATCCACACCGCTGAGGAGTGTCTGGAGCAGTATAATGGCGTTTCCAGCAGCCAGGGAAGAAGCAGGAAGCAGGTTTTGGCGCCCTCACAGAGCTGGTCTCACTCTGGGTAAGCTCCGCCCAGCGTAATGGCGCCGGAGCTTACCTGCGTTTTATACTGAGACTGACATTGGGGAATGTCCAAATCCTCTTTGGTAACTGCCCTGGACAAAACAGGAACTGTACCCTGTCTCAGTGTAGGCAGGGGGTTACGCGGTCCCTGTGCAGGGCACCGCCATACCGCCGCCATTTTGCCGCACAAAAACCCGGGGACCCCACGGCGGGGGACCCCGGGGTAATACTCACCACAGACGTCTTCAGACTGGACTAGGGGTGTGCGGCGTGCCAGGGGTGTGCGCGCTGCAGCGCAATGCCCGCGGTAACATCACCCACTCAGGACGGTGGTCCTGTGGCAGGGACAGCTCGGTACCTTGAAGTGGCCAGCAGCTGAACCCTTCCCCTAGTCTCCCACGACGCAGGACTGCTGTTAAGTCCAAACAGCAGCCCCAAAATAATAAAGAAAATAAAACAGAAGAAAAACTCTCTGGAGCTCTTCCTGATGCGTGCTTCTCAAACTGAAGCTAGAGGGAGGGGAGCAGAGGGGAGGAGCCAGTACACCCTGTATAAATTTTTATATGTGCCTGTCTCCTTCGGATAAGCTCTTTTCCCCATCGTTATGAACGACTCCCTGTATCCCATAAGAATGATAGAGAAATATAGGTCCCTTCACCTTTTTGTGGGAATCACCCCAGATATAAATATAAGTACCGTTTCTAGTGGTCTCCAAACCACTCTAGATTTCGTTCAAATTTGCAATATGTCCTCAGGTAGCTAGTATGTCTGGTCCTTGGTTTAGGCTCTCAGATTCTCACCCAGCCCGTTCACCACAGGAAAGGAAAAGAGAGTTGCAATAGCATAATATTGTAACACACAAAATTTATTTCACGCAAAAGATGACATTAAATGCCCGTACAGTGTAAAAACATTTAAAAGCTTATCTGGAGTAGTGTTCCCCCTAGGAATTTTTGGGGGCAGGGTGCCGCTGTACGGGATGGGGGCGGACCGGGCCCACCGACGTCATCGTTGTAGGCGGGCCCGGGCCGCCGCGTCACCAGAGGAGGTGTGCCCGGGCCGCCGCGTCACCAAAGCGGGCGTGCCCGGGCTTCCTCCGTCTGGCCCCGCCGAAGTCCATGAGCTGCCGAGATTGTGGTGCCTGGAGCTTCCCCGGGCACAACATTAGTCAGGCAGCAGGCTCTTTTAGCGGGGCGCTGCTGGAGGGGCAGGGCGCATTTTGCCCTTTAGAAATCGGGCAGGGCGCGGCGCAGCGCCCCGCTAAAACAGCCTTGCGGGAACACTATGGAGTTTATGTGAGGTCAGATCTTCTTAGTCACCAGTTCTTAGTTGCCTCTACGCGTTTCATCCCCCACCAGAACGGCTTGGACTTCGTCAGGAGTATAACCCATAGGAGCTCCCTAGCTCCTATTTATACCTCTGTTAATGGATACCTAATTGGAATGGGGATCCCACCAGAAACAGCTTCCTATTTCCTGTTTCCGGTCTGTGGAACACATATCCCGCCCCTTTCGGGTGTCCCGTGACCCGCACACTACTTCCGGTATCACGGCAAAACGTCCCGACTCTCCTTAATAAGAGATTCATTCCCTGAATTAGGTTACCCACCAAAACTTTTTTAAAAACTTTCTCTAACGTCCATTATGGAATACTGGGGTTCAATACTATGGGGATAGAGATCCTCCGCAGGAGAGACAGGCACATAAGATCTTTCAGTGTGGGTGCACTGGCCCCTCCCCTCTATCCTCCCTCCACTAGTCAGTTTAGAAAAATGTGCCTCAGGAGAGGCTGCACTACTGGGAGCTCCAGAGAGATTTTTCAACATTATGTTTTAGTTTGTTATTTTGGGGCGCTGCTTTTAGACCTAGGCAGCAGTCCTGCTTCGAGGGTGCCAGGGGAAGGGTCAGTCACTGGCCTCTTCAGGCGCAGAGCTGCCCTGCTGCAGGACTTTGTCCTGAGAGAGGTTTCTGTCACCGCACAGCATTGCGCTGGGGCGAGCAGACCTCCCAGCTGCCGCACACCCCTGGCAGGGTCTGAAGACTACAAGTGGTGAGTACTGGTCGGGGTCCCCACAGGGGGTACCCCGACTTTATGTGCGGCAAGATGGCAGTGACAGTAGCGGCGGACCTCTTGCAGGTACCACGCGAACCCCCCATCTTTTATATATTTGCTGGCAGGTACAGATAGCCACTGGACCACCAGGGCTATGGCAATGTCTGGTTTTTGCATAAAACACAGATAAGCCTAAAAATGCCAGCTTTTTAATGCTAAAAGCACCAGCTCCGTTTTAGGGGCGGGGCTTAGCTCAGAGTGGGACCAGGCTCTGCTAGGCAAGACTTCCTGCATGCTGAGGTAGCCATTAACAGCTCCTCATCGGTGGGGTTGATCTGGGATCCTTCTGCCTGCAGTTATAGCACTAATTAACACTTACATTGTGTTTGCCTAGCATATGAATATTGCATAGCACTGTTTTTCTGAAGAATTACTGTGTGTTTTACTGTGAACCAGCTCTCTCCAATCTGTGAGCTCAGGTTACAGGGTGCCCTGCTTTCCCAAGTAGCTCTGTTTACCCCACACTGGCTAGTTAAGATATTAGTCTTTAACACATAGCCAAAGAACACTTACAAATCAGTGTGTGTGTGTGTGTGTGTGTGTGTGTGTGTGTGTGTGTGTGTGTGTGTGTGGTGTGGCTGAGTCTCCAGCTTCACAATGGTGAAGCACCTGACCTGCATGGTGTGCAGCACCAAGTTTATCCCTGCCTCACAGTCACAGGTTACCTTTGAACCATGTATGTCTCCACAGCCTAGTGGGACTACCCCTCTGGCTAGTGGTGTGCCCCCACAATATAGTGGGGCGTCACAGGGAGAAAATGAGCCCGCATGAGCCAGCAGCATTAAAACGCTGTTAGACTCAGTCTAATCCCAGCTAGCTGCTAATACAAAGCAGACTCAGAGGGTGCAGAAGGATTTAGCCATCCTGTCAGCTAGGGTGGGTATCATCACTCCTTTTCCCAGCCAGTCTAGCCAGCCTCAGAAACGGCCCTTGTCGGCTGTGGCCTCTGATACAGATGAGGATGATATCATTGATGAGGGGGAGGAGTTGCAGGATCAGGAGCCTGTACAAGAACAGGCACCAGTACATGGCCCTGAGCCTCTTATCAGAGCTATTAGGGAGGTCTTAGAGCTCCCTCTAAAGGAAGTCACGGAGGGTGTCTCTTTCTTTATGACACAGAAAAAGCAGTCTCACAACCAACAGCGTGTCAAATCACTTTCTACAGATCCACAACAAAGATCCATCAGGCTTAAGGCCCATACACACTTGAAGATTTTCATTTCAAAAGACTTTGCCAAAATCTGTGATAGATATATCTTTCACCAAAGTAGTGCATACACACTGAGCTATTTTCCCCAAAGAGCGAGAGATTTTCAGGAGGCAAAAGACTTTGCTGAAAATCTTTCATTATAAATGGGCTGGGTTTGAATTCCAAGGGTTCCATACAGATGGAGCCGGCCTCTTTCTTGCAGGGGCTGGCTATTCTATCGCCAGCGGCTGGCTCTCGCCAGGGGCGTGTACGCACGAGACGCTTGCGCGCGCCCCGTGGCTACGGAGCTTTCTCCGCCGCCTCCCCTGATGCCCCTCGCCGCCCGACCCACATCGCCGCCGTCAAGGGACTGCCACCAATGTATATCTATTTAAATAAGAAGGGTTTTTGTTCGCAAGGAGCAAACTAAAAGACAAATGTGCCTTTTTGGGCGCACTCTTTTATATATTGTAAATGAGATATGATTAATTATTTAATACATAACTTTTATTAGACTTAACACCTAAAATATTTTGGAGGCAATATTGGTTACTCATTTCAACAGTCAAATCCGTATTGTACCTCTATTATCAAAACATAATAAAAATTTATTTAAAAAAAGATGGAATTGTTTAGACTTCATGCTTATCTTGTGTTGTCTATAATATCTCTTCAATAGACTTTATCATCAAATACACCATATTGGCTTCCTTAGTCTCTCACAATAACCATCTCAAAAATTGCACATATTAATATATCTGCACAACAATGTATTGTTACTATTTTTTAAAAGATAACAATTTTTTATATTTTATTTAAAAATGTTTTCGCATAAATGTCCTCAGAAGCCCACGTGAAATAGTGCTCCCACAACCGGTGGCTCCTGTGTATCTACTATTTGAACACCCTGCCTGTGTTACTGGCTGGATATTGGCTAGGAGTCTCCTCCCTAGTTACTAGGCCAGCCCCTGATCGGCACAGTTGGAATCTGGCCGAAGCTGAGGTGTACAAGTAACCTTGCGGCAATGGTGTCATTTGAGAATACCAGGTTGGTTGTATATGGGAGCTAAGATATAGATCACTTCTGCTTTCCACTCCAGCACAATGTGCCCCCTGATGCTTTTCAGTATTGCAGGGATAGCATCAAGGGCTGGGTGGATGAGCGAGTGATGGAAAAGGTGGATACCAATAGCAAAGTGTCAGATCACCTGTCAGCCAGACTTCTGCTTTCAGGGATCTGTCAAGACATCAAATCCCTGATGAGAGAGTCTTTTGTTGTCAGGTGTATGTCTGGCGAAAAGGTGTTTTATTAAGGTTTAAGATAGAAAAGTGCCCAGTATTAGACCAGTAGGATTTAGAATGGACGATAACCTAATACAATCTAAATTGCCTAGCACCCATAGGTGTAGTGATTCCCAGTGCCACAGGGGATGTTATCTCTTTGAGTGTTTAGTCACTAAAAATTACTCTGAAAATATGTAGGGTTTTGTGTCCACTATACCCTATTCCTCTGAGGCAGGGTTGTATAGGTTAGGTTAGACCCGACACACCTCATATATTGATTTTACGGTACTCTTTACCTAGAAGGGCGCCAGCGATTGAAATCGCGGTCGTCGGGGGTAAAAATCGCGGTCATCGCGGGTAAATCGGGATGGCCGCGATGACCGCGATTTTCCCATAGGGAACAATGTTAAAACGGCAGATTGACCGCGATTTTACTGTTAAATGCCTCAATGGACCCGATTTGGGGCCAAATAGGCCAAATTAACCCTTAAATGTCCCCCCAAATTTTTAACGCCACCCCACGATCCACGCCAACCCGAAGCGTGGCGAGCGCAGCGAGCCCGCGAGGGGCGGCGGTACGCGTCCTCCGACCTTTTCATGCCCTACTATCCACTAGGGCGTGGTGTGAGAATATAATAGTGTGGCGAGCGCAGCGAGCCACCGAGCCCGAAGCGTGGCGAGCGCAGCGAGCCCCGCGAGGGGACGCGGATACCTTCACAGGTAGACGCGTCCCCTCGCGGGCTTCACAGGTGTCCGCCTCGCCACGGACACCTGTGAAGCCCGCGAGGGGACGCGCATAACTGTGAAGGTATCCGCGTCCGCTCGCCACGCTTCGGGCTCGGTGGCTCGCTGCGCTCGCCACACTATTATATTCTCACACCACGCCCTAGTGGATAGTAGGGCATGAAAAGGTCGGAGGACGCGTACCGCCGCCCCTCGCGGGCTCGCTGCGCTCGCCACGCTTCGGGTTGGCGTGGATTGTGGGGTGGCGTTAAAAATTTGGGGGGACATTTAAGGGTTAATGGGCTCTGTGGCCCATTTAACATTGATTCCTATGGCCAAATCGGGTGGATTGAGCTATTTAACAGTAAAATCGGGTCCATCGCGCCTTTTAACATTGATTCCTATGGAAAATCGGGAGCATCGCGTCGCGGGCATTGCGGGTACATTTATGGCCGGCCGCGACGCGACCGACACGATTTCCATGTTTAACATTGGTTTCAATGGGAAATCGCGGGCATCGCGTCGGTCGCGTCGCGGCCATACATAAATGTACCCGCGACGGGCGCCCTTCTAGGTAAAGAGTACCGATTTTACATCTATTTTATAGGCAAACAAATCAAATCTCACGTCCACTAAATTGGATGGTGTGTACAGAAAATCTGTCACTCACAGAGTCCAGCAATCAATTGTAAAACATTGTTAGTAATTATATTCAAAACATGTCCTTTCTACAATACCCATTGATTCGTTCATTTAGCTGTCAGATCATGTATAAACAGATAGCATGTGTATCAGTTATGCAGTACACGTTTCCTGCTGATCACCTATAAGTTTAACTCTATTATAGCTGTTTTGGCAATTTCCAATGTGTAGCGATCCCTCAGCAATCACTGTCACTGAGAACCTCTCACTGATTCACACCAACAGATAAAGCATCCAGATCGCCCACATCCAGCTGTTACTCATTTGACCCAGTTGTTGATAGTAAATACCGCGGTTTGTTCTCAAAATTATTATTAATAATAATAATATATACTGCAGTAGTGGTCACAGGGTTTCACCAGAAAGTCATACTTCTATTAATCTTTATAGCACAACTATTGTAACATGGAGAAACCTTTGCTGCATGTCTCAAATCAATTAGAATCTGACATAGATATCCTGCTCACGGCTGGCAGTAATTCACAATCACCGCTGGACAGGTCAATTTTTTGTCACAGGGTGTTAATCTATCTGGCACACTTTTATAACAGATACCTTTGCTATAGGTTTAACTCAGTTCCAAACTGACATCAAAAAAATCATCTTTTACAAATGTAATATACGGGGAAAAGAAAGAGGACATTTACTATTTTATGCCCATCCCAGCAATTGCTAATGCATGAGGGGAAGGAGTGAATCTCCTATTAAACGCCCGGACAGTTTGAATAACTGCTGGGCAGCGCGGACCACTCGCCGGCTCAGTAGGAGCTGCGGCGGGTGTTACCTTCCCGGAGCGGCAGGTGTCTCAGGCTGAATCCTCGCCGTACAATACTCGCTCCGTTCGTCTGCTGCTACCCCCGGGTGATGTGCTCGGTGGCTGGAGTGGCTGATACGCGTTTCGCCCGGTCGGCTTCCTCAGTCCGCCATCTTGGTTGTGGGCACTCGCCCACTTCTTATTCATTGCTGTTTGTGCACCTATTGGATGAGGTGTTTGACTGACAACTATCGGTAGCCTATAGGCTCCCTGCTCTAATTGTTATAGCCCCTTGTGTGTTTCTCTGACACATTTTGGTTTAATATGTAGCAAATAAATTGAGGTTTGTAGGTTAAGTCCATTCTAAGTTTTATTATACTTAGAAAGTAACCATCATGTAATTTGGCAACATTTCATTCATGTTTTAGATACCCTTACAAGGTGAAACGGGGATACTGGTAATAATAGTGCTGGGGATTTTGTGCAATTACACTATTTATTCCGATGGCTGTCATGTGGGAATAGTAAGCTAGATGTTCACTATTTATGCCATATTTTGCTCTGTCAGGGCTCCCTATGCCATGCTATATATGTTGTTATATCTGTGCCTTCATTGCCTGTTTTTTGTATATATGTATATATACCTGAAGAGGGAATTCCTATGGTATCCTGCTGGGATAATTAGTTGACAGGAAAGTGAGTTACACCAGATCTCTCCATTGTAGGTTCTTCTTGTAGTGGTTATTAAACTGGTATTATTTGAACTGAGGTTCCAATTATCAAATAGTCTATTATTGTTTGTTATTACAACCTTAACTACAAGTTTAATTCGTGTATATTTGGTGTTTCTCCAGGGCTTTATTATGGTCCTGTTCTCGTTGTGAATTCAGTGGATCTAAAGATTGGCGGAGTGAAAGAGATTGTGATCATATATAGTTTGTGATATATAGTGCTATATTACATAAAAAACCAGCTTTAATGTCTTGTGATTATTCATATTGCGTGCTACTGTCAGTGAAAGTCATGCTAAGTGCATATTAGGAACAAGGTTTGCAGTGTTGCAGTGTATACCTGATACACTGATGGTTTTCGTGCACCTGCCTTATCGTGAATATAAATAAATATACAATATATATTGCTTCATCCTAAATGAAAACGTGCTGCGAACTAAAAAAAGATGTGAATAAAAAAGCATAATCAAACTGAGTGTGGGTGAAAATAACTATTAGGAGTGAAAGGATATAACAAGTAAATGTGAAAAATATAATTAAAAATTCTATAAAGAAATATATAGAAAAATATGCTGTAAAGCGTGCATCCGCCTTTTTCTTCTGATCCTACTGTCATTTTGTATTCTTCTGTTTCTTTTTGGTATATATTGATGTTTTTGTTCAACTGTCATATTTTTTATAGGAAGGCTGCATAATTGATGTTATCGTTTAGGCCTCCAGGTGTAAGCGAACCCAGCTGGAATATCCATTTGCTTTCCTTTTTTGATAATGCCTGCATCAGGTCCCCTCCTCTTAGGCCCAGTTTAATCTGTTCCAAGCCCCAGATCTGAAAGCTGGTTGATTTTCCTGCATGCTTATATAAGAAATGTCTTGCCACTGTTGTTATCTGTTTCATTTTTGTTAGATCTGTGGCAGCATTCCTAATATTGCCCAGGTGTTCCAATGCTCTTTGTTTCAACATGCGGGAGGTCATCCCAACATATTTTAAGTTGCAGCTACACGTGATGCAACAAATTACGTTTTTGCTTCTACAATTGAAGTAGTCCCTTATTTGCATGATTTTTCCGTATTTGTCTTCCACCTCGGTGACTTTGCTAATCAGTGGACAGATCTTACATCCTCCGCAGGGGTAGCTGCCAATGGTTGTTTTGGTTTTTCCTATTGCATTGGTATTATGGCTATGGACCAGTTGGTCCTTCAGGCTTGGGGCCCTCCTCCAGCTCATATTGACCTTTGATCCCAGTTTCTCTGCCAGATCGTCATCATTTAATAAGATCGGCCAATGTTTTTGTAGAATGTACCTGATCTCTTTCCATTCTGAACAAAAATTCCCAACAAATCTGATCGTATTTTGTTCCTTTAGAGGAATTGGGTCTTTTGACTTGTATAGTATCTGTTCTCTTGTTGTTACCGAGACCATGTGCCTGGCTTTCTTAATAGATCTCATTGAATAACCTCTTTCCTTCAATCTCAGAGTCAGATCCTCGCAACTCGATTGGTACATGTCATCGTCCGAGCAGTTCCTTCTCAGGCGTAAAAATTCACCTTTCGGGATATTCGCCATTGTTGGCGGGAAGTGTGCGCTCGTTCTGTGGAGAAGGCTATTTGTCGATGTTGTCTTACGAAATAGTTCTGTCGCAATTTTGTTACTACTGTCCCTATAAATCCTGAGGTCCAGGAACGATATGCTGGATATACTGTGTTCAAAAGTGAACTTTAAGTTCAAGTTATTTTCATTCAATGATGATATGAAACTGCATAATTGTTGTTCCGTGCCGTTCCAAATAATGAACACGTCATCGATGTATCGCATCCATGTGGTGATACAGTCCACAAATGTCTGGTTCTTCTCGCTAAATACAATCTCACGTTCCCACCATCCAAGAAAGAGGTTGGCGTAAGTGGGGGCACAGGCCGCCCCCATCGCCGTCCCCCTTCCCTGGATGTAGAAATGGTTGTTAAATAAGAAGTAATTTCTGTGCAAGACAAAACTTAATAAATCCAATAAGAAATGTTGGAAATCTCCCAGGCCTTCCATTGTCAGGAAGTATTCCACAGCTTTTACTCCCAAATCGTGTCTAATACTGGTATACAAGGCTTCGACGTCTAAACTGACCAATAATTCATTTTTATCAAGATAAACGTCATTGATTTTTTTAAGAACGTCTGCTGTATCCTTAGTATACGATGGTAATGCCATCACATGGTGCCGGAGATGGGTATCAAGAAAAATACACGCATTTTCTATCAGTGCCCCATTCCCCGACACGATTGGTCGGCCTGGGGGTTCTTGCAGGTTTTTGTGAACTTTTGGCAACATATAAAATGTTGCCGTTCTAGGATTAGGGACTTGTAGGAATTGATGTTCCGTTTTTGTTATTATGTTGTCTCGTAAGGCTCCATCAATAATCCGCTCGTACTGGATCTTAAAATTTGTTGTGGGATCAAACATGGTTTTGGCATAACAAGATGTGTCGTTGAGCTGCCGGTTTGCCTCTTTGAGATAGAGGTCGGTGGGCCATAAGACTATATTCCCACCTTTATCAGATGGTTTCACCGTTACATCCTGCCATTTTTTGATTTCCTGTAGAGCTTTACGTTCAGCTTTGTTGATGTTACTTAGGGATCTAAATTTGTATTTATTTTTCTTATGCAGTTTGTCCAGGTCTCGAGTAACCATTTTTGTGAATACACGGATCTCCGGACAAGTGTTGTCGGGAGGGAAAAAGGTTGAGCGTTTTTTGCATATGGTTCTTGTCCTCTGATCTGATTCCTGTGTGTCCGGATTATTTTCTAATTCCTCCACCATATCTATTTAAATGCAAACTGCCCACCGATGTATTTATTTAAATGGAATGCGAGGACTAGATGGTGGGCGCAACTCCCCCCCCCCCCGCTCCCCCGGAGCGACTCGGTGGCCGATGCCACATCACCCGCCCCCCCAGTGGAGTGACGCGGCAGTCCTCACCACATCACCCGCAGGCCTCTCCACCAGCCATGCAGCAGTGGAGCCATGCAGCGACGACCCCATCACCTGCCAGCCCCTTCCCTCCCTTGGAGCGATGCGGCCACGGCTGCATAATTCCCCCATGGAGCAATGCGGCAGCCACATCACCCCCCCCCCAGAGTGGAGCGGGTATATTTTTTATATATATATATATATATATATATATATATATATATATATATATATATATATATATATATATATATATATATATATATATATATATATATATATATATATATATATATATATATATATATAACCTTTTGTGATCCTGGCACTCACTGCATACACTTGCAAAACGATCTGGTGCCTTCCGTGGTATCCTCCGGGCAAACAGCCTGAGAGAAAACTGTAATACCTTGTAGGTGCGGCGGCACTCAGTCACAAACGAAACTTAGCTCACAGCCTGTTAGACGCGTCTAACAGGCTGTGAGCTAAGTTTCGTTTGTGACTGAGTGCCGCCGCACCTACAAGATATATATATATATATATATATATATATATATATATATATACACATATATACACACACACACACACACACACACACACATATATATATATATAGCTGATGCATTTAAATGAATATATTGGTGGCAGTGGGCAGAAAATGTATACACATTGGTGGCCAGGGCCATCAGGGTGCACTATGTTGCCGGGGAGCAGTGCTGTCTGCTCCTGTGTTGAGCAGGGCGGGGGGCCGGGCGAGTGGCCGGGGAGCAGGGACAGCAGCCGGACGGATAGAAGATGACAGGAGCGGCGCGCTGCGGACCAGCTTGGTGAGTATGACAGGCGAGGGGCGTGGGGAGGCACCGGGGCGGTCCGCCGGGCTGAAAGTGGTTAATCTTTCAGCCCGGCAGGCGTACACACATGGCGATGATGGATGAAAAACCATCCATCATCGCCACATCTGCTGGTAAAACCAGCAGATGAACCACTTTACTAGCGATGATGCGGGAGCGCGCATCATCGCTAGTCGGCAATCTCTGGGGCATACACACTGGGCGATTTTCAGCAGAAAATCGCTCAAAACGGCTGTTTTGACCGATTTTCAGCGGAAAATCGTCAAGTGTGTATGGGCCTTTACAGTTTATGGCAATAAAAAAAGTCAACCAACACTGGAGAGGAGAAGATCTCATTAAGTCACTCAAACAGATAGAAACCAAATGGATATATGAATTAAATACTTTATTACCCAAAGGCATGAACATCGATTTTGAGTTAAATGCATTTTTGTAAGATATCCACTCCATAACCATATTTTTTCTTATTTTTCTTTTTCCTTCTCTTTTTCTATTTTTGTAAAAATAAAAAACACCTTCTTTTTTAGGACATTATGTCCATTTTTTATCTCAATACCCCTTTGCCAAAAAAGCAACTTGAGGTTCCCACCATTTTTTATGTCAACATCCGTTTTCACAAATAATGTTTTTTGAAAGTTTTTATAAATAAAAAACGCAATGGAACCCAGAAAATGCCATTCTTGAAAAAGTGCTTGAAAGCACGAAACACGTAGAAGAGGCTGCTCAGTGTCACCCCAGTGTGCTCCCCACCTCTGGAAGCAAGCTCCATCCCACCGGAGCCCAAGCGGCACCCGCCGCATCAGGCGCACCGTTAGTGCTGACGGAAGAAGAGAGAGGACGTGCGGCGTCTCCACCGCCCGCAGCGTGCTGATCTCCCAACCCGCCACACTCAGTCCCGGCACTAGAGGTAGGGTTAGTTAGGACGGCACACTCCACAGACTTTTACACCAGCTCAGAAGAGCTGTAAGCATTACAACTAACCCGCATTTTATTTTCAGGTGTTTTTCTCACTTATTTTTCCTTTCCTTTCTCTCATTATCCATTCTTTTTCTAATTAGCGCTCATTCCCCCTAACTTTATTTATCTGCTTAAACATATTGAGCTGCTTTTTTCACCCCACTCCAGCGCAGTGAAAAACACCCCATTTTTTATTCCAAGTCTGTCTGTTACCCAATTTGTTTTATCACCGTCTACAATTGTAAAATGCAACGGAACCTGCCGCGCTATATAAGAAACGGTAAATAAATAAATGATAAGTCTCGACAAGCCATGTTAAGCCCAAGAACCTAAGCTCAGCCGTAGAGTTGTGAAATGGAAGAGTTCACCGGTGGAGGTTTTTCCAACTTCCTGTGATTGTCCACCGGGAATGGGTAAATGGGTATGTGGACAGGAGATGCTTGGAAATCTGGAATCTTTTTGTCTGGATGTTTCCAAGCTTCTGCTAGTTGGTCATTCAGTTCCTGAGAAACTGGAAAGGCAAAATTAGGATTTCGCAGTTTTAACAAAGGCTGAGAGGTCGGAGGCTGAGAGTCAAATCTTTAGCACCGGACCCACAGCCTAAACTACCTGAGGACCCATCTCCTGTGGGTCCTTTGCCAGTAGAAACTCTGCATTAGAGTCCTCTACAAACCTCACACTTTGTTGCCATAGTTGATAAAGAAGAAGTCACAATTTACATGAGTTTTTTTGTGTTTTTTTTTTGTCCCGAATTTCAACGCAAGTTGACAAGGACAACGAATCAGTATACCGCTGTGCACGCCATGCTTCGGGCACACTATTCTTTTCTTTCTCCATGCCCTAGAGCAGGCATGTCCTCTAGGGCAGGCAGGTCCAAACTATGGCAATCCAGCTGTTGTGAAACTACAAGTCCCATCATACCTTGCCACAGTTTTGCGATTAGGGAATACTAAAACAATGTCAAAGCATGCTGGGATGTGTAGTTTCACAACAGCTGGAGGGCCACAGTTTGGACATGCCTGCCCTAGAGGATGGCAGGGTACGAAATTGACGTTGACACAAGTCAGTTTAAAAAAACAAAACAAACAACAACAACAAAAAAAACGCACGTGAAAAACCTCATGTTGACCTTTCCATTGTCAACCTTCTGACCCTGTTGACCTTAGCCATGACGACCCAAGCCCTGTTGACCTTCATTGTCTCGACTTAGCGACCATATCCCAACCAACCTGCCTATCCATTTGTGCAGTAATTCTCACATTTTCTGTATGCTGTGATGTTCCGTTGAAAATATAGAACAATTATACCTCCCAACAATAGTTTTGCCTAAGCAGACATTATAATTACAGGTCTGCAACCCACACTTCAGGACACTAGCCATTATTCCATCATAAAAATGGGGACAGAATGTGCAAGGCTAAAAATAACTGGAATGACAGGCTTAGAGCTCATAGACTCAAGTGTTAAAGAACAAAGCCTATTCAAAGTCGAGATGAAACTATTTTTCCCAGCTTTTATCAGTTTGACGCATGGAGACTTTGAGAATAGGCTTCTGCGAACTATGTACTTAATGAGCACTACCACAGAACTCCATTATATTGTTCAGTGAATTATCCCTTCTCAACACTGCAGGTAAACGTGAAATTGGACTTTTCCCTTGAATATACATATACTATATGTTTTGACCTCTGGCATTAAAGCACATTAAGGCAGATGTATTAAGCCTTAACAATAGATAAATTGCAAGGGTGATAGAGATAAACGTCCAGCCAATCAGCTCCTTACTGCCATTTTACAGACTGTGTTTGAAAAAAGTCTGTAAGGAGCTGATTGGCTGGACGTTTACCTCTCCTTATCACACTTGAATTTATCTCTTGTTATGGCTTATATTTATATTTATATTTATATTTATATTGTTATGGCTTAATACATCTGCCCCATTGAATGGGCTTAAAATTTCCAGTACCAGTTTTCAGGCTTTGCAACATCTCAAAATTCAGTTCTAGAAAAGGGAAAGGCTGCACTAATTAAATGCAAACATAACAAGAGCTTGGACAGGCCTGGGTAACTGTGGGGGTGGTTCGAAAGTTATGACCACACCCCCTAAAAAAAAAAAAAGTTAAGAAAATCTAAAACACAGTGAGCTGCACCGTGCAGTGCTAAGGAGGAACAGCACACTGCAAAGCTGGGTCCACTCCATCAGTGCACCAAAGCCCATCAACGTGTCTTCCAGCAACTCAACGGGCCCCCTACGAACCCCTCTGACAGGTGCACTGAATGCAGTCTGCCTCCAGTAGCATAAGCTAACAGCAAGGATGCATTATCTGGCCCTTAATTTGTTATTGCCAACAGCTACAGAAAAAAGGAACACTAAATGGAGTATTAGAACAGACCAGGTGGTTCCAACGCCTCACATTTATTAGGATTACAATTTATAAAAAAAGGTGCTACAAAATGTTTGCAGCGCTGTACACAGAGCACACATTAGAACAATACAGGCTACACAGAACAGTAACTGAATAAAAACAAACAGCACAGGTAACAAATTAGCAGCACAATTCATTCGTAGTACACAATATAGCTGAGATGTAGGGAAGCAGAGGAGTACTCTGCATGCTATCAGGAGTAGGTTGCCAATGGTAGAGATAATTAAAATACAAGTGAGAAGAGTTGCGGTTATAGATGGTAGGTAAGTTCTGCAATTGAAATGTAAGAAAAGGGCTGTGAGAACAGGAGCAGCTTACATGTCAATGCGGCGGCCGTCAAAACAGATTTGATATTGCCATGCTACAGGCTGGGTTTTACAAAATGACAGTTAGAAATGACTGGTAGATTATAACTCTTCATTTTATCACTTTCTGATGCTTTGTACATATGGCCCTATATATTTGTTGCATGTATGATTTACTGCATTGGTTCAGCGAATACCCCTTCTTTTACACCAGCTTAAATAACCTGCTTTTTTGCAAGGGAGCGCGCAAATATCCCGGTTTGCTGGCAGTGTAAAGGCACCCATTTGAAATGTCCCGCACCCGGTGTACAACACCATTACACTTCAGGCATGCTATCTGGTCTAAAGCTCACTGAAACTAGGCTTTTAAAGATGAGGCAGTTACACCTGTTGCAAAGCACCTAGGGAAATAGTTGACACAACCTACGATAAATAAAACGGTGCGTATGAGAAAATGTGACAGACTAATTAATAATAAATCTAAAACAAAAAGCACTAATCCTCTGCATTTACCTCACCGTTCCTAGATTTGGGATACAATATTATTTGCGACCATGACATCTAGGAATGGTGAGTGCTGATGATTAGTGCTATAATTAATTTTTAGATATATTTTATATTATATATACACACACTATAAAATTTGGAGGGAGATATTTATATAAAACAAATGACAATCTATGAAAACACACTACGGCAAAATACCACATTAAACGGTGCAGTCATACTGTGCAGAATTGCAACCTTTAACACAAAAATGATCTTAAATTTGTGTTTTCCATTAGCCATAATTGTATTTGTTACTACGGATTTGATAGCTTCAGCGTTCGGCTTGTTGTCAGGACTCAAGAAATAATATCTAGACCGGACTTATTTTTTCAAGTAGTCTCGATTGAGTAGAAATGAATTGAGCAGGACGCAGTTAAAAGGTTTTCAGAGTAAGCCTTCATATCGCCACTCAAGATTGCAGCTGAACCTTAAACCGAGCTAATTCATGTCAGTTTCTCAGAAAGGGCCATTAGCCGCCATCGGTTATTGTCAAAGAGGTTTTCCATCTATTTTTTTGCATGCTACTTTTTTTCTAACCAAAAAATGTCAATGGCTGAAAATAACTGGAGAGATTATAGGATACGCTTTTCTGTCTATTTCCAATCCATTTATTTCCTGTACATAAATCTCTACTTAGAACAAAGATCAACCATAAAGGGCAGTATTCAATGAGAAAAATTATCTGTGTTTTATGGAGAATTTTAGCTTTTTTCGCCTTGGACGGAGCATTTTGCTCTCCAAAAGTGAACCACCCTATTCAATGTGAAATATTCGCCGTCTTTCTAAGTGATTTTCGCCGTCTCTCTCCGTGTAGAAATTCTCCATCTTTTGATGGAGAGCTGGAATGTGAACTTTTAAACTAAAAGGTTTTTTTTTTTAAATTTTGGTGTCAAAAAAATCAGTTGTTTTTTCCTGTGAAGGGGCATGTTATTTTTATTCATGTGCTTATAGCACATGAATATATATTTAATTTAAAAAAAATATATATTTTTGTAATTTTTTCTTTTTTTTTTTACACAGTGCAGCCAGCAGGGGGCCGGAGCGCTCGAGCCGCTCATTGGATATTCATATATTCACTGCACCCGATCGTTAATATGCACGATCGGGTGCAGTGAATACTGGGTCCCCCGCTGGCTATAGGGGGGGGGCAGCCTGTGCTGCCTGGGTCCCGGGGAGCCCACCTCCCCCCCACATTCCTCTGGAGCAGCCAGGGAGACTTTAATCTCTCTGGCTGCTTCCGTCCCCCGGCTCCCTGAAAGCTCCCTGCCGCGGACGCTCGTCCGCTGCAGGGGTTAAGACTTGCCACGAGTGGCGGCGAGTCTTAAATACATTGAATAGTGGGAGCAGGAGGCTCCGGAACATGGAGAGTGCAAGGCGAGAGAAAAAATCTCTCGCCATGCACAGAGAATTTTTTTCATTGGATACTGCCCAAAGAATATATTTTAGCTTTGACTTAAATTAGGACTTTTCATTGACCAAAAACCATTTTATGCAATATGCACGTGCACCCAAACATCAATTAAGTTCTGTTTAGACAGGAAAATGAAATGCCCAAAACAAGTCGCACCCCCCCCTTTAAGTCTAGGTGCACATGGACACATCTGTACCTCAGCGCCACAGGCGCATGGGGGTGGTGTGTGTGCTCCGGTGCCGTGGCGTTCCCAGGCGGGAGAATGGTTGGCCGGGGTGTAGGGGTGCATCGGAGGCCGCCGGTGAAACTCACCTCTCTGCTCCAGTTGCTGCTGCACCCTGGCGCTCTCCAGTGCCCGGCGCCCTAGGCAAATGCGCTGGCCCTGCTTTACCTTAAAACTAGTTTTACCATTTCATAACTAGATCAAAGTCTATGGTCTTTAACAAACTTGACCGTCGATTTTGTATAATGTTTACATATATTTATCTAGAACCAGCATTTTCCATAATGTTTTACAACTGGGAAGTGTGTATAGCAATTGAGAGACACCGGGGTTTAACACAAAGACAACATAAATCTTCGTTGCCAGTGCATAACCCCTGGCACAAAACTTCCTGATCAACAGATGCTCCTACGTACTTGGTATGCCAGAACCCTTGCTTTGCTTGCATGGTATTAAATAAACAGGAATGCACTGAATGAAAATGAATTTGGTTGATTAAAATGAATATTTTATAGCTACGATGCACGATTGTGATGAATTGCACGCATTTTACAACATTTTGTTAAAAAAAAAGTGTGCCTAGTATTAAATATGTATTGATTCAATTCTATTTATGATTATGATATGGAATATTTATGACTTTTGAAGCCACATATCGAACTGGTGATGAATATATATTGAAATTATGTACCCATTCCCCTGGTTGTGTAAAAAAAAAAAATTTTTTATATTTTTTTTAAGTTATTTGCACACCAGGTTATTGAAGAAAGAAAAAAAAAAAATTAATTTTTTGAAGCAGATGTTAGAATGGAATATGCATGCGCCGCATGGGGGATTTAAAAAGAAACACTGAACACAATCGAGGCAACTCAATGGTCAATGGTTAATTCCCCTTTAACCCCTTCCTGACGCAGCATGTTTTTGCCTTCCTGACAGAGCCCTTTTTTTCAAATCTGACATGTATCACTTAAGTGGGGATAACTTTTTTTTGCTTTTACTTATCCCAGTGATTTTGAGATTGTTTTCTCGTGACACATTGTACTTCAAGTTAGTGGTAAATTTGGGTCGATACAGTCTGTGTTTTTTTGTGAAAAATACCAAAATGTCGTAAAAAAATGGAAAATTTAGCAATTTTCAAAATGTTAAATTTTCTGCTTGTGAGACAAATAATCATACCACTCAAAAAAAGTTAATAACTAACATAGACCATATGTCTACTTTATGTTTCCATCATTATTTCAGCCTCCTTTTAATTTTTTTGGACACTAGGGGCGAAATGTAATAGGGTGCGATTTTTAGACTAAAAAAAAAAATCGCACCAAATCGCACCTTTAAAAATCGCATTTTTTGCCGCAAATTCGCATATGTAATGAGATGCGAATTAGCGGCAAAAAAATGCGATTTGCCGCGATTTTTAGTCATGAAAATGTGCGCATTTTCAGTCATGAAAATGTGCGCATTTTTATAAATGCGCTTTTGTGCAAAAAAAAAAAAGTAAAAAAAAAAACGGCGTGGGGTCCCCCCTCCTAAGCATAACCAGCCCCGGGCTCATTGAGCCGGACCTGGTTCCAAAAATACGGGGGACAAAAAATCTGGGGGTCCCCCGTATTTTGAAACCAGCACCGGGCTCCAACAGCCCGCGGTGTCATGCCACAGCCGGGGGACACTTTTTATACAAGGTCCCCCGGCCAAAACATGAGCACCGTGGCTGGTCAGCCTTGGACGGGGTACCTGGAGGAGTGGGGACCCCCCCAATAAAGGGGTTCCCCCCCCCCAGGCTTCACCCGTCCAGGGCTGAAGCCCGGGGCTGTCACCGGCGTCCGTGGCCAGTGGACGCCGGCCTGATAGGGTTAAATCCATCATACATATCATTACATTGCTTTTTACCGGCGAACTACAAGTGCCAGCAGACCTCCCCCGCATGCTGGGACTTGGAGAACCACAAGTCCCAGCATGCAGGGCATTAATGGGCCCGCTGGGACTTGTAGTCCACCTGTAAAAAGAATGTTTATAAAAAACACACACACAGAGAAGTACAAGTTTATTACACACACACACCTCAATTTTACACCAGCATACTTACCATTCCTGGATCCAGCGCTGGTCTGGCTGCTTCACAGCCGGCTCCCCCCGCACTGACAGGCAGCGGGGAGAACCGGCTTTCTCCGTTGCCTGTCACCGGCTTTCTCCGTAGCTTCTGTAGCGCTGTCCCAGTGCTACAGAGGCTGAGAGCGTGATTGGCTGAGCTACAGTATGCGTCTCCATGGAGACGCATACTGTAGCTCAGCCAATCGCGCTCTCAGCCTCTGTAGCACTCGGACAGAGCTACAGAAGCTACGGAGAAAGCCGGTGACAGGCAACGGAGAAAGCCGGTTCTCCCCGCTGCCTGTCAGTGCGGGGGGAGCCGGCTGTGAAGCAGCCAGACCAGCGCTGGATCCAGGAATGGTAAGTATGCTGGTGTAAAATTGAGGTGTGTGTGTGTAATAAACTTGTACTTCTCTGTGTGTGTGTTTTTTATAAACATTCTTTTTACAGGTGGACTACAAGTCCCAGCGGGCCCATTAATGCCCTGCATGCTGGGACTTGTGGTTCTCCAAGTCCCAGCATGCGGGGGAGGTCTGCTGGCACTTGTAGTTCGCCGGTAAAAAGCAATGTAATGATATGTATGATGGATTTAACCCTATCAGGCCGGCGTCCACTGGCCACGGACGCCGGTGACAGCCCCGGGCTTCAGCCCTGGACGGGTGAAGCCTGGGGGGGGGGACCCCTTTATTGGGGGGGTCCCCACTCCTCCAGGTACCCCGTCCAAGGCTGACCAGCCACGGTGCTCATGTTTTGGCCGGGGGACCTTGTATAAAAAGTGTCCCCCGGCTGTGGCATGACACCGCGGGCTGTTGGAGCCCGGTGCTGGTTTCAAAATACGGGGGACCCCCAGATTTTTTGTCCCCCGTATTTTTGGAACCAGGACCGGTCCAAGAGTCCGGGGCTGGTTTCAGAAATACGGGGGACCCCTATGCTTTTTGTTCCCCCGTATTTTTGGAACCAGGTCCGGCTCAATGAGCCCGGGGCTGGTTATGCTTAGGAGGGGGGACCCCACGCCGTTTTTTTTTTTATAAAAACACTTTTACACATTTTTATTAACAGAACCATGCACAGATCTCAATGATCTGTGCATGGTTCTGTCAAATTCGCCTGTCAGAACCTGGTCTATTTTTTTTGCGATTTTTGGTAACATTTACCAAAAATCGCACCCTATTACATTTGCGAGTTGTATACTTTATAATGGGAAAACATCTGGATGCGAATTGAAATGTGACTAAAAATCGCACTTCTAAAAGTGCGATTTCGCGGTAAAAAGTGCGATTTTTTACCGCGATTTTCAACCTATTAAATGTGCGATTTTCGGAAAATGTGCGATTTCGGCCGTTTTTGACCAAAAATCGCACATGTCTAAAAAATCACACCCTATTACATTTCGCCCTAGGAGGCTTAAAATATGAATAGCAAATTCTCAAATTTTCAAGAAAATTTCAAACACTGATTTTTTTAGGGACCAGTTCAGTTCTGATGTGACTTTGAGGGACTTGTATGTGAGACACCCCCATAAATGATGCCATTTCAAAAACTGCACCCCTCACAGTATTCAAAACAGCATTTTGGAAGTTTGTTAACCCTTTAGGTGTTTCACAGGAATTAAAACAAAGTGTAGGTGAAATTTCAAAATTTCATTTTTTTTGCAGATTTGCAATTTTAATACATTTTTCTAAGGAACACAGTAGATTTTACTAGAGAAATGTGACTAAAAATTGATTCCCCCAATTCTTTTGTTTTCATAAATATCCTATATGTGGCCCTAGTGTGCACGTTGACCAAACCACAGGCTTCATAATAGAAGGAGCACCTACTTGATTTTGGAGCCTCCTTTTTATGAGATTATTTTTTAGGCACCATGTAGGTTTCTAGGCACCATAAGATGCTAAAAGTTAGGAACCCCCCCACAAGTGACCCCATTTTGCAAACTACACCCCTCAGGGAATTCATCTAGGGGTATAGTGTACATTTCAAACCCCCAGGGGTTTCACCAATTGTGGTACAACTGGGCTATGCAAATGAAAAATTAAATTTTTTACACAAAAATGCAGTTCTGGCTCCAAATTTTTCATTTTCACAAGGAATGAAGGAGACAAAGCACCCCAAAATCTGTGCCCCAATTTCTCCCGAGTACGGCAATGCCTCACATGTGACCAAAAAATACCATTTGGGTGCATGGCAGGACTCAGAAGGGAAGGAGTGATTTTTGGATTTTGCAGCTCAGATTCTGGTGGAATGTTGGTGAGTGCTATGTCGCATTAGCAAGACCCCCGAAGCACCAATACAGTGGAACCCCCCCACAAGTGACCCCATTTTGCAAACTACACCCCTCAGGGAATTCATCTAGGGGTATAGTGTACATTTCAAACCCCCAGGGGTTTCACCAATTGTGGTACAACTGGGCTATGCAAATGAAAAATTACATTTTTTACACAAAAATGCAGTTCTGGCTCCAAATTTTTCATTTTCACAAGGAATGAAGGAGACAAAGCACCCCAAAATCTGTGCCCCAATTTCTCCCGAGTACGGCAATGCCTCACATGTGACCAAAAAATACCATTTGGGTGCATGGCAGGACTCAGAAGGGAAGGAGTGATTTTTGGATTTTGCAGCTCAGATTCTGGTGGAATGTTGGTGGGTGCTATGTCGCATTAGCAAGACCCCCGAAGCACCAATACAGTGGAACCCCCCCACAAGTGACCCCATTTTGCAAACTACACCCCTCAGGGAATTCATCTAGGGGTATAGTGTACATTTCAAACCCCCAGGGGTTTCACCAATTTTGATACAACTGGGCTGTGCAAATGAAAAATTACATTTTTTACACAAAAATGCAGTTCTGGCTCAAAATTTTTCATTTTCACAAGGAATGAAGGAGACAAAGCACCCCAAAATCTGTGCCCCAATTTCTCCCGAGTATGGCAATGCCTCATATGTGACCAAAAAATACCAGTTGGGTGCATGGCAGGACTCAGAAGGGAAGGAGTGATTTTTGGATTTTGCAGCTCAGATTCTGGTGGAATGAATGGTGGGTGCTATGTGGCATTAGCAAGACCCCCGAAGCACGGTGAAATGATGAACCTAATAATCCATAGATGTGTGGTATATTTTAAAACACTCCTTTATACATAGGCCGGGTTTGTCGGGGCAAGTTTCACAGTGGAAAATAGTATCCTTTCTTATTCCCTTTTTATAGCAAACTTTGCACTTTTTTGTGTCCTGCCCTTTCTTGCAGTGGAGGGGATTTCGTTAGGAAAATGCTGCCCTGGTACAATACGGGGGCCAGTACTAGAAGTACTGGGGCCCTCTGCCTGCTGGTTCCCAAATATTAGGCCCTTTATGACTTCCTCTTGAAAGTGCATAAATGTCCCCCTCTGGCTGGTAGAACGGAATAGCACGTAAGCGTTATACAGTGCCATCTGGATGATATACACGGCCAGCTTCTTGTACCAGATTTTTGTTTTCCGCAGGGGACTGTACGGCTTCAGTACCTGATCTGAAAGATCCACTCCGCCCATGTACTTATTGTAATCTAGGATACAATTAGGTTTTGAGGTGTGGGTACTGGTACCTCGTACAGGGATGCAGGTGGTACTGTCTCCATGAATTGTTGTCAGTATAAGGACATCCCTCTTGTCCTTATATTTGACCAACAACATATTTTCGGTGGATTGTGCCCTGCTTTCACCCCTTCTCAGTACTTGGGCAATGTGCGTTTTTGGGAGGCCTCTTTGGTTCTTGAAAACAGTACCGCAAGCTGCTGTACCTCTTGAACCAAGGGCCTTAAACAGGGGGATGCTAGTGTAAAAGTTATCCACATAGAGGTGATAACCTTTATCCAGGAAGGGGTGCACTAAATCCCAGACAATTTTTCCACTAACACCTACGAGGGAGGGGGGGCATTCTGGCGGTTCAATTCTTGAATCCTTCCCTTCATATACCCTAAACCTGTGGGTGTACCCTGAGGTGCTTTCACACAGTTTATACATTTTTATGCCATACCTTGCCCTCTTACTGGGAAGGTACTGGCGGAATTTAACCCTTCCTTTAAAATGTATAAGGGACTCGTCGATACAAATACATTTTTCAGGGATGTACATCTCTGCAAATTTGGCACTGAAATGATCAATGACCGGCCTGACTTTGAATAGCCGGTCAAAGGTGGGATCATCTCTGGGTGGGCACTGTGCATTATCGGTGTAATGTAAAAATTTAAGGATTGTCTCAAACGAGTCAGAGTCATGGCCATACGGTAAAATGGGGTGCTGTACAGAACATCTGTACTCCAATATTGCCTAATTTCTGGCTTTTTTACTATGCCCATATGTAACACCAGACCCCAAAACGTCATCATCTCTACTGCATCTACAGGGGTCCACCTAGCAAATGATGACGTGGGGTTTTGAGCAATAAACTGCTGGGCATATAAATTACTTTGGTCCACCATTAAATTTATAAAATCATCAGAGAAAAATCATTTGAAAAAGTCAATTTCTCTGAGACCTGTTGAATCAAATTGGATTCCTGGGATGGCCAAAAACTCAGGAACCTGGGGCTCAAAATTGTCTGGTGGTGGGGTCCATACGGGATCAATCATTTGGGGGGGGGGGGGGTCTCAGCTGCTCTACGGGGGCGTCTTAGAGGGGGTCCCTCATCACTAGAGGAGGAAGATGAGGTTAAGACGAATCCTTCAAATTCCCCGCTTGCATCACTGGCTGTGTCAGAGTCAGAGGCAAGCATGGCATATGCCTCCTCCGCTGAATACATTCTTCTGGATGACTGGGATGACATTTGGGATGACATTTGGGATGCCATTTTTATTTTTGTGTTTCTGTAAGTGTAATGTTTCAACACGTGTATAGTGTAGGGGGGGTACAAACTTTATTTCAACACGGGGGGTATGTAGTGTGTAGTGTGTATGTAGTGCAGAAAAAAAAATGCTTTATACAGGAATTTGATCCCAATAAAAAAAAAAAAAATTGAAGGGGTAAAAAAAAAAAAAAAAAAAGGTCCTGCGCCAAAAATTGAGCACAGATGTTGGTCAGTAACGTCCGTCACTGAACAGCGCTCAAAGGCAACAGGACACCCACAAAAGCAACGTGGGTGTAAAAGGCCACAGGACACCCACAAAAGCAACGTGGGTGTAATAAACCACAGCACTCTCCAAAAAAAAAACAATTTAAAAAAACTGCAGAAAAAAAATGATATTAACCCTGTGCCAAAAATGCTGTTCAGTGATGTACGTCACTGATCAGCGGCCACAGGACACCCACAAAAGCAACGTGGGTGTAAAAACAAAACCCCACTGCACTCTCCAAAAAAAAAAAAACTGCAGATCAGTGATGCAGTGATGCAACACTGATTAGCAGTGAGGGGCAGCAGCACACAACTGTGGGTGCAACCTGACAGGGTATATATATATAAAAAAAAAAAACCCTGGACCCCCAAAAAGTTGCTGATCAGTTAATTAATTTAAACTGATCAGCACAAAAGGGGGGGCAGCAGGGGGGGCAGCAGTCAGTTGAGTTGCACAGGCAGCACAACCTTTGGTGCAACTGACAGGTATATATATAAAAAAAAAAAACCCCAAAAAGTTGCTTATCAGCACAGATATACTGATCAGCACAAAAGGGGTGCAGCAGACACAAAATATAGCACTCTCTGTCACTGCAGCAGCAGCACACAGGAAGTCACAAGATCCAGGAAGCATCCAGCTGCTGGCAGCACGCTACCAGCGGTGATCAGGTAAGTATCAGGCAAGGATCAGGTATGTATATCACGACAGATTGGTCGGTGACCGCTCTGCACGCAATTCCAGACCGGAATGGCGTCTGCAGCGCAGTCACCGTTAGTTTAAATGACGCGCCTTGGCTGTGATTGGTCCGTCGGTCCGACGGACCAATCACAGCCTTTGGGGCAGGTGGGGTGAGGTGTGGTCATCACCGGTGACCCCCTCATGCCCCCTCACACCCGACGGTGATTGACACCTGTATTACCGAGCGTCTGATTCGCCGGTAACACAGGAAACCGCTGCGACTGACTGTTCACATTGAACAGCCAATCACAGCGATCGCCGACGGGGGGAGGCATCGCCGCCCCCCCTGGGCATGCAGGGACATGTCTGCTGTCAGGGACAGCAGACATGTTTAAACTGTCACCGCGTCTATAGACGCGGGGACAGTTTAAAGTCATGACGTATATATACGTCATGTGTCGGGAAGTACATCCCGGCCATGACGTATATATACGTCAAATGTCGGGAAGGGGTTAACAAAAGTCAGAGTTCGGCAGACATCTTGCACTGCCGCTGAGCTCGGGCGACAAATCTTGCACCTGATCTTTAATCTAAAGTGACTGGAGATTGCGGGGGGCGTTTTTATTATCACTCTAATTGCGCCCAGGCAGGTTTAGGTGCGTAAACCTGACCTAGTGCCATTTGGGTGCACGTCAGCTAGCCAGCACAGAGGGTTGTGAGCTGAAAGAGGTCTCCCCACAGCACAGCAAACCTGGAAATTGAATTGCTCCATTGTCGCCATCTAGTGCTGGCTGATGGGAGGAACAATGAAATCACCCACAATGTCTTTTGTGTTTTAGGTAAACATACTTCCATCTATTTCTCCAAGGGCACAGGACTAGGAATTGTGGCACAACAGTAGGGTTCATTTAATATAACACTAGCTGAGATACTTAGTGTTGCCCGGGTTTGGTTGTGCAATTGGCATTACTTGAACTTTATCCTTCTTTTGTTTTAAGCTTAACCGCTCACCATGCCCATGGTGTGACTGGCATGCACCTGTCTGTGGTGGGCTCGCGGATCTGACCACTATGTCCTTTACCCCCTTTATGTTATACAACTCTGCCATATCTTGCATCCCACTTGTAGTGGCCGGACCACTTTTTTGGGCCCCCGGCAGTGTCAGGATTGCGGGTGTTAGTGGCTGTGAACCTAATCTGGACCCAATCAATGTCCTCTATCCCCTCTATGTTATACAACTTTGCCATATGTTCCCCGACCCATTTTTTTTTTGTAGTGGCCGGACCTTTTTATGGGTGTGTAAAAAAAACTAAAAATTAAGTGGTTTTCTTAGCATATTTTTAGGGATCTCCAATTTGGACAACTGAAAAAAGCCCTGTTTTCAGGATTTTGCTTTGCCTGCCAGAGGCTAACAGAAGAGCCCATGGTAAGACAATTAATTGAATACTGGCCATAAAGCTGTGTACACGGGGGCGATTGGGGCTGAAATCGCTGGAAATATGGTTGCAGGCGACCATATTGCCAGTGATTGGAGTGCGCACCAGCGATAAATCGCCGGGTGCGCGCTCCCGGTTTCAGCCCCGTTCTAATCGTTGATCTCCTGCGACCAGCTGATTACCTCTGCGGCACCGCTGGCAGAGGTTCCCTTTCATCAGCGACCATCTCTGGTCTCCGATGAAAAGGAGAAACTGGGCAATATATTGCTCAGTCATATATTGCTAGCAATATATGGCTGAGCAATATATCTCCCCCGTGTGTATGGGGCTTAAGGCCTAATTCACCAGGGAGTGCCAATTACAGAAAAAGCAGTTGCCTATGATCAAAAAGTCGCCGCACAGAAAGAAAGTATAAACGTACCTTGCAAAATTGCGAATGCATAGCAAATAGTGATGCATCTGCAGATCCATTCACAAAAATAAAACAAAAAAAAACAACATTGAAAGATTTTGTCCATCTGAGAAAAGCTGGGTACACACCTCAATGATTTTGATTTGCTCCCATACATAACCAGACTTTTCTTCCCACCAGACAGATACATCTTTAAGTGTGTACCCAGCTTAAAGCTGGCCACACATCAGAACGACCTGATCGTATGCAGGTCGTATGTGCTTTAAACGCACATACGATCTGCTTTGGACTACAAGCAAAGCCGATGAATTATGTGCACAGCATGCATGATCTGAGGATCAACCTCCTGACCCGCACATCGTACTGATATTGCTCACAATGTGTACACAATTGATCGCACGACCCATCAAAATAGTGCATTCGGGCCTGAGATCGTTCTAATGTATGACCAGCTTTAATCTAGGGTGTCTACTAATCTGCTCAAGATCCAAACTGGAAGTGATTATCGCTGATGTTAGAGACCCACCCCAAGAAACGCTGATGGCACTCCTGCGTTTTCACAAACACACCCAGAAAACGCCATGTATCCGCCACTAAATGGCGGCTTCCTGTCAATCAAAACGTGCATGCTATGTTTACGAATATTTATATGCAAATTGAGGCCACGCATGCGAAATGTGAATGCTGTACACGTGCAGTCGTTTGATAATAAAACGGATTGGCAATTCTATAAATAGCAATCTAAGCTGAATTAGGCCCATAGGCTATTAAGGTTTCCTATTCCCTTGTCTCCCCCTTACTCGCATGTCAATCTTTGTAGAATGCTGCTATTCATCTCTAGAGCTTTGCATGGTTCTCCCTCCTCTGCAGCATGCTTCACCACCTCCCCTTCCTTCTCAGGATCCATTTCAAACTTTTCACCCTCAAACATAAAACCACTTGCAATCAATCCTGTCCTTCCTACATCTCCAGCTTCATTACTGTCCACACTTGCTGTCACTCTCCCACTGATTGTCCTTCACCTAATCACTAATTAACGCCTCACATCGGCAATGAAGTAACATTTATCAAGCGCATTCTATAAAATTATAAGTAGCAGCTGATTGATTGTGATGGGCAACTCCTCCACTCTTTTGCCTGCTTCACACATCTACCACAATGTGGCTGGCTTAAAACTAAAAGATAATAATAATTATTGTTAATTATGGGGGCTTGTGAGCTTTGTAATTATTATTATTATTATGGTACTTGTGTATTATCACGGCGCCCCCGATGTAGGTCACGCAATGTTTTAATCGCATGCCATGTACCCGATGGCATGCGATGCAACCCGATTTTTGCCCCCTATTCGATGAAAGATTGTATAAGCACCCAAATGGGCACTTACAATGTTAAATGCACCCCCACGCCACCCCCCCCCCCACTATAAACGTGAACCCGAAGCGTGGCGAGCGCAGCGAGCCTACGAGGGGCGGCGGTACGTGTCCTCCGACCTTTTCATACTTTCAATAGAAAGTGTGGCGAGCCCCGCGAGGGGACGCGGATACCTTCACAGGTATCACATTACCCTCGCGGGCTTCACAGGTATCCGTGTCTCCTCGCCTCGCTGCGCTCGCCACACTTTCTATTCTCAACTCTACGCCGACGTGGATAGTGGGGGTATGAAAAGGTCAGAGGACGCGTGCCGCTCGCCACGCTTCGGGTTCACGTTTATAGTGGGGGGGAGGGGGGTGGCGTGGGGGTGCATTTAACATTGTAAGCACCCATTAGGGTGCTTATACAATTTTTTATCGCATCGCATTGTATGCCATATACAATGACATACAATTTTAAAATTGTATGCCATTTTACAATATCGCGCAATATCGCATCGCATACCATCGCATGCCTTATGGCATGCGATGGGCGCCGTGATTATACACAAGTACCTTATTATTATTATTAATAATAACAGTTTATTATATAGCGCAGCATATTCCATTGCGCTTTACAGGAGACAGTGATACAACAAACAGGATATTTACAGACAGTCAAAAGATAGGAGGGCCCTGCTTGCAAGCTTACAATTGTAATGGCATATTATCATTAATTTATATATTACTGCCACATTATGCAGAACTGTAAAAGGAGTATACGATATAAAGAGTCATGTTTTTTCCCCGCTTTGCGCCAGATGCTGGTCACGCTGAACAGATTAACAATTGAATAGCTCCTTCAGGCCCCCAGGGATAACATTTGAAATCCCCCCATAGAGTGCCACTGAATGACACCACTGCTGTCAGTGAGCTCCTCAGAGCAGGGCCCTCTTCCCTCCTGTTGTGAAAGCACTCTTCTTTACACAATTCACAGCTCTCCCATACTCGAACACTCAGTGACCACCTTCGCCCACAAGCATCTAATAGTACGTTGATCAAGTCCTCACTACTTACATTTAAGCTGTAATGTTTATTGAACAGTGGTGCTCGTTACATGTGCTCTATTTTTGTTATTTATTCACCGTAATGCTGTTTTGTCTCCCTGTACTGTTTCTTTGTAAGGCGCCACAAAACGCTTGTGGCGCCTATAAATAAAATAATAATAATAATGTTACAGTTATGGGGGCTTGTGAGCTTTGTAATGGCATATCATTAATTTATATATTTACTGCCACATTATGCAGCACTGTAAAAGGAGTATGATATAAAGAGTCATGGTTTTTTCCAGCTTTGCGCTGGATTTTGGTCACGCCTGAACAGGTTAACAATTGAATAGCACCTTCAGGCACCCAGTGATGACAAGTGATTCCCCCCACACTGAGTGCCATTAAATGACACCACTGCTGTCAGTGGTATATTGCATGGTCATATTAACAATATATGGTACCACGGTCTGACAGCACTTCAGTTAGCTGAGGAACATTTAAGGGTCATGTTAACAAGGTCGGAAGGCTATGTAATAATAAATTATGGCGTGACCCAGAAACAATGAAGTAGGACCCCAATCTTTTTAAAATATGGGTCCCTGGTACCCACTTGTGTCATCTGCAATCACCGCAACAGACTCAGAATGGATTGCACACAGTTCAGATGTTACTTTCTTGCTAATAAAAATAATTTAAAAAGTGCAATCATATGCATGTGCAAAAGGGATAGCACACACAAAAAGGTGTGCTACTAATGTTGCTATCTGTGGTACAACATATCACAATATGCTTGGAGAACACACATTGCAAATAATCAAACTATCAATAGGAGAGGAAACATCGATGATTGCAAGCCACCAGTACTCAATGACCAATTGAACATCCACACACTGAATATGGTGCTAGTGTAGGACTAATCGTTCCTATAGATGTAGAGCAGTCATGTCTCCAGACTGTGCCCATGCTTACAAACTGTGCCCAGGCCACACCAAATGTGCCCACATCTACTATGCCCGTGCCCATAGAAACACCTGGCTGCAAACTAGACACATAGTATTAGTGCATTTACCAGTACTAACCATGGGTGGGCAATAAGCACAGCCTACAAATCCCAGCATGCCCCGATAGGGAATACGCTGGTATGTGTAGTCCCATAACAGCTGAAGTGAAGACAGCCTGAAGTGAAGACAGCCTGAAGTGCTGCCTATTGCCCAGCACTCACACATACAGTACATATAAGCTGCTGGGACCTAGCCTATTGCTGCAGGATTAGGGGGGAGGCTCCAAGTCACTACCAAGTACGTTGCGCTGCTGTAGGCAGCGTCTATGAGGGCACTCACCTGGCACAGCCATGGAGAGAACGGCCACAAGCGGACAGCTGCACAGCTTACGCCCCGAATATCGCACGTATCCGCGCTTCTTTTCTCCCTCAAAATTGCTGGGGGGAAAGAATTACTGATGTACTCAGTTTCCGGCGGACGCATTTAGGTACTGCACCTCAGGCAACACCAAGAATTAGGTGGGGAGGGGGGTCCGTGAACTTAATAATGGGGACGCTGGTGTATAACTATACCTCAGTATCTTTCGTGATCCGTTAAAATAAGACAAAATCGATACTTTGTAATACGCTAATACGTAGGTGGGCTCATTTAGTGTTGTATTTTTGACACCTCCCCCCCCGCACCGGCTGCTGAGTGGTACGACCCGGGCTGCCCATCCTACACGCGGCAGTTTGTTTTCAAGGAAGAACGGAGGGAAAATGAGCAACATCTACATCCAAGAACCGCCCACCAACGGCAAGGTGCGGCGGGTGACCGCAGGGGGGCTCCCCAGGGCGGTGGTGACCTTAATGGGGGCTCACTGGGGGGAGTGGGACGGGTTACACGGGTTTTCAGGAATACGCATACAGAGCAGTGGTATCACATTCACTATATGTGTGTGCTGGGGGAGGGAGATGCAGGGTGCACTTACCGTTCTGGCTTCTCTCTTATTTCTTTTTTTACATCATAGTTGATTTAGGCTGACAGTACAAGTGGTAGGCAAACTGTGGCTGTAACGACTTGCTGGGACATGTAGTTCTACATCAATCAGCTGTAAGACAGCCTCGTAAGGCATCTCTCTTCTGCACCTAAATTGCTCTCTTATGGTAGTCCATGCAGGGGTTGTGCTGTGTGAGGGTTTTCTGGTGCTTGCAGTTCTATGTGCAATGCTATGAATCCTGTGTAGTGTCAAATAATAAAAGCCAATAATAAAACAAAAGCTGAAAAGCAGCAGGTTGCCAAATGCTTATCGCTGTACCACTGGGTTATAGAAAGCATGTTTGTCCTCTAGGGTAGATAATGGAATGTATAACAATTTATACATAGAATAAAAATTCATTAGAAGTGCACTTCAAACATAGATCAGACAGACAGGACAAACACAAACTGAGGAAGCCGCTGATGACTGCTAAGAGGCGGAGAAACGCGTTTTTTGGAGCTGTGTTTGATGCCAGGATATCGCAAAGTGACCCCTGTATACTGCTGCTAAAAATTGTCTGCAAAGTGGGTACACTGCTTTGGCTGCAGCTGCACCCCTCCTCAGCAACTGAGAATATCCAGCTGAGTAGAGGAAGGACTGAGCCCTAACCACACACATAGAGTGGGGACATTTCTGTGCAGCTTGAAGCTCTATCTAAAGAGCAGGACTGGTAACTATGCACACAAATCTGCCTTGTCAGTGTTGTATTGAGAAATAAGCATATTAGTTACCATATATGCCAAGCATCCGTTTGTCTTATGTTGTTTGTCCTGTCTGTCTGATCTATGTTTGAAGTGCACTTCTAATGAATTTTTATTCTATGTATAAATTGTTATATATTGTTTTTTAATAAATAATTCCATTAAGGAAAATTATTATTGTTATATTTTTTTCTGAGTACAACTGCGCTCCTTGGGTATGCATGCAGCCTAGGCAGCATGCAATTTCCTTGAATAGCTTTATCTGTATAGAGGCACACAACCTCTGTTTCCAAGGAGCTGCAATAGCCCTCAGAATCTCTTTATAATTTAAAATTTTTATTTGTTACAAGCACATATTCCTTCTATCCTACCAGCGCTCCTAGGTGACCCCAGGGTCACATTCCTCTTCTGTTGTGTAGATAATGGAATGGCCGTTTGTAAAGCTGATGAAGGCCGCCCTGATTTCACATTGTGAGAATCAATATGTGTACTGATGTTACATGTGTAACTATATTATCAGTCATTTTCCTATAGAGCTGTCTTGTACATTCATGCTTACAACAGGGCGATCAGTAGAAACATCACATTCACTTCCTACATATGTACATAGGGTCCCGGCTATAACCTTTTTGTATTAGTCTGTGCAGCAAGGTATATTTTTAGCCTACTGAAGGTAAGACTAGTTGTGTGTTCACTTTTTCACATCGCACCTCGGACCTGGGTTATGGTCGAGGTGTGGTGTGAAAGCATCAAAGCTTATAACCTGGGTCGAGCAACCTGGCAATTTGACCTGGTTTATAATGGTTAAACCTAGGTCGCCCTCTAATAGGCAACTTATACCCCTTTCACATTGTAGCTGTAACACGGTATATTGCCGTTTTTTTAGTGCTTTAAAACGGTTCCAGCTGCAATGTGAAAGGTACATTGTCAATTTACCGGTTACAGAAAACCGGTATTTTGACACGTGTTAAAAGCAGGATCCTACACGTTTCTGAGCCGTTTTCCCTGCAGTCTGAACAGCTCAGAAACGGTATTTGCTACAAATGATAACCACACTTGATCCCCGCCCACAAGCAGGAAAAAAAACATTTAAAATGACATTGTATGGCTTTCTTTAGGTGAAACGGGTTGAATCTGAAAGGTACAAAACGGTATTTAAACTGCAATATACCTTTACATCATGCAATATGAAAGGGGTTTAACTGGCTTTTGACCAGTTTTAAGACACGTTTAGAAAATCGGGTTAAAAGCAGGTTTTTGCAATGTGAAAGTGGTATTAGAGTGTCAGAACTCGTGTCCGATCCAGTTTAGCGATATGAAAGGGGTATGCAAAACAGGTATCCTCTAGGAATGTATCGATGTGGATGTTGACTTTTAACTAAGCTTTTGCTTTAAAGAAAGCCGTACATAATTGTCTATTCTCATCGCTGTTACAGTTGCCACCCTGTAGCTAAAGCTGCATACGCATGTTGCGATAATTGCAGCTAATCATATCGGTAACAACTTCCCGGTGCTACAGAATGGACAAAATGGTAGTGTTCATTATAGCACCTTTTTAAAAACAGGGCAATTCTTCTTTCCTGCCTATGGTGCAGGGCCGGTGCTAGGGTGTCCGGCGCCCTCCTGCGAACCTTAAATTTTGAGCCCTTTCAGATTGCCATTGCATCAAGCTGCAGCCGATTGTGCGAGCGTATGCAACATGCGATCCTATGGAGGATCTCGGGTGCATGTATATGTATGTATGCATACACCATCTCAGTGCTGTGTCTGCAAAATGTTGCAGGCATTAAAGGTGCTTATACACGCTGCGAGAATCACATACGTTATGGGCTGGATCCCATGGCATGCATGCAATGTGTGTGCGATGCGATCCGAAAGCAGTACAAAAAGTATGTGCAGCACGTACTTTTTGTACTGTGCGATGCCTGCGGGAGCGCAAATCTCATCGCATGCTGCTATTGCAGCGTATATGGCCACCTTTAGGCACATAACCTAGCCCATTATTTAATAAGTGTCTAAATTAATATAAAAAAAATCGGTACTTCTTTACTTTCATGGCGCCGTGCTACTTCCGGCTTCTACGCTCGCCACAAACTATGTAAAATAAAGGAACTTAACGCCATGCCAACATGGATAGTTCATACCTCCACTATCCATGTTGGCATGGAGTTGATTTTAAATAGCGTGGCGAGCGTAGCGAGCCACCGAGCCCGCAGCGTGGGCGAGCGTGAAAGTAAAGAAGTACCAAAGAATCTACAATTATAAAAAAATTTGTTATAAACATGTATAATAAAAGAATCATTGTTCTTTTGCTGTTTAACTCTTGTGCAGTCCCTCCTCTTCTATCTGCGCAGGCAGGACACTGAGGACGCCATTACACCCCTTTCGTGACTGAGGGGGAGAGAAGGAGCAGATGGAAGAAGAGGGGAGGATATAGAGGGGCCGGAGTGTTGAGTAGTGGCAGTGGCACAGCACACTGAGAAGAGGGTCATTTGATTGACACCTGACAGGCGCAGGGAGCAATGGGTAGGGGGTGAATCCAGGCATTCACAGACAGCGCTACATGCCTCAGCGCGAGTGTCCGTTAAGGTGCCCATACACGTTACAATTATTGTATACAATATTGTATACACTATCGCATCTCATCGAATCTCGGTTTTGCGATAAGATGAGATCTAGTACAAAAAGTATGTGCTGCACATACTTTTTGTACTAGATCTCATCTCATCTGATCTCATCGCAAAACCGATATGCAATGAGATGCGATATTGTATACAATAATTGTAACGTGTATGGGCACCTTAAGGAAGAGGGGGCAGGTCGCAGGAGGGAGCTGCTCAGCCGCCCGCTGTCAGACAGGCACTGTGGGCGGCATGCAGGCTGTGTGCACTCGCGGTGCAGGGAGCAAATCTTGAAACTGCCGGACGCCCGCTGTCAGGCAGGCGCTGCAGGTGGTGTGCAGGAGGCAGTGACAGTGAGGGCTGAGGCAGCTGTAGCAGAGCAGGGAGGGAGACAGCGCCTTTTCAGCATGGCGCCTCCCTGTGTTATCAGGTAGCGCCGGCCCTGCTATGGTGTTGCTCTCTGCTGTGGTGCTTCTAGTAGAGTCTGGTCTGTATTTTAGCAGAGAGATACAGAGAAACCCTTCTAAAAGCACCACCGCAGAGAGCGACATCCCAGGCACGGAAGAGCAACTGTACGGATTTTGAAGGATGCTAGAATGAACATCTAGGGGGAAATTTACTAATATGGGAGTTCTATTTAAGATGGGATGTTGCTATGGGCAACGAATCAGAATTTACTTCTTTTTTTATTTTGCAGATTTTAAAAGATAATCTATAGTATCTGACGGGTTGCCCATAGCAACATCCATTGTGAAATAGGGCATCCATCTTAGTAAATTTTTCCATAAAGCTTATACACTGAATGATTTCAAATGATAGTTTATTTTGCCACTGACCATTCTACTATATAAAAAATGTATCTTTATGTTTCGTACACACTGGGGCAGATGTATTAAGCCTTCACAAAAGATAAATGCAAGGCTGATAAGTAGAGGTAAACGTCCAGCCAATCAGCTCCTTACTGACTTTTTTCAAACACAGCCTGTAACATGGCAGTTAGGAGGTGATTGGCTGGGTGTTTATTTCTCTTTATCACCCTTGGATTTATCTCTTGTTAAGGCTTAATACATCTGCCCCCCTGTATAATATGCATGCTATCATTATTGTGCATATCGTCTGCCTTTATCACATAGGGGGTTATTCTGATTCACTCGGAAAGGCACAATCACTATCTAATGAACAAAACCATATGCACTGCAGGTGGGGCTGTTGTAACATGTGCAGAGAGAGTTAGATTTAGGTGTTTTATTGTTTCTGTGCAGGATAAATACTGGGGTCTATATTATGACACTGCAATATAGATATCAGTTTAAAGTAAACACCCCTCCCAAATCTAACTCTGTCTGCACATGTTACATCAGCCCCACCTGCAGTGCATATGGTTTTGTCCATTAGAGAGTGATTGTGCCTTGCTGAGTGAATCAGAATAATCCCCATAGTGTGTACGGGGCCTAAGTGTTCAGTAGCTGTGCAGGTGTATGGGAAGAATCACAAATTGATTAAAATGAAATAAATGAATGTACAGCATGCTGGAAATATCTTTGTTACTGAATAATAGGTAGAGTTGCAATAGAAGAACAGCTGTTTGCTTAAGTTCTAGAGAACAAGGGCAAAACTCATAAAATGTTGTTTATGCTGTATGTTCTTTGTCTTTCCTTATTAAAAGCCTAATACAGTTCTGACTCTTGTGTTTCAGGTTTTATTGAAAACAACAGCTGGAGACATTGACATTGAGTTATGGTCAAAAGAAGCCCCTAAAGCTTGCAGAAACTTTGTCCAGCTTTGTTTAGAAGGTAAGGAAATGCATGGTTGCACATCACAGTGATTGGACGATGAGAGTAAGGATTAGGTTGTGAATTCAAATTGTGAGATGAAAGCAGTACTGCTATGGAGCCTACACACGGGGAGATATACTGAGCAATGCTAGATCGCTCAGCACACAGCGATGTGCCAGTACTGTGTGCTGAGAGATCTGTCAGGGCCAGTGTTCTCTGGTGAGCATCATTGTTAGATGGAGAAATCACGGGATTACAGTCTAAAGGCCCATACACACTGGGCGATTTTGAGCTGAAAGCCGCTGAAGCTTGGTGTGTATGACCCGGCGATAAGTGCTCACGCATCATCACCGGAAAAGCCGTTCATGTGCTTGTATTACCAGCAGGTGAGCTGCTGTGTGGACAGCTTTCCATAGAGCTACGCTATGCAAAGCCATTCACCCCCCCTGCTGACAGCCCCGGGCAGGGGGAAAGCTGCTCAGTGTGTATGCACTAAGCAGCTTTCCCCCCCAGCGATGACAGCGGTCATCACAGTCCATACACGCTGGGCAAAATCACCCAGTGTGTATGGACCTTAAGCACCCTTCAACTCTATAGTTGGGAAACTTTTAATAATTGATCTCTTTCCAAGCCTTGATACATCTCCCTGTTATTATCAATTGCTTCAGCAGTATACAGCAGGGAGGGTGCGATATTGAGCAGATAGAGGCCTCCAGAAGGGTGCTGTGCTGCTCTCTACTACTGGAATTCTCTCTCACTATCACTCTCTACCTTTCTACAACATTTCAGACAAACTCTTAAGACCCATTTCTTTTATCAAACTTTTCTAGCTCTCATTCTAACCCTATTTGGACCATGCTTCCTGTTCACTGTCCCTCTCCTCTGTGTTACCCCTGTCTGCCTGTCCCTCCACTTTAGATTCTAAGCTTTTACGAGCAGGGTGCTCTTCTCTCATGTCCTTTTTTTTTTCTTTGCTCACGTATACCATCATCATCATCATCATCATCTTCTCCCCACTGCCAACAGCAGAACCAGTCCTGACCCAGTTTGGGTATTGTAGCTTCTATACTGTTTGCAAATCTTGTCCATGTCCTACAATGTTTTGTACTGTAATGCTGGCAACACACTGACCAAAATGTTGGTCATCCAATTAAATGTTTAACATATTGTGAGCCCTTCAACGGGTTTATACAGCGATAAGTGATGTTCACAGACTTATCACATCGGACCTTCAGCACGGCCGATGGTCAATATATTTAGAATCTATCTGACTACAGAGCCCACCGGTGATTGACAGCACAACTGAGCGGGCTGATTTAAATGCCCCTCCATTTGTGATGTCAGACACAACAAATCAGGTGTATGCACTTACCGATCATCATATTCTGTAGGAGAGGGGATCAGCCGTTCATGCCTCGTGTGTACCCAGCATTCTATTTTTGTTTAAATAGAATTCACAGATCCACAGGGGCTCTGCACTCACTATATTAACTAACAGTAATTAATAGTGGAGATGTATTTCATGTATTTATCAATGCATTCTCAGCCTGCAGCTCCCGGCAAGGAACCCTACTTTTCTGCAGATATATATATCTATATAAGTCAGTATAAGTCATGAAAATCATCCATCCATGTGTCAACTCCATTGAAGTCCCACTACAGTAAAGTCTAGTCCCCAAGGCAACAGTTTTAGTTGCCATGGTGACATGATGACTGGTATTTGACGGGACCAGTTTTCTCTAATAGTGTTTTATGGGTATTCCCCTTCTGTGACCCGTACATTTGCTTACAGTTACTAGGGAGCTGGAGCACATTATTCTGAAAATTAATTAATTGCCCGCTCTTGATTGGATGGTTACAGTGGTCTCATAGAGGTACTGTCATCCAATTATACACCTGTCTCCTTTGTCTTGATTCTCCATTGCTCAGAAATGATTATGAAGACTGGTCAACAGAAGCCTCTTGTAATTCTAAGGTCTTGTAACCTGCTGAATATAAATGACGGAGGTCACCGGGGAATAATTCCAAATACATACTACGTTTGAGCGGGGAAGGGATAAAACAAACAGGCCTGATTCAGTCCCAGCCTGCAAATATAAAAAAGGAGCAATTTGCACTTTTGCAAAACCATGTGGCACTGCAGGCGAGGCACATTTAAAATGTAGTTCTTTTCTTGGAGGTTGGCATACCTTCATTCAGTGGCTTCTGATGAACATACTACTCTAGAGCACCACCCCCTCTAGCGCCTTAGACATAATTGTTTACATTTAAAATGCACACACGGCCATCGTTGCCTACCGTCCCGCATCCTGCAAGAGACTCCGGTCATAACTGTCCTGCTGCCCTGGATTGTACTTCTTCTTTCCTCGATTCTTCAGATTCTGGGGTATATTCAATGTTGATCAGACGAGCTTTGATGGTGAGCAGTGCCTATTGCTCGCAGTCATAGCCCGACCTCTGTATTCAACCCATCCCCTGCACTCGCCCTTTCCACCTCGTTGTTTCTAAAAAGTAAGGTGGAAACGGCGAGTGTGGCCATCAAAACAGCGAGGCTTGCGGCTATATGCAGCGGGCTCACTGCATTAGTGGGAAACCTCACCGTTCGGGGGAATCCTTGCCGTCCTCTGATGGCGAGAATTGCCCCCGAAACTTAGAATAGGGTGATGTTCGCCGATCCTCACCATAAAAACCCCCTCGCCGGCCGCATTGAATATACCCCCTGTCATTATACCCACTCATGGGAACCCCTGACAGAAGAAAGAGACGGAAACACATGATCAGAATGGGTTCTCTTATCCGGGCTGGTGTGCATTCATCCATAGCTTTCTGCTAGTAATTGACTTTTTTTTTTGCTAATAAATGTTTACACTACACTGAAAACCTACTTCTGTGCTTAGAGATAAATTCACACAATGTCAAATTGCATTTGAATTTATTACATATACATGACAACAAACAACAGTCGTCGTCCCCCCCCCCCCCAAATGTAAATGTACATTTAACAGATCGTTCTGAAAAGCCCGCAGTCTTCCTCCTCTTGTAATAATATAAAAGTTCTTCTTTGACAACACGATATACAAAGTGTATGTTTTAAATATGACAATATCTGTTTTGTACAAATATTCTATTTCTTTCTTTTCTTTAGGGTATTACGATAACACAATATTTCACAGAGTTGTTCCTGACTTCATAGTCCAGGGAGGAGACCCAACAGGCACTGGTACCGGAGGGGAATCAATATATGGAAAACCATTTAGGGTAAGACCAATACTTACTGAGAATGCAGTAACCCCCCCCCCCCCCTTCCAATATGGTAATATCTGGCAGCGATTATCACTATGACAACACTGGCGATGGATCATTGGGATAATAAGTTGTAGTAGGACTCCATGTGTTGGGTATTGCATTGGTCGATCCTAGGTATAGAGGTGAAAAGTTGGACAGGTACAATAGATGGCACTCCTAAGATCGACATTAGAATGGTAGACACCGAAAAGGTTGACCTAACATCTGGATACCCGTGGGGACAATCTTTGAGTCTGGTACTGTTTTGATTACATTAAGGGGGTATTCATTGTGTGCCGATATTCCAACAGGTGGAAATATCGGTACTCATCCATTCAATGCGGCCGTTCCTAACCACACTGGGGCCCGTGCAGCGTTGAATCTGCGATGTGGAAATCGTGTCAAACCGCGACCGTTTCCAACAAAATACACATGGATTTGGCAAACAGCGTGTATTGCAATCAGGGGCGGATTGGGGACTAAAAGTGGCCCTGGAAAATGTCTGAAAGTGGCCTCATGTGGGCGGCAACAAATCTATAAAGGGCGGAGCCAACATAACAGTAGGTGGGATTATTACATCACTATACTTAGATACATTGGTGACAAGCAAAACTAATGCCACACATCGTAATGCACATTACACATCATGTCAGGGCTTTACAAATTTTCATAAAACAGGGACAAAAGGGATAGTGTACTCCTCCCAGTATACTCCGAAAATCCACACCGTAATGCCTATTACAGGTCACACACCCATTACATAGTATTCCACATGCAACGATGGCCTGCCAGGCTTGTTGGAGCCGGGCCCCTGGCCCCCCAAACTAACGACTACACTACGTTGTATATAAGTCATTTTACAAGATTCCTTTCAGACGTAGCAGTACACACCCACACTTCTAGGTGCCACGTTCACAATCTCTCCATATATGGGACTAGACACGTCCTCTGGGTGGAGAATGACACGCCCCCTCAATGGGACGCTGTGCAAAATTCTATTACCAACTATAATCTCCCTGAAACTAGATTCCAAAAGTAGGCAAGTATGTGTTACTTACAATTAGTTGATGCCACAGCCACTGGACTGCTGAGATTAGTCTTCTGCTGCTGTGAGCGGACTCTGAGCAGGACAGCAGGAGCCACGACTGAGGACTCCAACTGCTGCGCAACACAGGCTTCTCCCGTTCTCCACCCACACCCTGCGCCAGCACAGTTTGCACCTCTTGTAATGTGCGCAGTGACGTCATGATGTCCCGATGCACATGCAATCACAGACGAGTGAGACTGTCACTCCAGAGTCTGCTGCCCCACCTCCCAGTACACTCCCCGGCAAACAGTGCCCTGCCTGCTACTGGATGCGGCCTCTCTCCAAGCGGCTACTGTCCCGCTTGGAGGCCATGTATGTTATATAAAATAAAAATAAATACCCAGCCGTTGCCGATCAGCAGCCGCTATCCACTGCACTGCCCCCTCCAGAGGCAGAACAAGTGAGTTGTGGGCCCAGGTTCAAAAATATGGTTTGGGCCCCCCAAACACACACAAAAAAAAAAAACACACACATTATGGCTTGTTTTGTTTACTTCAAATTTAAATCCCATTACACACTGTAGTGCCCATTGCACATTCACTGTAATACCCATTACATATTCACACACCGTGATGTCCATTACACATTATACCGCACACCGTAGTGCCCATTCCATATTATGCCGCACACCATATTGCCTATGACATTATGCCGCACACAGTAATGCCCATTACACATTGTTACACACCGTAATGTAAATTAAACATTATACCGCACACCATAGTGCCCATTCCATTATTATGCAGCACACCATAATGCCTATGACATATTATGCTATACACTGTAATGCCCATTATACATTATGCCACACACTGTAATGCAAATTACACATACCGCACTGCCCATTACATATTATGCAGCACACCATAATGCCCATGACATTATGCCACACACCGTAATGCCCATTACAAATCATAGTAACCATTCCATATTATGTTGCACACCATAATGCCCATGACCTATTATGCCACACACTGTAATGCCCATTACGCTGCACATTGTAATGTCCATTACACATTATACTGCACACCGTAATGCCCATTTCCTGTACATCCTTTCACCAAGATCAGCCCCCTCCACCCCCCACCTGCTTACCAGTGTGTCCTCTCTTCCCTATAACATCATATAATACCCCTTTCAGACCTGCGACCCAGCAATTACCCATCATCATTTTGCCTGGTGCATTCTGACCCCCTTTCACACCGAACAGCGGTAATTTGCTGAATAACACGGGTATTTCTTCAATGTGAAAGGGTCAACCCAGGTTTTAAATCCCAGGTCGCTGACCCTGGAGAAGACCAGGGTTGGCGATCTAGGATTTAAGACCCAGGTTGACCCTTTTGCACCGAAAAAATACCTGTGCCTACACACGTAGCGATGTTGAAGCATTCTGAGTGATGCTAGATCGCTCAGAATGCTTGAGCGTGATCGCTCAGCACAATGTGTCAGCGCTGTGTGCTGAGCGACCTGTCAGGGCCTGTGTTCTCTGGTGAGGACACTGGCCCTGACAGATGAATATACAGCAAATATTGTCGGGCGATAGTGACACATGGGGCCTCATATCGCGATGGCCCCTACACACACAGCGATGAAGGGCCATTTTCTGTAATTAAATTAAGTAACGTCACTCAGAAAAATGGTCTGACATCTCTAAGTCTGTAGGCCCCATTAGTCTCAAGGAATGTATTGCTCGAATGTTTGTTTGTATTGTGTACACACAGAGCAATATGATCGCCGGCAATATATTGCTCAGCAATCATATTGCTCAGTGTCCCGTTTTCATCAGCGACCAGAGATGGTCGCTGATGAAAATGTCACACTGCCGGGAGAAGAGGCAGGGGAAGTCGCTGGACGGAGGAGCATGCTCCTCCGACCAGCGACCATTCAGGGGCTGAAAACAGGAGCGCACACTCGGCGATTTATCGCCAGTGCACACTCCAATCGCTGGCAATATGGTCGCTCAGCGACCATATTACCAGCGATTTATGCCCATGTGTACGCACCTGTACAGTATTAGTACTGAAGAACCATTCATCCTCAAATTCTAATAATATGGGGGCCAGAGTAGCCAGAATACAGAGGACAGCGGAGCTAACAGGCTCTTCACAGTAAGTGGCCATTAAGAGAGGGGACATAGGCTGCTAGAGTGGGGACATAGAGGAGCTTACAGTGTGATGTGAAGTTGCAATGACAGTGGGGTAATCCAGTAGAATTATGTGGCTTTCTGAGCAGCGGAAGACTCTGCATTCGCCTGGGAGTCTCTCCACAGGATGCAAGAGGATATTACAGTACACACTGCCATTACATACCGCACATCCCCCCATATTACACCCCGTATACACACCACTATGATACATTACACACATCCACCCCCATATTACATTCAATACTCACATTATTAAATTACATTATATACACATCCCCCCAGCCAGTTGCATACACGCATCAATGTATTACATTACACAGAGAGCCCCCCACACACATTATATACAGCCCCAAGCACACACATCACTGCATTACATCACAGAGTCCACCCACACACACACATATTATATACAGCAGGGCCGTAACTGGGGGGGGGGGGGGGGGCTGGGGGGGTCACGCGCACCGGGCGCTGGAGGGGGGCGCTGTCAGGTCCGGGGACAGCTAGCGGAGGTCCGATGACAGGCAGCGGGGTTCCGGGTAGCCGCTGTAGCGGCAGCTTGACTCTGTCCGTCTCTCCTACTAGCGCGGCGGCGGGAAGCGCTGATGACTTTGAAAAGACTTTCCGGACGCTGATTGGCTGAATTCAGCCAATCAGGGTCCGGCAAGTCTTTTCAAAGTCATAAGCGCTACCCGCCGCCGCGCTAGTAGGAGAGACGGACGGAGTCAAGCTGCCGCTACAGCGGCTACACCAGTCCCCGGAACCCCGCTGCCTGTCCCCGGACCCCCGCTGGCTGCACACAGGAGGTATGCATGTTGTCAGCGAGGAGGGGGGGTCTCCAGCGATGTTGTCAACGGGGAGGGGGGGTCCTCCGGCAATGTTGTCAGCGGGGTGTCTCAGCTCCAAGCACACACATCACTGTATTACATCACAGAGTCCCCCCCCACACACACACACACATTATATACAGCCCCAAGCACACACACCGCTGTATTACATTACAGAGTCCCCCCCATACATTATATACAGCCCCCAGCACATGCATCAGTGTATTACATTACAGAGCCCCCCCCCCCCCCACACACACACACACATAATGTACAGCCCCAGCACACACATCACTGTATTATATTACACAAATAATTTACAGCCCCTGACTCCCCCAGGATACACAGCACAGCACTCACCACAGGAAGAAGAGCTGCAGTGCAGCTGGCCTCACGGAGCTCAGTCAGTGGTGGGCGGGGCTTGCTTCCAGGAAGTAGCAGACAGAGCCCTGACCCCTGACAGCTCTAGTCTCTGCTCCCTCTGCACTCCCGATGTACAGCCACAGACTGACTCCCTGTCAGCACGGAGCAGCTCGGGCTGCCCTCTGGAAGTGTGGCTGAGCTGACCTAACTAAGCTGAGACTCCCCCCTACCCCGCGCTGGCTAGCTCTCTCTCTACACACTGCCCAGCTAGGCAGCATGTTGCGGAGGAGGAGGGGCCCTGCAGTGGACAGCGCCGCACGAAGTCGGAGAGAGCCGCCCTCAGATAGTGTAGAGGGTGGGAGGAGGCGGGCCACTAGCTCTGACTGCCGCCACCCACCTCTAGTGACGCCGTCTGCCGCTGAGCGGCTGAGCATCCTGTCACTATAGTTGAGGTCAGTGTGCGCATGCGCAATTTGCGGCGGCGGAGGCGGCCTCACTACTGTCGGCCTCCCGGGAAAGTTCCCGGTAGATTATATGGCCAATCCGCCCCTGATTGCAATGTACCAGTTATTAAATATTTCTGCAATGCAACAGTAGCAGGTCGACATGGGGAAGGTCGACAGTCAAAAGGAGACATTCACTGCGTCCCCTCACGGGGCTCGCTGCGCTCGGCACACTATTGTATTCTCCCACCATGCCTTAGTGGATGGTAGGGCATGAAATACCGCCTGTCGGCACATGTCGACCTTCAGTCATGTTGACCTACTGGTGTCAACCAAATGCTTGCAGATTGCTGGTGTTCTAATGCGTGGATTGGAGACCTGAGAATACCAGGTGCAGTATAATCGGTGTCATTTCATGCAAACAGCAGAAGCAATAACCAACCACTATCTTATCCCTACACTGCCGGCCACCTGGCAAGAGAAAATGAACAGTTCTGCAGTCATGATTTTAAGCTGAACATATCGATTGCGATGCTGCCACCATACATAGACTTGACACACAGAATCTTCCGTGTGGTCGTATTTAAACATTTATGTTGAGATACTATATAGGAGAATCAATATTTTTGCCAATATACAGTACTTATTACATTATTTTTTGTATTGATATTACATATGTGTATTGTATTATGCCATTACTCTTTTAGCTAAGCTATAGTAGAAGTTTCACATTTTAATCATATGTTCAGTGAATTTTGCCCTTCCTGCACCCTTTGCAACCTCTAATTACTGTTGCTTTGGCATAATTTTGGGAGCACCACTAACCTCAAGCTGTACCCATAAGTGAGAAACCGGTATATATTATTATTAATATACAAGTTGACTCTATTCGGTGCAGACAAGCGCCAAAGCACCTAGTACAAAACTAAGGCCCTTATTCTGCTTCGTGCGGTACGGCCCGCGTGCGGCCGTACCGCCGATGTTTTTACTCTGCACATGCGCAGAGGTCAATCTGCGCATGTGCAGCCCCCTTCGCCGCAGACGTATTTCGTCCGCCGCAAAGGGGGCGTATAGGGGCGTGAGAGGCTTCATGCCCTCATTTCCCTATGTGTACGCCCCGCGTTTCATGGGCGTTCCCATGCAAACGCGGGGCGTATGCATGGTAATGAGGGCATGACGCAACTCATGGGGGCGGAAAGCTGACGTCGCCGGATGTCAGCTTTCAGCCCCCATACAAGCTACCACACGGACGATTGTCCGTGTGGTCTCAGCTTGCGGGAGCTGCCGGGGCGTGCGGACCTGCCTTCGATGGTCGACGACCATCGAATGCAGGGGGCAGCTCCCACCATGGTGGAGGCGTACGCCTCCACCATTTTTATGCGGATCGCCAGCCGTCCGTGTACGGACGGCCGTGGCGATCCGTAGGGTGGGCGGGGATTGGTTTGTGCGGCCGGAGCCCCGTGTGCGGCTCTGGCCGCACCAACCAGAATAAGGGCCTAAATCTTTTATAACACACACATTTAAAATCAAAATCTATCAAACGAATAATAAAACAAATGCCTCCCAGCTTTTCAGGTTGGCTTCTGAGACTAAATTGCACAGATATCTATATAGCAGAGGTTAGAATTGATCACTTTCAGTATATTGCAGAGCTCCAGTCTCTATTAGTAACAAACACCTGCTCCCCTTTGTGAGACAATTGCTTTTCCTCTTAGCAATTTGTGTTTGTTCCTTTTGCCTTCAAAAGATATAAATTGAAATGTTCAAAGTCTTTTGATCTAGGTACAGTTCATTCCAAGCAAGGCTATGTTGGTATAGCGGAGAAATAAAAAGGCAGCAGCAATTGCTCCAAATGCTTGTAGATATTAGTGTTGGCAACTAGAAGAAAGGGGGTTAGTGACTGTGATGGCGCTATACCAACTTAATCGTAGAGGTCTTGAATACTTATCTTCGATTCTTGGTCCTGTCCGTGCTGTCCTTGTCTTTTTATTCTATCTGTATAGCCTCATGGAATATGTAAAAACAAGAGAGTTTGCAGGGAAAGCGATTAGAACGGATTCTTCAATTTGAAGAAACATTTCTTTTTGTCCCAGGTGTCCGAAGGTTCCTACCTCACTTACACATTCATGTAGCGAGGTGAAACCTATCTGGGTTTCTTTAATATTCAATTTTGAAGAGAGGTTTCTATGGTTTGGCGTACCTCACTTACATGTAATCACATTCGTATCAAGGTATCTTTGGTTGGCGTACCAGTACTCACGATTATTCTCGAAGAGAAACGTCCATCGGGGTATCTTTTGTCTTTTAAAAAGTTTTTATTATGGCATTCATAAAAATACAAAAATATCAAATTCCTATTAGCATAAAATATGCTCAATGTTTTAAAAACTTTTTTGCTGTCAGAGGGTCGATCCACATCCCCTGGAGTTCGTTGGGTCCAAGTGCAGAACTGCAGACCGGTTCTACAGATCTCATTTACAAGGGGGAGTCCTACCTTACTCCTGGGGTGTGACACGATACCTAAATCCTCCTAGTGTTTGCAAGGTAATTTTATGCAAAAATATTAGTGTTAATAAAGTAAGTGAACTTACTTTACACTTATTCCATCTGCCTCGGAAGATCCTGAACAGACAATGTGGTAATTGTTAGTTAAAGAGCGGGTCTCGAGGCTTCTTACTTTCTATGTGGGTTCTCCAGACTGCTGGTGCTCTCTGATGGTGTAGTCTTCGCAAGAGTACACCTTGCAGGGAAAGTAATTATTCCTTCTAAGATTAGTGGCCAGCCGGCAAATACACAAAAGGCCCCATCCACTAGTGCGATATGGCCACTTTTGATGCTTTTCCGATGCATTACTGCGACTGATCGCATGAAAAGTGACACATCGCAGGTCAATTACCTGCGATTGCTATGTGAGGAGCGTTCCTGTGCACCTCGCATCGCAGTCGCAGATCCTACAGGATAGCTGTGCAATTTACTCTGAACAGCTACCTCAATATATCTTGATAAGCTGTGAGGCTTAGGGGGGAGTATTCAATGCCAGATGATATTTCGGACGGGAAATAGTGGTAGCTGCAGTTTCAGACAGCATGAAGGTGGATTTCGACAAAATAGATCCAACTTTAAAAGAAGTCAGATCTGTTTTGTCAAAAATGGCCGTAGGTTGTCGAATTCTCAGCCATTTTTTTGACAATCTGCGGCCATTTTCTCCGACCTGCCCTCTTTTCGACACTTGACAAGTTGTAACATTGAATTCCGACAGTTAAGCTCCTGTAGAGCAGAAAAAAAATGGCCTGGGATTCTTGCTGTCAGGAAGTTACAACAGTCGGAATCGCAGATTAAATACCCCCGCTAAGTATGTTTTAAATATTAATTAATGTAATGTTATAAAGGATTTTTTTTTTTTTTTTTTTATAAAAATAAATAAAATCTGGTGTAGTTGTGTTATTAAAGTATTTTAAATGCAATATTAAATTAAAGCGCTGGGGTTTATTTTTTTCTATAAGGGGCTGGGTGTGTCTTACAAACAGCTGTAGAATAGACAGGTAATTTAAAACAACAGATCAGCGCTCACTCCATGTGGTATTTACCTAGTACAATTTAATAAAGTAATATAACATACACAAACCACACAGAAGTTGAAAAGAAAACTTACAATGCACACAAGTGACATCAATAAAATCTATGTTATTGCAATTAATATAGCTACATCATCCCTGATCAACAGTGATCTCTAGAAAACAGATATAGGAAGTTGTCCTGTCTGTCTAGACCTCACAGAAAATTATAATACCCTCCAAAGTTATATACATTGTATCTTAAAATGATCACAAAATAAAGTGACAACAGAACAACAAGCAGTCTCTATTGAAGTTTATTAAACCACTAGAAAGGGCAATATGTTCCGGCCAGACTGCCAATATACTGATACAGTGTAATACTTATCATCAATAGTGAAAGGCCAAGAAGACAATTTGTTACACTTTATTTTTGAAGCCACCGTAACAACAAGACACTGAGGAATAAGCCTATTTCTTAAAATCTATATACACACATTTTCTCTCTTTATAGGTGCAATATAAGCACTTCACGTATATGTCTGTTTTGTCAATGTGTGTGTTAATTTTAACATCTCCAATATTTCACTAAAATAACGAGGGATACTATCTGTGAACTTATAAATTAAACGGACACAGAGAGAACCTCCCCCTTATCTTTTAAAATAAAGTTTTTAAGGAAATAATAAAAACATTTTTTCTAGGAGTGCGTCCACGGTGCAAAATCCTTTTCTCTTTCTCGTTCTAAAACATAACTCCGGAATGCCTGGAGCAATATACACAAAACTCTGTACACATATGACTTACAATCTGGCAATAAACACTGTGGGAGTAACACACCCCTGCATGTCCTGATATAGTATGTGCTGCTGCCCCCACCCTAGGGGTGGGGGCAGCAGCACATACTATATCAGGACATGCATGCTATGTCAGTGACAACAGGGCTGCATGTGACGGTGCAGTGACATGATGTGAGGAGGGGAATGGAGGTAGCACAGACCCACACACTGAGCTTTCTATAGTGGCCGTAGCAGGGTCCCCCAGCAGCACAGAGATTATCAGGAGATGTATAATGTCCTGCGCTATATAAGAATATGTAAATAAGTAGATCATTTCAAAGGGGCACTGTTCTAATTTACCATCCTCATCCCGTTGCGAAGCACGGGTATTAATATATATTTATTATATAATATGAGTGTGAAGACATAATGTACAATTGCTTATTTGCCATATGTGCTTTTCAAGTAATTTATGCCTCCCAAAGATCCAAGTCTGCAGGTGTAATCTCAGCCAGAACTTGTTTGCATTATAGACAGTACTGTAGACTGTATTTTCAGACTGCATCTTTCCTCTGTATTCCACGAGTATTATTTCTGTCAATATGAAGTGAAGAAGGGGCACTCTATAGTGCACTAAACATTTATTATAAAAGTAGGGCACCAAGCACACAGCTGTTCAGTGCATTGCTGCTCATACCTAAAGGAAAGCTGTATTGGCTGGTTACCAGATGGTTCAGGCAATCTCCTTACACTCATTTTTATAGTCATACGGGGCTATTTCAGCACTATTTAAAAGCGATCTGACTAGATCAGTTTGAAATGGAGCACGGTATTCTCCGTGTGTATGCCCTGTAGCGATGCCGATGCGCAGTCCCGCAGATCGGTATCGCCGGCTGGGAAAGCCTGCACTTTCACCAGATCACGGGGCTTTGCCTATTATAAAAATAGGCAAATCCCCGCTCAGCACGAACAGAGTGCCAGAGTGTCCTGAGAGGGTGTACCGCTATGTGCTGAGTGTTCGTGTTGTAGCACGTCTCTCAGCAGAAAAACAGGTCACCCCATGTGTACGGGGCTTTACAAGGTTTATACGCCTCGCCTCCCTCCACCACAGGAAGCCGCAGCGAGTCGCATCACACCGGCTACAGATAAAATAACTGGATCACCCGGAGCAACCACATTATGAGGCCCTGCCCTAACCTGTTTCCTCAGAGACTTTTGTCAGAGTGCAGTCCTCCATATATTGTGAGCCTGTGTGTGTAATGAAGAAGAAAAGGCGTCGGTCTTAGGGCCTTATTCTAGTTCACTCTTTCTGACTAAATCCTTCTTAGATGGACAAAACCATGTGCACTGCAGGTGGGGCAGATGTAACTTGTGCAGAGAGAATTAGATTTGGGTGGGGTTTTACTTCAAAGTGAGATCTATATTGCAGTGTGAAAATAAAGCAGTCAGTATTTACCCTGCACAGAAACAAAATAACTCACCCAAATCTAATTATCTCTACACATGTTACATCTGCCCCATTTGCAGTGCACATGGTCTTGTCCATCTAAGAAGGATTTTGTCAGAAAGAGTGAACTAGAATAAGGCCCTTATAGTGTAATCTATGTACTGAAATGTGAATATACATGTGGCAAAGTATGGCTGTTTCTGATTTAGGGGTTCATCTCCCTTTTAGTGGTTCTACAATTCTGGTTCCTTTAGGAGGAAGTCTGTGGACCCGATGGTGGAATAAACAATAGCGTACTACTGATGGGATCTGGCATGCATGTCCAAACTATGGCCCTCCAGCGGTTGTGAAAGTACACGTCCCATCATGCCTTGCCACAGTTTTGTCTATTAGGGAATGCTTAAACTATGGCAAAGCATGCTGGGATGTGTAGTTTAACAACAGCTGGAGGGCCAGAATTTGCACATGCCTGGATAGGGGATTATGGTAGTACAGTGTGTGCCGATAATGCCGTGTTCCATGCTTAGTAATTAGTTCTGCTTATTAGAGGGTGAAACTTGGGTTGTGTAGATGATGACTGGCAATGTTGTATCTTTCACCTTTGGTATTTGCCACATTTACCCACAATTTTATTTCCCATTAAGCCTTTTTCTTGTCTTATAAATAGACATCCTTCGATAAAAATACAGCTCAATCATTCCCGTTATTGAAAGAAGTGTTGTAAATGAACAAAGGATGCGTTTTGTAAATGGGAGCTGCTGGGTGTATATCCATCCATCCATCCATCCATCCATCCATCCATCCATCTCTCCTAGATTGACATACACCTAAAACTATAGAAATTGCATTTTCTTTCTATATCTTAAGTGAATAACCTGAGCTGTCAAAGTGGCAGTGACAGAAATCCTGTATAAAGCCGAGGGCGTGGGTTATATTCTCAGGCGTGTGATGCTGGTGTGCCTGTTATTGTTGTGCTTTTGGTGTCAGTGATTGCTATAACTGCAGCTATTCAGCTCATGCTACCCATGTTCCCAGACAGAAGTGTCTATTGTTAATAACTCTGCTTCTTTGTCGCCTTCTCTGTAGCAATTCAGGTTGTTGGGTTTTTTTTTTTTTTTTTTTTTTTGAATATACGTTTTTATTATTTTTTGGCATGACAGATACAAACTTAGTCATAAGTCAATATGCAATCAAGATGTATGAAGTAAACTGTGACTACATGACTGCAGGGATCTAGTAACATAAATTTGAACAATCATGTACTTTTGGATCGGTAATAGCTTGGGTAATACAATTGTCCATAGAGCTCAATCCGGAGCAGGTCTGCAGGTCTCGGGTGGTCATCCGTGACCGCACGGCGAAGTGATACATAACTATTACTGTATAACCTTTAGTATCAAAATCTTCAAATTTTTGATTGACAATTCAACTTTTGCAAGCTTCTATTGTAGTTGAGAGTGCCTAGAGTATAGCAGGAGGAAATGGGAGAGGGGAGAAAGAAGAGAAATAAAAGAAGAGGGAGAAAAAGAAGGAAGGATAAGGTGATTGATGTTTCCTGAAGTTTTCTGAAAGCGGCCGGCCGCTCATTGGCCCTCGCCTCCCACCCATTGGCCTCACTCTGTATCAATATCTATACAATTCTGCTGTTTGAATAAGCCCGCTTTGCGCAGGGTGGTGCGATATTTGTCCGAGTACAACCTTAAGTGAGTTATGCGGATCCTAGTCTGAGGAAATTTGGATAATGGAAGTTGCTGATGAACGTAGTAGTGACCAGCTTTGATTTTCTGAAAAATTGTATATCTTTGCCTGGGTATCAATATCCATGGTTTGGATATACAGTTCCCATTTCTTTCTAAATTTAAGGTCCCCTGAGGTAGAGTTCTCATGTAGGTATTTCCTATCCTAGTACATTTGCTCTAGCAACATTCTGATTAATTCCCCCAGAGTAGGAGCAGCTTTGTTTATCCATCGTTTTAGTATTAATTTTTTGGCAATAGTAAAAATAATAGTGAGTGTTAGGAGTGGTTACTTTAACCTACCTCCTGAGGTGGACTCTAACCTACCTCTGGATAGGGAGTTGGACTTTAACCAATCTTCCTTTATCCCTTCTTCCTCAATTTGATGGCCCCCCTTAGAGCTCCGTGAGTGTTAACCCTGTATATGCTGATCAGAAAAGAAGACCATCATGTATGCAAGGTACAACACTGATTTATTGTTTACACATACAGCATATTTATACAGTATAGCATGCATGGGCTTGACAAGAGATGATTGGATGATACAGGGGTGTAGCAGGGAGGAGTTCCAGTTACTGTCTAGGGGATATATGTTATTATTATACAAGGACATGGGAGAACAGACAGTTTTTGTAGAAAACATGTGAAATACATCTTACAGGAAATAACCTTGAGCAACGCAGCCTTGAGCAGCAGCAGACTGTCACAAAGCAGAATAGAAACATGTAATTTTCCACTCACTATAAGGCATTTGAGACAAGATGGAGAACAGCATACAAAATGGTGCATAAATCCTTTCAATCCCCTCTTAGAATCATAATTTATTTAAATTATTTGATTCTCACGTGTGCTTTTCCTTTTAATACGCTGTTCCCTCACATATGTAGCATAGTCATCGGGTGTAGGGGTTTCAGAGGAAAGATCAATATACATAATAGCAACAGGTGTTGTGGTACCTATATATTTGGAAACTATTCTCCTGCCTAGTGGAAAAATACAGTAAGCAACGATTATGATGAACAGAAGTACAGTAAGTGTAATGATACCTAGTTGAGTTAAGGCATGTTTCCAGTTGCTCATCCAGCCGAACCAAGCAGCCCAGGGGTCAGTGACACCTGAGTTTTCCTTGAGCTCTCGGGATAAGTCTTCTAATTTTTTAATGGCTAGTGTGACTTTGCCATTGGGACCTGTATTGTCAGGAATGAAGGTGCAACATCCTGCAACTGTGTTTATGTATACACATGTACCACCTTTCTCGGCCAAGATCATATCCAGGGCCATGCGATTCTGGAATTTCATCTGTGATGTGGCCTCCAGTTGTTCTGCAATACCTTTCAAGGCATCCTTTGTATCATTAACAAATCTCTGTTGATTATAATACATATAGTTTATCCATGCAACATTCTTATTGATTGTAACCTGGGGCAGCAGAGATTCAAAGCCAGCAGCTACTTCATCTCGGGCCTTGAACTCGTCTGGGACACCCCGGGGTACACCAATAGTATCAATGTATACGTGTGGGTCAAAGCTTTCCAGTGGGGTACTTCTCTTTTGTCTAGGGTGTGGGTCAGGTAGGGGTGAAGGTGTTTCAATGGCTGTTGGCAAAATATGGATAGGCATAATGATTTTTGAGAGAGCACATTCGCCTCTCCATACACTGTCAAGCTTTGCTCTAATTTTCATGTCCCCACAAATGAAATAAATGTCACCAAGGGATTTCTTCATGATGGGTAAGGTTACATACCTGCGGATGGCACAGTAACCATCCGGGAATGTTTTCAGATCTACCCCCTTAGTGACATTAGAACAGTAACAAGTATAGTTGCCTGGATATATGGTGATTGTGTTACCTGGATTGGTGTTTTTTTCTAAGATGGGGTAGTTCTTCTTCCATAACTCACATTCATTATCTTTAGTTTTATTGCCAGTGTATAAGGTAAAAAAACATTCATCCTCTGATTCTGGTATGTTAAGGGGGACGGTACCAAGGTGGGGTCTGGACTTAGCACATACATAACAGTCAGTTCGGTTAGTCTGTCGTGCATTGTATTTCATCCATTCTAACCAAAAATTCACATCAGCTAAACCTGTCTCTATGGACATGGTGTCCTCATATGTGGGATTACTGATAGCAACCATATCTTTAAAGGTACTTATGTGTGGTTTGAATGGGGATAATGGCTGGGGCCTGGCGGGGGATGGTGGCTTACGGAGGGAAAGGTATTCCTGATTGTTAAACATATCTTTGAGATAGAATTGTTGTCTATCACTGGCATATCCACCTCCCCACCATACCCCTAGAACATACATTCCAGCATCACTGGGGCTGGGATTTTCAATATTTATAGTGCAATAATAGTCATATCTACCGTTATCCTTAGTGATAGTCATCCTAGAAAGTAATGGCTTACCATACTTGTCCTTTCGATCAATAGCCAAGGTGGGTTTGTATGCCCAGTCGATACCTGAATTCCACCCCACTGCTCCCCAATAATTGCAGTTATTTCCCCAATAATAATCATCTGTGACACAAATATATACATTTTTAGTCTGGCTGAGAGCTGATTTGGATGGCATGGACCACATGTTACTAGGTATGACCGTATCATAGTTTATTCGGTAAGTGGCCACGCGAGTGGTAGATGAATTGTACCAAAGGGTAAGCACATCATCCTGACTGGTAATATCCACTTCTGCGGTACAGAAATTATAAAGAACAAGAGCGAGTAAAGTCAGCAGAGCTAAGATAGGGGGAATCATTTCCTTCAAGGGTCCTCTCGGCCTCAGTAGGAATTCCGTTTTCCTCGATGTCTGGATCCCCTACCGGCAATTCTTCTCCTCGTAGGAGGTCAGAGTTATTAACTCCCGTTAGTACCTCACTGGTCCGGTCTGTGTCAATCTCAGGATCGGTGTCGACCTCTGTGTCGAAAGTAGTTGGAGTAGGGATTTTCTTCACTCTGGATGCGTGGATCCACGTTGGGTTGTCATCGGTGAGCACAGCAGTTCTTGTCACAGCGACCACCTCTGTCTCAGGACCGTAGGAGAAATCACCTGGATTCTTGTTGCGTGGAAGGACTTTAACCACAACTCTGTCTCCGACTTGGAATGGATGTGTAGGTTTCTGTGGATGACAAGGATTTTTAAGTACAACTTCATGTTCATTTTCGTCTAGTCTGTGTATTAAAGTCCTTACATATTCTTCTCTGATTACTTCTAAATCTCCTGCTTGTGTGACTAGTGGTTTCCTTGCCCAGGGGGTGGGGAAGGGGCGTCCCATTAGTATTTCAAAAGGGGAGTAACCTAGAGTCTTTTGTGGCGTCATTCTTATTTCAGCTAACACAATAGGAAGGACTTGTTTCCATTTTGTGAAGGTGCCCCCAGTAGCCTTTCTCAATTTATCCTTCAAAGTGCGGTTCATGCGTTCGACAATAGCTGAACTCTGTGGGTGGTACGGAATGTGGAATTTCCAATCTATTTGGAGGGCTTTAACTAGTTCAGCAGTGACTTTGGCAGTAAAAGCAGAACCTTTATCACTATTGATTTGTAGCGGGCATCCCCAGCGCGGAATGATCTCCTGCGTGAGAATGCGGGCTACAGTTTTTGCATCTTCGGACTTTGTTGGATATGCCTCCGCCCAGCGTGAGAACATATCAACTATGACCAAAGCGTATTCCTGTTTCCCTGTACCTGGTATATGGGTAAAATCAATCTGCAGGTGAGTAAACGGAGTGGTGGGGTATTCAAGATGTTGGTGTTTTGCTTTATTGGGATTGTTAGGGTTGTTTCTAAGACACACAATACATCTACTAACATATTGGGTGACAAGTTCTTTTGCATTTGTGATGTAAAAATCATTGGTGAGGAGCAGTGTTGTCGTGACTTTGCTGTGGTGACCTACTCCGTGATAGTGTGCTATGAACAGTGAGGCACTTGTTTGGGGGATACAGGGTTTCCCCTCTTTGCAGATTAATCCAGTCCGTGGATTCTTCTGCAGAATTGGGTATGTCCAATCTGATAAATCAGAGTTAGAGGCAGTTGCCTGTAATTCTGTAAGTAAGTATGTGTCTTCTAGTGACGGTGGTGACATTATGGTAAGTGTGAGGTTGTATGTGGATGTGGCAGCAGCTTGTTTTGCAGCAGTGTCAGCGAGGGCATTGCCCCGTGAGATATCATCTTTTCCACCAGTATGTGCTTTGCAATGGAGAATGGCAATGTGTGAGGGCAATGTGATTGCGTGCAATAAGTCAGCAATAAGTTGGGCATGTGAGATGCCTTTTCCATCAGCGCCTGTGAAACCTCGGCGCTGCCAAATCATGCCGTGGTCGTGAACAACGCCATAAGCAAATTTGGAGTCTGTGTAAATGTTGAAAAGAAAGTGAGGGTAACGTAAAATTATCCTTTTTAGAGGCGCTCGATAAATGAGCTGTATCACACAAGCTGCAGCAGTGTTAAGAGGTTGTCAGCCTCCAATTTGATCGAAAGAAAAAAAGGGGGGGGGGTTTTGCTGCGCTTTTTTGAAGTAGATAAATTTATTAAACAATATTATTCGACACAATTTAAAAATATATATTCTACACAATTTAAAAATATCTAAATACGAAGAACACACGGCAGATATATAGAGAAGCGGAACTCTAATTGCCGCACATTGTGTCCCAATTCAGAGGACCAATATAAAGACGGACACATAGGGCTAAATACTCCCCATATAATCACAGGGGAGTAAATGACGTAAGGTGGAACGCATAGATGCGTTCCAGACATCGGAAATAGCCAATAACCGGATATCCGGAAACGGAATCCGGAGAATTCATATGTAAGTTTTATTATGTTTTACAGTTGTTCTAATGCTCGTTTTAAATAAAAATAGAGTTTATATAAGTGGGTCTGCCTCCTACTTTATGAATAAAATGATGTTTTTAAATTTTGTGAAAGCTATATACGCATATCAATTAATGAACAGGTGCTAATCACTAACTAATCAATGAGGGTATATAAACCCTAAACCTCATGGAAAGCACTACACCTTGAAAAAGCTGTGTATACCACAGCGAAACGCGTCGGTGAACAGGTGCCAGCAGCTAACAATTTGAGTCACCATACCACCTACCCTTGGACCTACAATTTTTCCTGCACTAGCACTTTATTTGCTGAAAATTTGGAGCCATACCTTTGGAACTTGGGCAATAAGAGAGAGAGGCATATCCAGCTTGCTGACCCCATACAGCCAACTGCCAACTCACAGGAACACAACCTGTCGCCAAATCCATAAAGGACTCCTGCAGATTTACAAAGTGCCAAGGGGGAACAAACAAACCCAGTCCAAGAACCTACTTTGTCCCAAAAGAACGGACCTATACCTGGTAACCGGTTACGGGTGACTATACTGCTACCTAACTGCACCTTATTATGTGAAATAACCAAGAGAAATTTCTTTAAACAATCACGCACCTTATATACCTCATTTTTTATTTTCCATTTTTATTGTTAATTTTTTTAAATTGTGTAGAATATATATTTTTAAATTGTGTCGAATAATATTGTTTAATAAATTTATCTACTTCAAAAAAGCGCAGCAAAACCCCCCCCCCTTTTTTTCTGTGTAAATGTTGACAGGTTTTCCTGTGTACAAGTGACAAGCTCTGGTGAGAGCGATTAGCTCAGCAGCCTGTGCTGATTGCAGAGGAACTGCTTTTGCTTCAAGGACAGTTTGAGGAAGTTTAACTACTGCGTAGCCTGTCTGGTATGTTTTGTCATTTGGTCGACTGCAGGAGCCGTCGACAAAAATTATGTCGGCGTCGGGTATGGGTACAGCCGACATGTCACTTCTGGGTGAAGTTTCTGAGTCGATTGTCAGAGAACAGTCATGTGGGGGAGGTGCTTCGTCATCAGGTCCTTTTAAGCCTAAAAGGGCATTAAGTATGGGCACAGGTCCTTCTGTATTTGTAGCATATTTGATAACAAGTGATGGGTTACCTAGTAAGAGTACCTCGTAACCACTAAGTCTTTGGGCCGACATGTGTTGCGTATGTAAGCCTTTTAAGATGGACAGGACGTTGTGGGTAGTGTGAAGGATGGTGTTGTGTCCTAAAGTGAGTGTGGCAGCCATTTCAACAACCATTGCACAGGCAGCCAGCGCTCGAAGACAAGCAGGCATTCCTTGTACAGTGACCGGCATTACCTTTGAAAAGAATGCGACAGGGCGCATTTTGCCTCCATGACCTTGGGTGAGCACGCCCGCCACAGTTTTACAAGTGTCCCTTGCAAACAAATGAAATGGCAAAACATAGTTGGGGAGACCAAGCGCGGGACTTTTAACTAACATTGCTTTGAGCTTTTCATATGCAGAAAACATTTCATTTGACCATTGTATGACTTTGGGTTTGTCTTTGAGTGTGCACTGTCTCAAGATATTATCGTAATAGGAACAATCAGAAATCCACTGTCTGCAGTAGTTTACCATACCCAAGAAAGACAGCATATCCTTCTGGGTAGCTGGGGTGACCAGGCCCAGTACAGACTGTATGCGTTGTGGACTGATTTTCCTTTCTCCCTCAGAGAGCACAAAACCCAAGTAATTGACATGCTTTTGACACCATTGCATTTTTGTTCTGGACACTTTATGTCCACATTCACATAACCAGTTCAATAGTGATATACCATCTTCCCGGCTGGCTTCCTCCGTTGGACTACAGAGTAGCAGATCATCTGCATACTGTAGCAGGACTGAACCACAGGGGGGGTGCCAGGGTGCCAAGGTGGCTTGGAGGACTATGCTATAGACCACTGGGGAGTCAATATAGCCTTGTGGTAAACGACCCCAAGTCATTTGTTTACCTTCAAAAGAGAAAGCAAAAAGTAATTGGGTCTCTGCGTCAATCGGAATACTGAAAAACGCATTCTTCAGATCGGCAACTGTGAAAAATGCTGCGTCTGCAGGGATGGCTGAAATGAGTGTGTTAATGTCTGGCACTATTGGTGCAATTGGGACTATGAGGTCATTTACCTTCCTCAAGTCCTGTACAAATCTAATACTTCCATCAGCCTTAGCGACCGGGTTGATGGGTGTGCAGTATGGTGAGATCACATATCTCAGTATGCCTTCTTTTAAAAACTCCTGTATCATTGGTCTAAGACCGTCAATTTTCTCTGATGATAAAGGGTATTGTTTGCTGTACACGTGACTAGAGTCTGGCTTGAGTTTGGCTTTGTATGGTGTACAGGGTATGAGGCCTGTGTCATAGGGACCCTTGGCCCAAATTTCTGCATTGATTTTGTCAATTGAGGTATCAAGTGAATCTTGGGACATTAGGAAGTGTGGTGAAGTGACGTGAAGTCCACTTCCTTTGGGTGAGGGTGTAATGGAGATGTGGAATTTGTTGAAAAGATCCCTTCCCAACAAGTTGACAGGGCATTCTGAAATAACCCTGAACTGATGTTCTCCTAAGTAATGTCCGTTCATGGACCGTATGGTCAGTTCGTCAGTCAGATAAGTGTCAGTGGGTATCCCATTGATTCCCATTGAAGGAGTAGTCTTTTGTAATTCACCATCATAGTGTAATGAACACAGGACACTGGTTGTGGCACCGCTATCTACCAAAAAGGGTAGCTTCTTTCCATTAACATATAAAGTGATAAGGGGTGCGTCTTCCCAGTGTGTGGTGAATTGTACAAAAGATAGGACATCCTCCTTCGGGCCCCGTCACAAGGTGGGGTCGGACCAATCAACTCTAAAACGTACATGTTCTTGGACGGGTGTGGGGCCACGTGCTACTCTGGGTGGCCCTTGTGTGAAAGATGGTTGCTGAGACCTGTGTGTGCCTGGTGGATGTCGATATGGTTGTTGTGGTCTTTGGGGTGGGAATGGGCATTCCCTAGCCCAGTGTGTGTCTTGGCCACAATTGTAACATGTTGTGTCTTTTGCTATTGTGCCAGTGTTATTATCTCTGTTGTAAAGAGGGGCCCGATGGTGTTGGTGTGGTGGGCCTTGTGGTGGTCTGAAGGGTTTCTTTTGACCATATTGGGGTGCCCTACTCTGTCTATTTGATGGGCCCCTGTTGTCTTGTTGATAACTGTGTGTTGTGACAATTGTCTTTTTCATGTCAAAACATCCAGCTGCCTCCTTTTCATACAAATGAGTCTCAAATTCTTGGAGGGTGTCTGAAGTCCAGGAAGAGACACTTTGTTTAACTGGCGTGGAAATGGAGGGGTGTAGGTTATTGATAAAGGTGGAAATGAGTAAGGGGAATATTTCAAGAAATAGTCCCGCTTCCTCAGTCCAGCATCTTTTAAATCTCTTCCAAAATTCAGTGACTGATTCAGTGGGTTTTTGTTTACACGCCACTGCGACAGGCAATGAGGACCTCATTTTGAAGATCTTGGTCATCCCTGCTTCTATTTCTGTCCACATTGTGGCTATTGCCTTTGAATTATTTAAGGGGTAGTTTGCTGTTCCTACCGTGGTTGTAATGTTTTTGAAACTTTTGATCTTATCCCAATCCCACGCATGGTGATGGTCGATTACATTATCGACAATCAGTTTTATGTCATCATGGGTGTAATTTCTGCCTACACATGCTTTCTTCAGATAGGCAATGGTTCCTGCCGCGGTTACAGAGGGTTTTGGGCAGTGTTTAATGATCCTATTTAGGTCTTCTATGTCAATTGGTTTAACAAGTAATTGGTCACCAATTGTCATGAAGGGACAGTATTCAGTTGTTGTGCCATCATAGGTGGCACCAGATTTTGTTGTCTTCGGGCCAAGTTCTGTAGTAACTAATGATTTGTCTGCTGATACTCTGGTGCTTTTTGCTAAAGGTCCCTTCTCTTCTCCCTCTAACAAAGGCATATCCTCGGTATTAGTTTCCTTTTTATCATCTAATTTAAGATCTGGTTTGGGTGGAGGTGCGGTAGGATGTAGAACATGGTGACCCACGGCCATCAGTTCTGTATCCGTGAGGGAAGGGTATACTGGACTGTAAGGTGGAGGTGAAAGGACTTTAAGTTCCTTATTGATACGAGTCTCCTCTATTTTATGGAGTTTTGCAGTGACGTCTCTAATTTTCTTTTGTTTCTTTGTCAAATTGGTGTCATGCCAGAAAGGTGCAATAATAAGCCATTGTTCACCTCCTGCACGCATGTATTTCATATCCCAGGTGGGATCTCCTATATACCAGGGGAAGGCTTCTTTGTCCCCAAGACAAAGACCTTTTATCATTTGCATAAAGAAAGGATAATTAGAGCCGTCTCTAGGGAAGGGGTTGGGACTACATTTTTCCGACCAACCTGCCAGGTTATCTACCCAGGGGTCAATTAGGAAATAGTCTGTAGAAGAATTACGGGCTACATATTCCTTACAAGTTTCATTGGGTAAGGGTGGTGGATAGGAAATTATTTTATTTTTACTAATTTTTGAACCCATGTTTAGTTTATGTCCTTTTATGTTTGTGTGAGAACTTTCTCCACCTTTTAATTTGTTCCTGATGTTCAGGGTTTTGACTAAAGTCAAGGAAATAGAGTAGTTGACTACCTTCAGGTAACTTGTGGATCTGGTCTAAAGTTTTAGGACAGATAATAGGATATGTGAAAAGGTTAATTGGTATATCTGTTAAGAAAAATGGGTATGTCTGATCAATGTATTTTTCAATAAGTCCTGTATCCAAATGACAACCCAATATAATAACGGATTCTAAAACGGTGCCATTAGATGATGTCTTTGTTGTGAGTTTAAATCTTGTGGGTTCTCTAATGACAGATGTCAATTTGGGCCAATAATCGTCTCTGTCGGGGTTATGGTACCAGAGGACGATACTACATTTACAATTTAAACAAGTACCTATGCATGGATGTCTGGGGTGTGACATAGACGTAGATGAAGTATGAGAGCGTGAAAAATTCTTAGTATCCAGACCAGGGGCGCCGTTTCAGTAAGGCAGGAGTGTACCTACAGCAGCAGACTGAAAGGGTTGGTCTTTATCTGAATACTGTGTGAATTATGTATTCACTTTATACATCTCATAAAAATTAATGTTTATGATTGGTTAGTTATAACCACAGACTGTCTACGTGACAGTGGATAGAGTCAAGTGGTTTTATCCTGAAAACTGCATATGAAGCCTCACGTTGCGTTACCCCAAAGAGAGGGGAGCATATAGTCCGCAAGTCTATTGGCATACAGTAATCAATGAGACAAGAGAGAGAAAGAGTTAGTGTGCGTCAACTTACCAACCGCACAAGATGTACAAGTTAAATACATATATCGCATGTGTGTTCACTTACCAACCACACAAGGATATTACACGTAATACAACTTATACTGTAAAAAAGGGATAGTAAGAAATGGCCATATAGAAAAAAGGGCGATCAAATTGAGGTGACTAATGAGCGGACCCCTTAGGTCACTCTTTATATATTACCAGATCACTGATCTGCGTGTGCACACTATAAAACAAACAGCTGAAACTTTACTACTTTTTAAGTAAAGGTCTATACGGATTCAGGATTCGATATGTCCGTGATCCGAGAACAGGCAACAGACCACGTATGGGTGTCAACAGTTCAACGGGAACGAAGATCGAAATCCCGGGCCGGGCCCCCAGCTGTTAGGAGTGGTTACTTTAACCTACCTCCTGAGGTGGACTCTAACCTACCTCTGGATAGGGAGTTGGACTTTAACCAATCTTCCTTTATCCCTTCTTCCTCAATTTGATGGCCCCCCTTAGAGCTCCGTGAGTGTTAACCCTGTATATGCTGATCAGAAAAGAAGACCATCATGTATGCAAGGTACAACACTGATTTATTGTTTACACATACAGCATATTTATACAGTATAGCATGCATGGGCTTGACAAGAGATGATTGGATGATACAGGGGTGTAGCAGGGAGGAGTTCCAGTTACTGTCTAGGGGATATATGTTATTATTATACAAGGACATGGGAGAACAGACAGTTTTTGTAGAAAACATGTGAAATACATCTTACAGGAAATAACCTTGAGCAACGCAGCCTTGAGCAGCAGCAGACTGTCACAAAGCAGAATAGAAACATGTAATTTTCCACTCACTATAAGGCATTTGAGACAAGATGGAGAACAGCATACAAAATGGTGCATAAATCCTTTCAGTGAGTAAGGGAGAAAAATTTTCATGCCGTTCATCATCCTCCCAGTCCGAGAAATTGATGCATAAGCATGCTTTTGGCTGTGGGAGCAGGTGTGTCTGGAATTTTCCATTCACAAAGGTAAATATCTTATTCCAAAAGCGCCTTATTTTGTAGCAATCCCAGAAGGAGTGGTAAAAGGAGGCGCCCCGGCCTCTGCATTTGGGGCAATTCCCGTCCTCCTCTGGGATGAAATGTGCTCTGATACTTGGTGGCAAATAGGCCCTATGAAGCGTTTTGAGGTGCACTTCTTGTAGATATGCAGAGTGGAGGGTACGCATAGTGGTTACAAAAGTCCCCGTGAGATCCCCACTCTCTGTGATCTCGACAATATCGTGGTGCCATCTGTCCGCATTAAGCCTCATCAACATATTCGCTGGTTCATTCACTAATGTTGTGTAGATGTGTTTTAATTTGTATGGTTGGTGTTCCCATTTTTTTATAACCTTCAGTATAGGGCATGTATTTGATTGTACTTGGTTTGGGCTTATCAGGGATTGTACATAATGACGGGCTTGTAAATAGGTGAAGAAATGCGAGTTTGGGAGCAGGTATGTATCCCTCAGTGCTGCAAAGGTGAGTGTGGTGCCTCCAGGGTCAAAAATTTGATTGGCCGAGTGTAGTCCCTTCTCCCGCCATTGTAAGATTATGGGGTTGTGAAGGGATGGTGTGAAGGATGGGTTCCCCCAAAGGTGAACGTATGTAGAAGTATTTCTTTTCCCTTTAAGTTTTTTATGAAGATGGACCCAGCTAGTATAGGTGTCCTGAAACAGAGGGTGGTGCAAGATGTCTGATGGTATCAGTTTTTTGTCGGAGTGTAGTAATGCATTGAGTGAGTGTGGTTTAGAAATCTCTTGGTCTAGTGTTAGCTCCGTGAACTTACTGTGGCCTAAGATCCAGTCTATGGCATATCTTGCCAGTATGGAAGTGGAGTAAGCCATAACATCAGGCAGTCCTCCTCCCCCTTCCTCTCTGGTTAGGTTAGCTTTGTGTATGCTATCTTAGATTTTTTCCCTTGCCATAAGAAACTAGTTACGGCCTTTTTAAATTTTTGATCATCCTCTTTGGAAATGCGAAATGGTAATAGTTGCATGATATAGAGTATCTTAGGGAAGATTATTGATTTTACTATGGCAATTCTGCCCAATAGTGAGATCGGAAGGTTCATCCAGCCTTCTAGTTTTGTGATAATGGTAGATATTACCTTCGTATAGTTCAGGGTGTAGAGGTCCAAGACTAGCTTTGGTATTAAGATCCCCAGGTATTTAAAGTGAGTCTGTGTGATTTTGAGGGAGGTGGTGGAGCTCAGGTGGAGAAGGTTTTCTGAGGAAATGTTGATGGGTAGTAATTCCGATTTTGTAACATTGATTTTATAGCCTGCAGTGCTTCCAAATATATGTATAAGCCTAAGGATTTCGGGGAGTGAGGTGAGGGGTTCTGATATGCATAAAAGCATATCGTCTGCAAACAATGCAATTTTTAGTTCCTTTGTGCCTACCTGTATACCTTTTATATATATATATATATATGTGAATCTCTAAGAAGCATTGCTAAAGGTTCTAGGGCGATGGCGAATAATAGGGGCGATAATGGGCAGCCCTGCCTGGTACCTTTCTTTATAATGAAGGGATTGGATAAAATACCATTACAGGAAATTTGGGTCTGAGGACAGTGGTAGAGTAGGTGTATTGTGTTTATGAAGGCTTCAGGAAATTTAAACTTACTAAGGGTGTCATATAGATGGGGCCATTCTATGAAGTCGAAAGCCTTCTCTGCGTCTAGTGCCAATATTGCTGCTTGCTTTTGTGGGGGAAGTTTTTGAGATGCGACCAGTGCTGCGATGACTTTCCTGACATTTACTACTGAGTTTCTGCCGGAGATAAATCCTGTCTGGTCAGGGTGTATAATATGTGTCATTAAAGGTTTTAGTCTATCCGCCATAATTGTTGCCAGAATTTTGTAGTCAAGATTAAGTAATGAAATCGGGCGGTATGAGCCCGGCAGAGCAAGGTCTCTGTCTGGTTTGGGGAGAATTTTTAGGATGGCCGAATTAAAATGGAGTGGAGGAATGTGAGAGGTTAGTATATCATTGAAGGCTGCAGCGAGGATGGGGGTAAGTAATGGGGCCATGGACTTGTAAAATTCCCCGCAGTATCCATCTGGGCCTGGGGCTTTATTAGGTTTCAATCTGCGAATGACCGCAGAGATTTCTTCTGCCGTCACTTTTGAGTTTAGAGAGTCTACCATAGTTGTTAAGGTTGGGAAAGTTAGTGAGTCCCAAGCTTTAGGGGAAGGGTGTGCGGGTTGTGACGGGATGTGCGAGTCTGAGGATTCTTCAATGGAGGAGGAATAAAGTGACTCATAAAATTGTTGCATTGTGTGGGCTATCTGTTCGTTTGTGGTGGTTAATGACCCATCTGGTTGGCGTAGCGGGAGAACTATAGATGGTTTCTGTGTGCCTTTTAGTAGAGTGGATAGCTCCCGGTTTTATTTCCAAAGCGATGGAATTTATAGTGTACCGAGAAGAGGTATCTGTCTCCCATGTCTGTCAGATATTCATTAAAGTGAGTTTTTGCAAGAAGATAATTTTGTTTGAATGTCTGTGAGGGAGTGTCTTTGAATTTTTGGTACGCATTAGTTAGTGTTTGTTGTAATGTTAAGTGTTTTTTCGTGTAATTTTTATTTGAGGCCGCGGTAAAGGATATAACGGCACCTCTTAGTACCGGCTTCAGTGCCATCCAGAACAAGGAGGGATTGGACTTTGCTGTCTCCGCATTATCTGCACAGTATCTCTGTCTCTAAAAGTGTTTTGAAAGTACTGGATTTACAAAACCTGGTTGAGAATTTCCATAATTTATTAGTGTGCACCCTCTCTGATGTCTGGAGCGTTGTGACTACCATTGCATGGTCTGAAAGGACTATCGGTTTTATAGAGGATTGTGTAAGTTGTGGAAATAAGGTATGAGAGGTGAAAATGTAGTCAATGCGTGAGAGTGACCCGTGGGCGGAGGAGAGGCATGTAAAGTCTCTTTCTAACGGGTGATGGGCCCTCCACACGTCAACGACTTGAAGTGATTCTTGGAATAATGGTATGTCCACCTTTGGGGGAGAAGGAAGTTTGGTCTGAGTATTGGACCTGTCTAGGGAAGCTGAGGTTATTAAATTGAAGTCCCCTCCTACTATGAGGTTCTCTTCTATAAAAGGGGTAAGTGTGGCTATCATGGATTGCATGAAGTGTTTTGAGTATGGTGTTGGAGCGTAGATGCTTGCCAGTGTGTATTTCTTACCAGCCATGCAGACAGATGCCACCACATACCTGCCGTTTTCATCTGTTATTATGTTGGAGATCTCCAGCGGGAGATGACGCTTTGCCAGAATGACTACACCTCTTTTCTTCGAAGAGTAGGACGATGAAGCTACCAAAGACCATCCTAGTATCTGCATTTTCTTAGTCTCGGACTGGGTTAGATGAGTTTCCTGCAAAAAGGCCAAATCAATATTGTTTTTATTCAGATACATCAGCACCCTCCTGCGCTTAGCTGGGGAGTTTATGCCCCCTATGTTCCAGGAGCATATATTGAAATCAGGCATGATATAGGGTATTTAGCGGACAGGAGAGACACAGGGGAAGACGAGGGTCCCCAGGCGACCGGCGTACCGGCAGGCCGACATCTCCCTGGGATCAGCATGAATGGACAAGCATTATCACCTGGAGAGTGGGGTGTGGGTTTGGACAGTGATAGAGGGGAAAAAGAGGACAGAGGCCCTTATTCTGATCGGTGCGGAAATTCCCGCATGCGGACGGACCGCCGATGTTGATCGTCTGCGCATGTGCAGAGGTCAGTCTGCGCATGTGCAGGCGATTTCGCCGCACGGATTCTTTATACGCCGCACAGGGGGCGTAGAGGGGCGTGAGGGGCTACTTAGCCTCATTACCCTATGCATACGCCCCCCGTTTCATGGGCGTTCCCATGCAAACGCGGGGCGTATGCATGGTAATGAGGCCGTGACGCGTGGGTACGGGGCGGGCATCTGACATCGCCGGATGTCAGCTGCCCGCCCCTATACATGATTTCATACGGACAAGTGTCCGTGTGGTCTTGTGTTGCGGGACCTGGTGGAGCGTGCGGCCCTGCATTCGATGTTCGGCGACCATCGAATGCAGGGGCTGCTCCCACCATGGAGGAGGCGTATCCCCGTACAATTTCATGCGGATCGCCACATATCCGCATACGGACGGCAGGTGGCGATCCGTATGGAAGGCGGGGATTCGCCTGCACGGTTGCGGCCGCATATTCTGATCGGGCCGCACCGATCAGAATAAGGGCCAGAGAGAGAAGAAAGAAGAGGAGCACAGCGGAGATCTTCCGTAGTCGGAAGCAACAATTTAAGGCCCCAAGGGTTTTATCCCTTTGGGTGAGACTTCCGTGTGAAATAACATAAAAAGTAATCACTAAATGTAACATAACGAACATCGGCTATCATCTCAGTCTACCCGCCCCCTAATCTAAATTCAAAAGTGCATGTAACTATGTGAAGAGATATGACAGCTCTTTCAAAACTATGCACACACATAACCATTGAGAGTTGTCAGCAGCATAAGTCTTACTGTAGTCTCGATTTGACACATATAGGGTAACTTGGTTAACTTCTTGTAAGGTCCGAGAATTTCAGGGCAGCCGGTGACAATTGGCTTGTTAGGGGAAGAGGTGAAAAGGGGGTGAGAGGGTAAAAAGGGGAAGAGTGGGAGGGGGGGGGGGGGGGAGATGGGTGTGGGGCAACGAGGCGGTGAAGGAGATCTGTTCCCAGCTTCTTTCGGATTAAAGTCGGCGAAAAGGAGCTATGGCTGGATAAGCTTGGGATTACTTGCAGGGCGTTGGTGGGGGCAGACATCTATTATCATCGAAGATCAGGAGGTGGACGTCAGCACGTGTAGGTCTAAGGAGATGGTGGCTTCAAGGGACCCAGTTCTTAGCCTACATGTTTCAGGTTTAGCTAGTGTGTCCCAACGACTTTAAGTGACAGTGTCTGTGATGTCCGCTGAAGAGGTATTCGTCAGCTCTCTGACGTAGGCGGCCGCATCTTTAGGGTTAGTGAAATCCTTAAATGAACTGCCATCGTAAATTCTCATTTTTGCCGGGTAGAGGAGGCCAAATCTACGGCCTTCTGATGCCAGTTGTGTGCAAAGGGGTGAAAAAGCCTTTCTTGCTTTCGATAACTCTGCCGTGGAGTCTTGAAAGACATGAAGCCTGTTGCCTTCCCATGAGAGATCTTTTATTTTTCTGGAGGCTGACCATATTTCCATTTTGTGGAGGTAGTTTAGACATCTAAATAGCGTGACACGCGGGCGGGGTCTGGAGGGTGTTGGCGGGGGGCCTACCCTGTGAACCCTCTCTATTACCAGATCTTGGCAAGCCGACTCAATATGCAGTAGTGAGGGCAGGGTGACTCGCACAAAATGGGCCAACGCTGGGCCTTTGATTGCTTCAGGCAAGCCCACCAGACGTATATTCTGTCTGCGCGACCTGTTCTCCAGGTCCTCCACTCTATTCCAGAGTTGGTAATTTTCTATGTCTAGCCGTTTCATGGCACGCTGAATATCAGAGACCTCATGTGTTATAGCGCCAATCTGGTTTTCGTTTACTGAGACTCTGAGACAGTTGCTGAAGTTGGCCTGTAATGTCAGCTACTGCTTTAGAAAGCAGGGGTGTCATGGCTGCCTGTATTGCATCTATCACTTCTCTATAAGTGACTGGTGCATCGGGGCCTTTACTCACTGTACTGCAGGGTTCATGATCTCCTCCAGCAGATTTTTTTGAGGCAGGCATCTCCCTGTCGCCGTTATCTGCAGGCGCCCTCCGTCTCTCCTGACGCTGCGGCTGTGACTGTGTGATGCCGCGTGCTGCGACTGTTGTGAGCGTGGCGGTGTCTGTGGCCCCGTCGGGTTCCGATTCTGCTCCATTCGCCCGGCGCTGGAGTGGGTCTCGAGGCGGGAGGTAGGTGCGGTGGTTAGTAGAGGCTTAATAGCCGTGTAACTGCGTTTTAAGGGTAGGGCGGGAGACGGAGCTGAGGTACGGAGCTCCTCACTCCATTAAGCCGGAAGCGGAAGTCCCCAGGTTGTTGGTCTTTTTCTGAAACGCTATGTGGTGAATAGGGAGAAGGTATTCTCTGCAGTGTTTGGCTTGGTGTATGTATTAGTCCAATGTTAGTGGTGCAAACTGGCCCTGGGGGGGGTGCAGGGGGGCCTCATCACACATCCTGCACCCGTAGACTATACTAACCCTGCCAGTAATACTTTTGTAAGCTCCGGGAAAAGGGTGCAGGCCCCATTTGTGCTTAGGCAGTAGTGCTACAGTCTGCTTGGTGGCATGGGAACTTCGCTTTATAATTCCCAAACAGACAGGCTCTATCACCCCCTTACATGGGTGTAATAGACACATAAAGCCTCCACACTGACTATCTGCGAGGAGACTTGATTAGCACACCAAGAGTCTGGTTCAGACCGGTTCGCTAGGCTAAGTACACTTGCAGCCTAGGGCAAACGTCAGCGCCGCCCCGTCGAACACATCCAAGGACACATCCCCTCGCATGCGGCTGAAGGGGAAAGAAGTCCATCGAATGATTTCTATCCCCTTCGGTAATACAAGTGAGTTTGAACATGTCATGTGATGTCAGCTTGTGTTCCCCTGATGCCGCCCGCTTCCCCACATTAAATAAATTGAATTGTCCCCATTGTGTTTTCATAATGTTCTATAGACATCACGGCCTCCACAATTTCTAATGCTGCTCCCTTTGAAATCTGGAGGGGGTAGGGGGTTGTAACTTTACTCCATGTGGTCACACCCCTTACTCCTGCGATGTAGACCTTACAACAGGTAGCGCTTCCCATGCTCACCCCTGCCTCCAGACATAAGTAATATTATACAGGTGTGCCTGGAATTGGCAAATAGGGACTGGCAGAACCCTGATGGTATACAGTAGCTTGGGTCTATGGCTGCAACCTCCCCAGCCATCATATGCTATAGCAGGGGTTCTCAATGTCGGTCCTCAGGACCCCACACAGTTCACGTTTTCCAGAACACCCGACAGCTGCACTCATTACTGACTGACACATATTAAGATTCACAGGTGGAGCTAATTACAGTATTTCACTTTTGATTTTGTGAGGAGACCTGCAAAACATGCACTGTGTGTGGGGTACTGGGGACCGAGTTTGAGAACCTGTGGGCTATAGTATTAACTGTTTCTTGATATTTTCCTGGTTTACCTGTAAATGTTTGGATACATTCAGTATACTGTGAGAAACATTGATGATTGAAGACTGAGTAGCTTTTGGCATTTAATGGTAGTAATTGGCATGTCAACGCTTTATTAATATGCACTCTAATGCTGGGTACACTGTAGCGGCCCAATTGCCCATACACACTGGAGTGATTTAAATGAAGGATGGCACAATCCTGTACCGTCCTTAATTAGCATACTACATCAGCCGTATATAAATGATTCATTGGTTGTGTGTAAATTGTAGCACAGTTGCATAGCGGAATGAAAGAAAGTGTATGAAGGAGATACATCATAGACATAAGGATAACAGCATTCAGTGTTCATTCTAGCACCCGCCATATTTGAAAACCCATGCAGTTCCTCTTCCCTGCCTGGGGTGTCGCTGTTTCTGTGGTGTTTCTAACACAGGTCTGGCTTGCATATCATATTATTATAAATAAAAAATATTTTTATATATATATATATATATATATATATATATATATATATATATATATATATATATATATATATATATATATATATATATATATATATATATATATATATATATATATATATATATATATATATATATATATATATATATATATATATATATATATATATATAAAAATCTCTCTATCTATCTATCCGGGTGCTGGGAGGAGGGGGGTCCCTGCGGCTGCTGAGAGGAGGGAGGTACCTCCTGTCAGCCTGAGGTCGGAGCTCACTCAGCGGAGGAGATGATGTGCGCCGCTGCTGTACCACTCCCCGCAGCCGCGAAGTTCCTGCGGCGAATGTACAGTCAGTGGCGGGGGTCCCTCTGGCGCTGGGTACTAGTTCCTATGCGCTGGAGGGACCGCCGACACTGACTGTCCATTCGCCGCAGGGACCGGCTGCCGGCGGATGGTACAGCAGCGGCGCACATCATCCCCTCCGCTGAGCTCCGACCGCAGGCTGACCGGACAGGTACCCCCCCTCCCCTCAGCAGCCGCAGGGACCCCACTCCTTCCGCAGCAGCTAACTAAACCCATTCCCCCCCTCCCTCACGTGAGGCAAAAAACGAATGACCTTGAGGTAGAATAGGCCTAGCAAGATGGGTACTCCCCTGGAACCGCAGGCTCTCCGTCTCCCACACCCTCCCCTGGTACCTGGCAAGAGCGGCATCTAATGCTGGGGAGGCAGCGGTCCCTTGAATGGGCGAACCTTGGACCAGTTGTCGTGTCCAGCCAGGACACAGTCACCCTCTTGTTGCTGAAGATGTTCTGCAGCCGTCGGGGAGAGGAGCTTCTCCATCAGCTGCTGGAGGCTGATGTCATAGTCGGCAGCCGCAAACTCCCTGAACTGGGCCCGGGAGTGTGGACACGGAGACAGCAGGAAGACGGCATTCCTGGGCCCGGTGACGGCCGGGGTCTCGGAGGGGGAGTCGGCCTGCAAAGGCTCCCCCGCGGCGATCAGCTTGGCCGGGGAGGTGATGTCCGACTGGTCCCACTGGAAGTCGGACAGAGTCTCCATCAGAGAGGTGTGGGTGAGGGCGGGACCCGAGCAGCGGCCTCTCCGGGATGGGGTAGATCCAGCTGTGTGCGGATCCCGCCGCTGCAGGCAGACACGCGAGAACGGGTGCTCTGGGTGACCCGCTGCTCCTGTAGTTCCACCGTGTCCTGCTGGCGGGTGAGTGGGGCTTCTACCCGGGGAAGGGGAGGGAGGTAGGTGCTGGCTGTGTGCTGCATTACGGGGGGGGGGGGGGCTGTGGCTGCCGCCCTCGGGTCACCCCCTGAGCATTGCAGCTCTAATGCTGCGGGGTACCTTTGCTTCGGTGAGTGCGCTGGCAAGCACCAGGGGAGGTGGGGCGCATGCCAGTACCAGGGGGAGGGGGTATTACTGCTTAATTACAGTTTTGTACCTTTCACAACGGGTGCAATGTGAAAGGTACAAAAATGGTAATTAAGCAGTAATATACCGTTTACAACATGCAGTGTGAAAGGGGTTAAACTTGCTCTGACCCGGTTAAAGAAACGTTTAAAAAACTGGGTCAGAGCAGGTTGTGCAATGTGAATGCAGTATAACTGGGGAGAGATAAGCCTGGGCTCTGTGCCAGAAACAGAGCAGAAATATTGTATCTATAAAGGCAATACAGCCAGAAACATAGAATAAAGATACTAGAAGCCACTCTCACACACAAATAAGGCCTCGTACACACCAGAACGATCACGATCGTGAAACGATTTGCTGTGAACTTCTCGAGAGCTCTCCCCCGGGCCCAGACTTACGATTTGCATAAGATGGTGTATTTTTGTACTTACGATCGTCAAACGATCGCGAGTCGTTTGCGATGGTCGTCCGACTGTCGTTTTGGTGCATCGTGTGTGCACAGTGACTGTCGTTTTTGAAATTTAAATAATGGGCAGGACTAGTTGTGGGGGACAAATAACAGCAGCCATTTTAGATCTACGCATTTGTGCTTTGTGACTAGTGAGGCTTGGTGTATACCTGCTGAACGCTGTACATAGCTGTTTGCTCTGCTTTGTTTTTGCCTGGCATTACAAAGTGTGCTTTTCCTGTGTCCATTATGCAGTCTGCAGTGATGGATTCTTACCAGCAAGATTTTCTGCTTTCCTATGCTGTGCTCAGGGTGAGGCAGCTGAGGGCCCAGCGTAGAAGAGCTAGGTCATGCTGGACCAAGCAGTGGCTGCTGAGCCGTCAGGCTCGTTCTCACACGCCACTGCTCCTGGAAATTCGTGAAAATAATCCCAATGATTATCGGAATTTCTTACGTTTGGGTGATGCCACCTTCCATGAGTTGCTGCGTCTCGTCACCCCCCACATCCAGAAGCAAGATACCAAGTATCGCATGGCTATCCCTGCTGAGGAGCGGCTGGTGGTGACCCTGAGGTTTCTGGCTACAGGACGGTCTCTGGCTGACCTGAAGTTTGGATCCCTCATCTCCCCGCAAGCTTTGGGCCTCATCATCCCCGAGACCTGCAAAGCAATCGTGAAGGTACTGCAGCACGAATATTGCAAGGTAAGGAAAAATACACCACACACTTGTAGTGAAAACATATAATGTTTTATTAAAATAAATCAAACTTTGACATCCACACATTTTTAGTTTTACATTTTTTTGGTATTAAATACAAATGGTACAAAAATCGAACGCATTGATACGCATAACTGCAAACTGTTCCAAAGTGCAATAACATGTCCAAAAATATATAAAACATTTCACTTTTCTGCCTTGAGGTACGGAGCAGTAGAACACACGGTGCTTGTGGCAGAGATAATCAAAGTACCTTCATGCACACGCGGTGCATAGTGCAGAAGCAGTGGTCCCAGCCCCATTGCTCCGCACCATGCGCCACGTGAGCATGGGCTTTATCTGCGCCACAAGCATCATGTGTCATACTGCTCCATGCATGTGCAAATGGCAAAAGTGTCATTTTAGAAACATTAGGTACGCATAATATAAAAATAGACCAAAGTGCTATAACAAGTCAAAAAATTTGTAACAAACTGAACTTTAAAACCTACAGCCGCACTCACTTGAGGTATGGAGCGGTAGAACACACAGTGCTTGTGGCGCAGATAATCAAAGTACCTTCATGCACACGCAGTGCATAGTGCAGAAGCAGTGGTCCCGGCCCCATTGCTCCGCACCATGCGCCACGTGAGCATGGGCTTTATCTGCGCCACAAGCATCATCGGTCATACTGCTCCATACCAACAGGGCAAGAATTGGTTTTACAATTTGCGTAAAACCGGAGGGTCCTGCTCTCCTGTGAACTCAGGCAATAATGAGGTGTACAGGTGGGTATAGCGGGCTGGAGTTGAAGGTTGTAAGGAGGATGCTTGGACAGGTGGAGAGTGATTTGGCAAAGAGGAAGGGACTGGTAAGGGTGCTGGGGGAGTAGGCCCTGGTGGTTGTTGGCAAGGAAGAAGGCCAGCTATGTTGCATTCAAATGTAAGGCGGTCTAAACGGCCAAAAAACAATAGCTCGCTGCTTATGCGTTCAAAGGCCATTTGCTGGGTAGGACTCAGCTGGCGTAAGCCGTCTGACAAATATTTCCCGAAAGCATCAAATTGGTCGGGAGGCCTACGTAGAACCTGTTCGGCCCGTATCAGTAATTCCTCCTCTGGGTTGGCTATTTTCTTTTCCTTGCGGCGCGGTTTTTTACAGGCCTGTTGTGGCGGTGTGGGTGTAGTGGCTATTAATTGCGATGTTCCTGGAGACTCCGACAATCCAGACAGGTCCAGGGTCGGTGAATGTTCTGTCTCTGCACTGTGTTGCTGTGGAAACAAATACAAAGTTCAATTTATTAATCAAGTTTATTTATTATTTTTACAGTTCCCTACCAGCGTGAAGGATTGGCAAAACATCGCTGCAGAGTTTGAAGAGACATTGAATTTCCCAAATTGTGGAGGAGCCATTGATGGGAAACACGTCCGCATCAACTAGCCTGCCCAGAGTGGTTCCTACTACTTCAATTACAAGGGATACTTTAGTATCGTTCTAATGGCTGTGGTTAATGCGAACTACGAGTTCATCTTCCTGGATGTTGGCTTCGGATGGTGGAACTTTGAAGGATACCAAGTTCTACCAGAGGCTCCCCTCCAACACTCTTCACTTGCCGTCGGTCCAGGAAACCAAACATGGGCTCAATTTTGTGTTCGTGGCAGACGAGGCATTTGCCCTTCATGAGCACATCATGAAGCCATATGCCAAAAGGGGCCTGGACCACAACAAAAGAATTTTCAACTACAGGCTTTCCAGGGCACGGCGGCTTGTGGAGAGTGCGTTTGGTATCCTGGCAAGCCGTTTCCGCATTTTCCATACTGCCATCAACCTGAGGGTGGACAAAATAGACTTGGTCGTCATGGCGTGCTGTGTCCTGCACAATTTACTGCGCCGCAAGGAAAGACCACAAAGGCCTGCAGGACCAGCACCACCAGAGGAGCCAAAGGAGGTAGTGCAGATTTCCTCCGTGGAAACGCCGGCGCAACAGTATAGGGGGACTACACGTGCCATGCAGGTTAGAGACCAGTACAAGGACTATTTTAATGGAGTGGGTGCTGTCCATTGGCAGGAGAACCACATTTAAGACATGTATGGACTGACTATTCTCCAGGCCCAAAAAAATAATGAGGCAGGACATGTGTCAATACTGGGTCTGTACTTACCGACAATGGTTGGGAACTTTCATCCACAGTCTGCAACACCTCATCCCCCTCGCTCTCCACCATGAGGTGCAGTCCGGTCCTCTGTGCCTCCTGACTCAGGGTGAATGTTAAGAGATTGTAGTACCACAAGGAGGTCTCATACACGTCGCCGGCTCCGGCACCAGATCTCTTGGTGGTCTGCATTTTCTTATGCTCTTTTAGGAACACAGTGCGGAGATTTTGGATTTTTATCCGCACCTACTCCGCATTGGCTTCAGGGTGATATGAACGGCTGAAATCGGCCAACTCATCCAGGGCATTTGCTCTTTTAATTTTGTTACTGTAGTCTTTGGACTTCGTCTTCCAAAGACATTCGTACTCCCTGTATTTGTCGATAAATGCTTCGACGAAGTCGCGCTCCTTTGCCAGAGCCTGAGACATGTCTATAAGAAAATAGATAAAAAAATTATTTTTTTCAAAATCCTATGATTATAGTTTATATATTGTTAAGACACTTCTTTTATTTCAGGTTCACTTTTGTTAATATCACAATAAAGTTTAAAGTTTCACCAACCAGTTTCCTTTTTATTGTAAACAAGGTGATAGTGTACACAGCTTCATCTATACCAGTGTTGGGCAACCTTGACACTCCTGCTTTAGTTGAACTACACATTCCAGCATGACCTGCATTGGTGGGCATCAAATGCACTGGGGGTAATTGGTGCGCAGCTAATGCATTGGTGGCCAGCGGTGGGCAGCTAATGCATTGGTGGCCAGCTAATGCATTGGTGGCCAGCAGTGGCCAGCTAATGAATTGGTGGGCAGCGGTGGGCAGCTAATGCATTGGTGGGCAGCTAATGCATTGGTGGGTAGGGAAGGTCCAAATACCTGTCTGCAATTTGGCTGAGATCCAGGATCCTCCGTCACTGCTATCCTGTACCATCCACGAGTCTCACAAAATGGCTGCGGAGGGAGTGACCAGAAAATGAGTATAAACAAGCCGGATCTGACGACGGTCTGACGAGGCAAGTGCACACGATCATCTCACAATCTGCATACAATCGGCCCCCAATCTGAGGTCGGATTGACAGATCTTCACTGCAGTAGGTAGGATCTTCAATCCGACCTACGACCGGCGGGTACGCGCATCGGATCGGAATTGTGGGCTTAAAACAAACGATTTTGCACCAATTCATAGCAAACGCTCGTACGACCCATCGAAATCGGAGGTTTTTATGCCAAATCGTCCTGGTGTGTACGGCTCCTAAGCATTACAATCACTGCAGCGGCAACCCTAGCTCTGTACAATTTTAATACAATTTTTCTCACTTTTCAATCTATTCTAGCTTTATGGTCTATTTATGTTGTAACTGTATGTCATTTTAACCTCTTATTTTCATCATATCTAAAAGTCCCCATGTCCCCTAGTTTCAATTAATAAAAGAAAAACTAGAAGGACATTTTTATGAAAAACAAACAGAAAATTTGACTTCATTTTCCTGTAGATTTCATCAAAGGTGTCCATCTAACTGTACAATCCCTTTCTCTCTTTTCGTTTATGGATATACATCAACATACTGTATGGGTAAATAAAAATATTAAATGTGGTGGGAAATGGCAGTGCCATGAATACTGAGTTTAAAAGTGTCAGTCCGGCCAACTCTCGAAATCCCGACCGAAGATGGATAAAGTATCAAATTTGCTCCAGTTTTGAGAGTCCACGGCATCTTCACAGTAGCCGGATATGCCCTAACTAGAATCTGCGTTGTTAGGCAGAGTCACTGTCTGTAGCATGTCCAGGATAGAATCAACTACCGGTATTGTGAGAATGGAAGGCTCACAAGACATAGGTATGTCTATCTTAAACTCCGCCACAGGAGTATATGAAGAGGAAGAGTTATCCACTGTATGTTCACCAAATATATTGAGCAGCCTCTGAGTAGAGGCATGGATAGCCTCAAGGAGATGGTGTACGTACTGAGGCATGATGTACGTGGATGATACCCAGGGGATATCCAGCACAAAATGAGGCCAAGCAACCCCTTCAGGGACGATCCACAGGAAGGTGTCGGTGGCTAGCACATTGCCAAGCAAAGTAGGTTAGCAGACAAGTATGAAGTTTCAGACCTTGAATACGGCAGGCCAAAGTAAGCAGGAGAGCAGAGGATGTCGTTTCAAGAAGGTCCAAGATGGCTGTGGTCAAACCCCAGACACGGAGATGCAACAGGCAGGCACCAGAGCATTAACCAGGATTATTTATCCCTGAGCACCAAAGAGCGAGCCCCGGGTCACCAAGCAAGTACAGCACTGTATCACAACAGCCAACAGGTCCCGGAGCACCACGTCGGAGGACCCCTGCCACGATATAACCCGGCATCAGCGAGTGCACATTCAGGACAGAGCAGCCCAGGGGGTGCAGGAGAGGATCCCACCGCTGTGTCCAAATGGAGGATGTTGTGTGAGGTTGCAGGCATCCACGTCTTTCTCCTAGCTACTCCAGGCCACGCCCCCTGTATTTTTATATTGTTTGAGGAAATTTTGAGATGGTATCATCTATATATTAGTCTAGTGTCCGTGTCTCACAGAAATGCTGCCATCTGATGGCAGTGAGTGAAACTTTTTTTTTCCTCTATCACACATGCACAAACACAGATGAAAGTGTTGGTGCATGTTTGTACAAGGTAGCAGACTAGCTTTCAAAGCATTTGCTTCGAGTGGGCTTACTAGTCCAGGACTCCTTTCATTATTTAATGATGAATAAAATAATCAGTGGTAACCAGCTTGAGTTTGTTAGGGACCATTCTTGCCAAACGAACCCTATTATTTTCTATGAGGAAGTTAGCAAAAATCTAGACAATGGCAATGCAGTCGATGTGATCGGCCTGGATTTAAAAAAAGGCTTTTGACACAGTGCCACATAAGAGGCTAGTCAATAAAATGGAGGAATTGGGACTTTGGGAAATAAAATCAAATGCTGTTCAATGTGGACAAATGTAAGGTCATGCATCTTGGAAGAAATAAGCCGTGTACTACCTTCAATCTAAATAGGCTAGTAGAAAAAATGGAGGTGTGCCAGCGCTTGCTGTTTTAGTAATTAATAACACGGTTCTCTTTAAGAATTTTTTATATATAAAAAGCATATGAAAGAAATACATACATTTATACAAATATAGAAAATAAAAAGTTTAAAATTATCTCGTAGTGGTGTGAATCAATTAGCAGATCTTATTGCTTGAAGGTATTAATACCAATTGTCCCGATATAAAGGGGGGAAGGGTGATATGCTGACAATTATGTATATATTACCATCCTTTCGTTCTGGTTCTTTTCTTGTTAGCCAGATGGATTGTGACAACTGTGGTTCTTATTTGCCTTATATTTTCAAAGGCTCAAGGGTCCCAATGAAATGTCCTCCTTTTCTTGGAAATTAGGGATGATGCTGTAACCCATAAAACGATATATCCAAGTGGTGGTGAGGGATCTCAAGGGATGAAAGACGAACCTGGTCACTTTCTGTAGCAGGATGTAGTCAGCAAATAGTGTTAAGCTCAACACTATTTGCTGACTACATCCTGCTACAGAAAGTGACCAGGTTCGTCTTTCATCCCTTGAGATCCCCCACCACCACTTGGATATATCGTTTTATGGGTTACAGCATCATCCCTAATTTCCAAGAAAAGGAGGACATTTCATTGGGACCCTTGAGCCTTTGAAAATATAAGGCAAATAAGAACCACAGTTGTCACAATCCATCTGGCTAACAAGAAAAGAACCAGAACGAAAGGATGGTAATATATACATAATTGTCAGCATATCACCCTTCCCCCCTTTATATCGGGACAATTGGTATTAATACCTTCAAGCAATAAGATCTGCTAATTGATTCACACCACTACGAGATAATTTTAAACTTTTTATTTTCTATATTTGTATAAATGTATGTATTTCTTTCATATGCTTTTTATATATAAAAAATTCTTAAAGAGAACCGTGTTATTAATTACTAAAACAGCAAGCGCTGGCACACCTCCATTTTTTCTTCTACCAGTAATTTTGGGTTTTTTGACAAAGCCCTGTGCCAGCAGCTATTAATTGCGCAACACACACTACTTGTTCTATATTCTAAATAGGCTAGTATTTAGGTAAATCACAACTGAAAAAGGATCCTACTGTAGGAGTAGGGAATAGAGGTAGATAACATATTTGGGTGCAGTGCTCAATGTCATGTTTCAGCAACTAAAGGTCCATACACACTGGGCAATTATGCCCTGCGTGTATGGACAACAGTGATGGGGAAAATCACTGGACTGAAAAATGCTCCATGCATACACACGGAGCATATTCCCCCCCCCCCCAACCCCTGTTTCAGCAACTAAAGGTCCATACACACTGGGCAATTATGCCCTGCGTGTATGGACAACAGTGATGGGGAAAATCACTGGACTGAAAAATGCTCCATGCATACACACGGAGCATATTCAGTAGTCTATTATCCTAAAGTAGAAAACAAAATGTTGAACTCGGAACTTCTTCATTTATCCTTGCTTATTATGTTACAGGACGCTAGCATTATCATCATGTTCATAGTGCAGCTCATTGTCCGATATGCGTTGACTTGAGGGATATGCCTGTAGATTGGACCAACATATCACTCAGAGCCTGATTTCAGTACCGGTTGTTAAGCAGAGGACATTTTGACCCAACGGAGTCCCGGACTCAACTGATGATACAGCAGAAGCAGCATGTGAGAGGAGCATCTGCTACTAGTCGTGTTTGTGTTTCAGAGCCAGGTTTAGACCTCTTGGGACCCTAAATAAGATACCAGTGAGAGACCACATCAGGGGCCCCTGACACCTACCTCAGTACACAGTAACCTTCAGCACATCTAAACACCATCACACTCACACACACACACACACATCCACCACACATATGTAGCCCACTCCTACAGAACATAGAGCAGCACACCACCACCACCTCATATGTGGTATATAGCTGCGGTCAGAAATTCCTCACTCCCTACCCCTCTCTCTCCCCCGGCAGAAATACACCATGGATGGCAACCCTGCCTACCCTACTTCTTTCACCTCTGCAGAATTACACAAATCTCAGATCATTGACTCGGAGAGGCCAATACAACTACGGATCATCTGCCAACACTACAAACAAACAGAGAAACTCTATAAGAAATAAAAAAAAAGAAAACCACAAACAATGGTCCTTTTATCACTGGATACACAAGCCAGCATATTAAATTAGAATCGTTCTTTAGAAAACAATGACACATGCTCCAAAAAGACACTGGGCGATATTCAATGTCGAGCGCTTTTTCCGACCGCATTAAAGGTGGATTTCATCAAAATACTTCAGAGTTGGTTCTCTTTTGACCGAAACAGCCATGGATTGTTGAATTCATGGCCGTTTGTTGAGTTCACACACCTTTGCTCAACAACTGCAATTACAAAATATATGGCTATATAAAAGGAGGAACCGAAGAGACCGATAAAATATGGAAATCGTAGAGAAGAAGAACCCTTTGGAGAAACTTCTAAAGTTCCATAGTAACCTTATTTACAATGTCACCAGAGGACCAAAAGTCTAAGCTACTTATACTTATAGAGGCACAGTCGATGCCCTCTACATTCTTTTCTAAAATGCGTTCCTTAAGAGAAGACTGGAAATTGATGTCCTGTCCAGAATGAACAAGCACGCTGTATATGCATTCCATGCCTCTTTCTAAATGATCACCGCTTAAAAAAAAAAAAACAGGCAATCTCTAACTTTCTGATTCTCACACCTTATTACATTCTCCCCCATGATTGTTATTCATTTTGAATTAATTGGATGCAGTAGTTTTTCTACAATTGAATATTTGAATATCTTTTATGCTTTTATATAATTTCATTCATTAGAATAAAAACTTTGTAAAAAAAGGCATTGACCCTATATTATCTTGACTCTAAGTGAAAGAGGTTTCTGCGATACCGGAGTGTAACACTAAACGAGTGCAGTCCGAGGTCCCAGAGAGTTGAACTCCATACTAACTACATACTAACTACATGCTCTAGTATCACGTCTTTCTGGGTCCTTCCTCATTTTTTACCAGTGTACTATACCTGATGGAATATGTGTGATTTACTACTGTTTGGATTAATTGTTTTGCAATATACTGTAACAGGAAAAATCCCAATAGTCCAATCTCTTTATATAAATGCAAAATATGTTCCACCATTGGACGCACGTGCATTGAAACAATGAGGAGAAGTCACGTCCGGAAAGCGAAGTTTTCATACATCTATTTCATAGCTTTTGCTTTATATTTTTATGGTATTTATAATTCATGTTTAGATGGATCTGAACTCTAGCAGTTAAGCGTTCTGCTGAAGTCTGTTTTGTTTTTAATTTGCTATTATAGTACTATGTTTCTTGCCATATGTTGCAGGTGTGTTAGTTTTTCTCTCCCAGGACGATTGCAATGCTTGCTACTCTGGGTTAGATGATGACGATGATGATGATAATGAAGATAAATACACCATGCTGGAAGTGCACAGATGACACGGGCTCCCTATTTGCTTCCTAAATAATTTGCTTTAAATATTGAAATTAATTCCAAGTTGTAGAAAGTGGAATATTAAATTCTCCTATGCACTAGAACCGCATTTGAAGCAGATGGCTAGAAGCCTGGTATGGCTTCATCTGGCTCCGACAGGTTCCAAATCTGTTTTGTGTACAGTGCATAGAGATTACACCTAATGAGGTGAGGTTGTGTGACTGCTTTCCATATCCATCACCACACAACAAGGCCTGATTAAGTTCCTCATGGGCCAGGAGCTAAAATGTATGATTGTGTGCTGGCACAAGGTATGTGACCAGCATGGTGAGGGGTGTGGTCTGTACCATGGGGTGTGGCTAGCACCATAGAGGGCATAGCTATCCACCTACCTTCAGTCACCTCAATCTCTTCCCTCTTTCAACATCACAGAACATTCACAGTACAAGTGTACTGTCACACACACACACACACACTACATAAATTAGAAATCAGGCAGTAACCAATATCTCAATGTATCGGATGTTGCATTTTAGTCAGGGTGCTAGGGATGCAATACAGCATTGAATCACTGCTAACCTGCCATACCTGCTTGCTTACCTAATTTGAGTTCCATCAACATGGAATTTTTGTGTTGTGCTGCACTATTTTAATTGTTCTACATAGGGCACAGTGTTATGTAATTTTCTAGTTATGCCTGAGGAGCGCTCCTCTGCACAATTTTGTTTTCCCTGACAAGCCTGTGTTGTTTTTTTTCTTGGCGGTTCCACAAAAGGCCAGGTTCCACCCCCAGACTACTACTTCCTGTCAATCACCTTGCATACTGCAGAAATAATAATTTAAAAAAAGAGTAGCAGGGCGGCCTCGCGCATTCGTACTACGGGGATTCGGCATGAAAAGCTGGCGGTCGGGATCCTGGCGTTCAAAATCCCGAACGCCGAAATCCCGACAAGGAGGAGGGGGCGTGGATCGCCACCCCTTGCGGGCCCGGTGCCTCGCTACGCTCGGCACACTAATTTATTCTCCCTCCGAGGGTGTCGTGGACACCCACGGGGGAGAAAGTGTTGGGATTTCGGCGTTCGGGATTCTGGCGCCGGGATCCCGACTGCCAGGATTTAAACTGCATCCCGTACTACGGGCCGTACGTATGCACATTGCATCAATAATCAGCCTCTGTGCAAACTTGCGGCTGTGCGATCAAGGCTGAATTACCCCCCACTGCGACCTATGTATTGTGGGCACCTCACCTGGTATTTTAGTGGGAAGATAAACGATGAATCGATCCGATAATTGTTTTAAGGATCCTGCATCTCGCTTTAGTTTTCTGTAGCTCCCACATTATGTGTAACCTGTGTAGTGCTTGCAAGATGGTCTTTGTCTGTTATTACTCAGTCGTGTTTTATTAGTGTTTTTTTTTTTTTGTCCCCAATTGTAAAGTGCAGTGGTATATGCTGGTGTGATAGATGTAACGATTATTAATGGTATGTAGAGTGCCGTTGTTGACAGCAACCTACAGGTTTAGTTTTATGTCATGTAAGTATTTGTTGGCCATGTACTGTGTCAGGACTGCATGTACCATTCATTTATTTACACTACTGCCTCCCAGTGTCACCTACATATTTAACTTTTTATCTGCTTACAACTTGTATTATCTGTTCACTTTTTTTTTTTATCTTATCTACTCGCTCTCCATAAATCTGGCATGCGACAGTGAGGTTGGATAGTACACATTCATCTATAGACGTCTATCAAAGTGTTTACTTAACTGCTGCTTGTGTTAATGTGTTTGTGCTTTTACCATACATATAATAGTTGCGTGTAACTGTGGTCTTCAGAATACATCGTTTTAAAAGGTTTTCTTTTTTTTCAAGCTATAATCAGAGCTGAGCTTTATCTCCAGCATTTTACTTCTACAGAGGCGTCCTCAAACATCATCATTGTAGTCGCTCCCACGACCGATCCTGTCAACTCCTGCTGGCGCCAAGTGATTTTATTTTTGTGCGTGTGGCTTTTTGCAGAAAATACGTCTGTCGCAATGCTGTGCAGCTCAGACGAATCCGGAAAAAGCGGTTAATTTGAAATGCGGCACTTATGTGTGCCTGAATGTGGATGCACTGTTACAATGCCATGGCAAGTTCCTTGCGCTTCACACACGCCAATTGCATTGCGACTCAGACACATTTTTTTGGCAAATCCGACACTGTCAGAGCTACACGGTAGCTGGTGGCGCACTCACGGCGGGCATCTCCTGCTGAGTGGGTTATTGTGGCTAGATGTATGAGGATACATCTGTAATTCTTTAAAAAGCAATGTTCTATTCCTGACTGTGCTCCTAGATCGATGCCTTTATTATATAATGTTGCTTCTGTACTCATGAGTTACTAAGAATTGCATCTCGCTGTGGGTCTTCTGATCTTTGTCATTATACTGCTTATTGTGTGCAACATAAAGGCGATGTTCAATAAGATGTTTTTTTTTTCTCGTTCCCAGGATGAATTCCATTCACGTCTGCGCTTTAATCGACGAGGATTGGTTGCCATGGCGAATGCCGGACCTCATGATAATGGGAGCCAATTTTTCTTTACACTTGGTCGTGCTGATGAGCTTAATAGCAAGCACACCATCTTTGCAAAGGTCTGCCAATGCCACAAACATGTGGCTTATTTTTATTCTTTATTATTTAACTATGTATCTATGATAGTAAATTACTACTTGTGTTATTTAGTGTGTGCCGGATGCCATTTCCCCTATTAATACTAAAACTAGATTAAAGAATACACAATTTCTCAAACTTAATAATTTTGTGGGGGTAGAAACCAATAGAGTACACACACGGTGAGATATGCACTATTTTTCTGTTAGATTTTTCTTATAGAAGCAAAATCGATTAGAAATTCGAATGGGCATCGATTGGTTTTTCTTCATTCGATCCCAATGCGAGTTCCTGTGTAGTGTAAATCTAACAGAAAATAGTCTTGGCAGCCAAGACTATATAGTGGAAATCTAATAGTAGATGGTGCAAATCTAATGTGTTCACTGCAGCAATCGATTCGATGTCCATCTCCTGCCTGAAGCCAGTGTTGATCTAATAGCAAATTGAATGGAAAATCTAATAGAAAATAGCAGAGATTGAAAAGGAGCAAAAAAACTTCAGAGCAGGTAGGTTGAATAGTCCATATCTAATAGAAATCATATCGAAAATGAAATCGAACCTTGTGTATGTATCTAAAGGTGTGTTGCTTTAGTTACGATGTCCGATTCAATTTGGCATTAGATCTTTGCATTCAATTTGGCATTAGATCTGTACTTTTGCATTAGATATCGATTTCGATTTACGTTCAAGGTACAGTGTACATATTTGATTTACTGGATCAAATTCGATTATTTCCTTGCCTGCACAGTCTATATCAGTGGTAGCCAACTACAGTCCTCGAGAGCTACCAACAGTTCACATTTTCCAGACAACCTAACTGCTGCACAGGTGCGCTTATTACTAGCTGAAACATTTTCAAAGATCCACATGTGGAGCTAATTACTTCACTTGTGATTCTGTGAGGAGATCTGGAAAACATTAACTGTTGGTAGCTCTCGTTGCACTATCTACTATTAGATTTCCACTATATAGTATTGGCTGCCAAGACTATATTTCTATCCGATATACGCTACATAGGAGCATCGAATGTAGAAAAATCATTCGATTTTTCTATTCGATTTTGCTTCTAAATGTTTATATTTCAGAGCTGAATCCAATCTGGGGTCTACAGATAAAAAATTATACATACAGTATAAACCGAGAACTGCATGAAATTGTGAATGAGAAACAAACAAGGGAACCTTGGAAAACTATTCCGGTGTCCTTATGCACTGAGGATAAATTTTGGCACCAATTGAATACCGCCCATATTCTGTAAACTCTCATAAACATGTTCTGTAGTAGCACTCCCTCACATGAGTGACTTAACACAGTCTAAAAGGATTTGTATTAATATTGGAATTGCTCCTGTTCAGTTTATAAAATGGAAAGTTAATGAACGGTGGTTCTTTAGTCGTGCGCTGTCTTCCCTAGTACACAGTGTATCCTGTCTGAATATTGGCAAAGTAGGAGACAACATTCTGTCCAGTAATACTTGTGTTGTTCCTGTTGCCTTGGTATCTGCCTTGGCTCCGTAGACTAAACTCTGTGCCCTCTGTGTTCCAGGTTACTGGAGACACAGTATACAATATTTTAAGACTGACAGAAGTGGACATTGAAGATGAGAGGCCAGTCAATCCACATAAGATAAAGAGCAGTGAGGTAAGGTCCCTTCCCATATTTATGTATCTCATATCATCTTTCTACATAGGTCTAGTGCATGGGTCCTCAAACTGCGGCCCTCCAGATGTTGTGAAACTACAAATCCCAGCATGCCTTGCCACAGTTTTAACACTCCCTTATAGCAAAACTGTGGCAAGGCATGCTGGGATTTGTAGTTTCACAACATCTGGAGGGCCGCAGTTTGAGGACCCATGGTCTAGTGTCTGTGTCTCCGAAACACTGCCATCTGTTGGCAGAGAGTGAAACTACATATCTTTCTCTCTCACAAACACAGAGGCAATCAAGAGGTAGAAGACCAGCTTTCGAAGCATTTGCTTCGAGCGGGCTTACTAGTCATTCATATGTGTTGACCGTTTTGATTAAATTGTAAGTTTCATTGTCTATTCATGCATGTATGTATGTATGTGTATGTATGTGTATATATATATATAGGTTTTTGCAGTTTAGGCACTCCTAAATGTTCAAGAAATAACTGAGCTGGTGCAGGGCACATAGGTACATGAGCAAAAGCACTCAGAGGTCTGATGAAAACTGCCTGGGAGCAGTTGAAATGGCTGTCAGGTCTCTACAGCTGTCATTTTTTTTGCAATGATGTGTTTGCAATAAAAGTTATTTTGTTTTTTCACTTACATCGCTGAGTGCTGGCTTCAATTCCTTCAACACAGAGGGGGTAAGTGATATATATATATATATATATGTTCTGTGTCCCTGTGATCTCGCTGAAGCGCTCGGCACTTTTTCTCATCTCCTCATTTCTGACTTCCTCAGTATTCAACGTGTGGCCAGCTCGCCGGCCCCTTTTGCGAACTTAGCATAATTATGCGAGTTCAAATGGGAGTGCTGTAACTGGAGAGATCTGTTTTCTCCTGCTCTCCACGTGAGCTGGTCAGACTGGTATATTCCTGAGCAGGGTGTTCATCTCAGCAGCGTGTTCCTTGCATTTGTGGACTTGTATTTTTTTTTACAAAGGTTTAGAAAGGTTAATGTTTTGTTCAGTATTTATTTTACAACAAATGGCTGTGTGACTATTTTAATTGGGTTTGTGCAGACGGGTGTATTTTGTTCTGTTTGGCCTTTATCCTTGTGTTGTGCTTTTGGCATTGTTTCTTTGCCCTGTGTTTTTATTTAATTTATTTTATAATTGTTAGCGTGTTTAAAAGCCTGTTTGAGGGGCTAGGTGAGGAAGAAGAGAGGAAGCATGGGAAATTACTAGGAGAATTCCAAAATGATTTCTTATTGGTTACCATTAAAATAACTTATTAAATTCCAAATAAATTAATATAGAAGTACAGCATTATGGCACTTGCAATAAATACATTAGAGTACATTTTTTTTAATTTATAAGCCATAAAAAAAAAAAAAATAACAACTTTAACAAAGATAACCCTACAGTTCACCTAAAAAAGATGCCGAGGGAAAAATGGAGAACATCTCTAAAAGAAGAAACCAGCAGGACTCGCAATTTGTGCATTGAAATCACTTTTTGAGAGAGACACTAAAATCCCCATTGAACAGACATTGCGAACATCGGGGAGAAGTGCAGGGTGAACGGAGTTAGCTTCGCAAAATATTTTTTGGGAAGCAACAGAGTTGAATACAGGGAAGCACAAAATATGAGCGAAAACTTCACTACTCTCAAAAAAAATGCACACTCACCGTTATTTACGGCGACATAGGAGCATTGAATACATGCCAATGACAGCAATTACTAGGAGAATTCCAAAATGATTTCTTATTGGTTACCATTAAAATAACTTATTAAATTCCAAATAAATTAATATAGAAGTACAGCATTATGGCACTTGCAATAAATACATTAGAGTACATTTTTTTTAATTTATAAGCCATAAAAAAAAAAAAAAATAACAACTTTAACAAAGATAACCCTACAGTTCACCTAAAAAAGATGCCGAGGGAAAAATGGAGAACATCTCTAAAAAAAGAAACCAGCAGGACTCGCAATTTGTGCATTGAAATCACTTTTTGAGAGAGACACTAAAATCCCCATTGAACAGACATTGCGAACATCGGGGAGAAGTGCAGGGTGAACGGAGTTAGCTTCGCAAAATATTTTTTGGGAAGCAACAGAGTTGAATACAGGGAAGCACAAAATATGAGCGAAAACTTCACTACTCTCAAAAAAAATGCACACTCACCGTTATTTACGGCGACATAGGAGCATTGAATACATGCCAATGACAGCAATGAAATCAGGTGTGGAGTTGTTCCTTCGCAACGGTTTCCCAGATCGTCTACCTTTTTCCCAGATCATCAATGAAGGCCAATTAAAACTTGGTGTTTTTTAAATTTCTAAGTGAAATTTCCCCAAAACGGCTTCGTGGTGCACACCACCAGGTCCAGAGGTATCTTGCTGCTGAATTTGGTGGCTCTGAGTGCCACGGTGTGTCCGCAATGCAACGGACACTCAAACACGCACGCGCACACACACACTCTTCAACTTATTATATATATAGATATATAGATATATAGAGAGAGAGGTAGAGTAGTGACGTTCACGTCGGAAAGACAACCCAATGTGGTATAATATCTGTAGGGAGGTAGCACGCAGGTACTCCCGACAGCCAGAATCTGGCTGTCGGGAGTACCTGCGTGCTACCACCCTACAGATATACCACATTGGGTTGTCAAAAAGGGGAAGGGGGGTGATTGGTCGCACTGGTATTAGAGAAAATATATTGGAACCTCTTTATTATAGTTCGTGGTAGATACTCTATATAGTCATGAGGTGTGCTACCGCCAGACAGTGATACACTAGTACAGAGGAAACAACAGAAAGTCTTTTTTGGCGGTGCACTGAGAGGAGAGAGATTTTTTTAAAATATAGCTTTTATTAATTAGTTTAAGAAATTAGATGCGAAATATAAAATCAAAACATACAACATAAATTGACACTGGACTCATTAAAAAGGGGGAGAGAGAACCTCCCCTTATCGTAGTGGGGGTAGATATCTGGATTTATTATGTATAATCACAAAATCTGCTGATTGCTTAGTGTGTACCCTAATACAATATGGTGTACAATCTGTAGTCGCTGATGTTTCCTATAAGGGGAACCGTGTCCCTGTGTTATATAAACATACTTATACAGAGTAACCAATATCTTTATTTGTATTAGATGCACGCGGTGTAACAGTAACTAGTTATGTTACTGTTCAAGTGAAAACAAATTGATTCACAATTGCCGGACACACAATGTCTCTAATATGCGCCGTGCTGCAAGATCATCAGCTACGATCGCAGTCTGAGGGGGATTCTGCAGGGACGGCGTCCCGTCTGCAGCTATCACCCCTGGAGGCTGTGCACACTGCCGGTAAGGGCTAGTGGGCACACGGATAAATCGCCTGGAGAGTCAAGCTCTCCTACACTGATATTCACCGCGTGTTGCAGCCGGCGGTAGTATATGCTGTCACCGAGATGTGACCCGCATGTGTCTCCGGCTCTTGGTCAGGTAATTAAAACATATAAACAATCAATTTACATTCCCCAGCTACCCCCACTAAACGATCCACGCCTAACGCGCGTTTCGCAGTTTTGCTTTTTCAAAGGCTAACCGAGCGGGCGCGCTCAGGTCACCTATATACTAACCCCCAATTAATATTCATGGTTCTGGGCGTGTACACACTCTCTCATTGGTTGCCGTCATAGGGTCTATTTTTCAATCATGTTAGGAGATATGTATTGGTGAATTTCATTCATCAAACAATATTGGTATATCCTCTCGGAATCTATCCTTATGTCGTATATCCTCGACTCATATGATCTCATATGTACGTATCTTCACGGTGATATTAGTCCCGTGATCTTTCTACAGGGGAACGGATATTGTGTGGTTTAAGATTTCACTGGTGTAATCCTATCAAATTGGGGCATTCTCTTAAATATTGCTACATATTAGTGTCCATATTGCAAATATAATGTAGTACAAGCCGGTTCTGGTTCAACGTGTCGATTTCTCCCTTTCTTTTAATATAAAATATATATTCTATATCTAGGTATTATAACATGAGAATATCGCCATTATTGGCATTTTATTGGGCAGTTTCTTCTATTCCAGTTGTCATTATATATCTCAGTATGTCGTAAGGGCATACCGTGTTGCCAGCGATTTGTGTATTTGTGATCTGTGGTTAGTGTATTATGAATGAGAGAGTGATATAGTATCAATCTGATGTACAGTTATGATACATTAGTGCAACAAATAAAGGTGAAAATTATTATAAACAGTGAAAAAAAGACTATTAAAGCAAATGTGATGTGAGTGCAAACGTTATCAATTCCTGTGGTATAATACAGTGATATAAATAATATCAGTGAAAAATATCTCATACAGATATCATCTGACAAAGTCTGACAGGCTGTCCTCCTTTGATCAAGTTTCATTCTTCCAAAAATAATAATAAAACTAATCAATATAAGTGAAATCAATATTAGAGAAAAGGTGAAAGTGAAAAGTGTTATACGTATGGTGTTTTATATCGGTAATGCGCCAATTACTCCCAATCACAATGGGAAGTAATTAAAGATTCCCAGATAGACCCGGGAGTGTAGTCGACACAGACTGGGTCGTCATTTATACATGAGTTCGTTCTGGGACCTCAGAGTGTCCAATTTCAAGATGTCCGGTTGTTCTATAGAGTCCCTTGTTTGGTTTCCCTTGTGCTCATTCCTCACACATAGTATTACCCATCTGGGTTGTATGTTGGATCATGTCAGTTTCATATCCAGAGCATCGGGATAGATTACATATTCACTTCTATTGTTATGTTTGTCTAGGGATGTGTCCCTACAGTCCACCCTAATAAGTTATATACACCAAAACTTATGTGGGTTAGTTATTTCGTGGAGAGGGGGAGGAGAATCTCAACAGTGCAGTCGACATAACTGACACCATTGTTCCTGATGTGTATCTATTCAGGGATTTATTGTATAGTGAGTCCTCTGGCATATTTAGTTTTATCATCTCCCCGTGTGTGTTTCTCATGTATGTAGCTACCACACGGGTTATAGGTTAAACACTCCAGATGTATTATACATAAAGCCAGAGTCATTCATATACTTATCCCTATGTCAGGTTGGTATATCCCACATGTAAGTTCACTCCAAACCACATGGTGTATTAAATTTCACACAGGATTTTTTTGGGGGGGGGTTTGTCACTTCTATCAGATATGAGGTTAAATATTGTGACTCGATGTCATTCATAGTCCCTTGTGGTCCCTATACTCGCCTATGGTGATCTTAAATGGCTGGGATGTGAAATTACTAGGTGGTATTATTGTCATACATATCCCTTACTTAAAAGGAAAAAGGATTTTACCGGGAATCACAGGAAAGCAGTATAGTTGTTCTCCTCATTAAGTCCATCAGGGGACATAGTTCCCATGAGGAAAATGAGTCTTGTCTCTTGTTTCAAAAGTTCCTTGTCCCAGTCCCCCTTCCGTATGCCCATCTCCACTTTAAGCATTCCGAAGGCCTTCAAACCCCTTGGGCTCCCCTGATGGAATTTTAGGAAGTGCCGGGCAACCGGGGTGAGGGTTTTAAAGTTTTCTTTATCCCTTTTGGCATTTTTGATGCTCGAAAAATGTTCATACAATCTCTTTTTGAGAGGTCTCCTGGTTTTGCCAATGTATCTTTTCCCACAAGGGCATTCGAGATGGTAAATCACTCCAGCTGTGTCACATGAGATGTATTGGCCAATTGTCCAGGTTTTATTAAATTTGTCTACGTAGGACCGAGTCTGAGTCATAATGGAACACATTCCACATGTCCCACACTTGTAGGAGCCCTTTTTACATATTTTCGGCCTGGTATCCTTTTCAAGATGACTATGCACGAGGATATCTTTCAAATTCCGACTCCGTCTCCAACTGATATCCACCCTTTCACCCAGGAAGCCACATAAGTCCCTATCCGTTTTTAGGACGTTAAGATGTTTATTCAGAATTCCCTGGATTTGTTTCCACTCATTACAGAATGTCCCTATGAACCGCACCTTCTCCAATGTGTCAGGTTTCTTTGGTTTGGGGACAAGGAGTGTTTCCCTCTTTGTTCTTTCTGTATCCTTCATGGCTTTCCGTATGGTACGGCTACTGTATCCCCTATGTTTCAACCTTGAGCTCAGTTCCTCAGATCTTAGATCGTAGGTGGCCTTACTGGAGCAATTTCGCTTTGTGCGCATAAATTCTCCTTTCGGGAGGCCTAGTTTCACAGGTGGAAAGTGTGCACTGCTCTGATGTAGAAGGGAGTTGGTAGCCGTACTTTTCCGAAACAGATCAGTAGTAATTGACCCATCTTCCTCTACATTAATTCGCAAGTCCAAATATTCGACCCCATCTTGACTCATGTTGTAGGTCAGTTTTAAATTCAGATTATTTCTGTTGAGTATGGTCATGAATTCAATAAAGAGGTTTTTGTCCCCCTCCCAGATGATAAGTAAATCATCTATATAGCGGAGCCACATCAATATGTGGTCCGTATATAGTTCATTTTTCTCCGAAAAAACATGCTCGCGTTCCCACCACCCCAGGTACAGGTTAGCGTACGTGGGGGCACAAGTGCTCCCCATCGCTGTCCCCCGCACCTGGAGGTAGTAGCGATCTTCGCAAACAAAATAGTTTTTAGTGAGTACAAACCTCAAAAGTTTGATGATGAAATCATTCAGGGGTGCCTCTCGGTCCATACTTAAAAAATACCTTGTCGCTTCAATGCCAAAGTCATGGATAATGCTTGTATAAAGACTTTCGACATGGCTTGTCACGTGTGATGTCGAAAGTCTTTATACAAGCATTATCCATGACTTTGGCATTGAAGCGACAAGGTATTTTTTAAGTATGGACCGAGAGGCACCCCTGAATGATTTCATCATCAAACTTTTGAGGTTTGTACTCACTAAAAACTATTTTGTTTGCGAAGATCGCTACTACCTCCAGGTGCGGGGGACAGCGATGGGGAGCACTTGTGCCCCCACGTACGCTAACCTGTACCTGGGGTGGTGGGAACGCGAGCATGTTTTTTCGGAGAAAAATGAACGATATACGGACCACATATTGATGTGGCTCCGCTATATAGATGATTTACTTATCATCTGGGAGGGGGACAAAAACCTCTTTATTGAATTCATGACCATACTCAACAGAAATAATCTGAATTTAAAACTGACCTACAACATGAGTCAAGATGGGGTCGAATATTTGGACTTGCGAATTAATGTAGAGGAAGATGGGTCAATTACTACTGATCTGTTTCGGAAAAGTACGGCTACCAACTCCCTTCTACATCAGAGCAGTGCACACTTTCCACCTGTGAAACTAGGCCTCCCGAAAGGAGAATTTATGCGCACAAAGCGAAATTGCTCCAGTAAGGCCACCTACGATCTAAGATCTGAGGAACTGAGCTCAAGGTTGAAACATAGGGGATACAGTAGCCGTACCATACGGAAAGCCATGAAGGATACAGAAAGAACAAAGAGGGAAACACTCCTTGTCCCCAAACCAAAGAAACCTGACACATTGGAGAAGGTGCGGTTCATAGGGACATTCTGTAATGAGTGGAAACAAATCCAGGGAATTCTGAATAAACATCTTAACGTCCTAAAAACGGATAGGGACTTATGTGGCTTCCTGGGTGAAAGGGTGGATATCAGTTGGAGACGGAGTCGGAATTTGAAAGATATCCTCGTGCATAGTCATCTTGAAAAGGATACCAGGCCGAAAATATGTAAAAAGGGCTCCTACAAGTGTGGGACATGTGGAATGTGTTCCATTATGACTCAGACTCGGTCCTACGTAGACAAATTTAATAAAACCTGGACAATTGGCCAATACATCTCATGTGACACAGCTGGAGTGATTTACCATCTCGAATGCCCTTGTGGGAAAAGATACATTGGCAAAACCAGGAGACCTCTCAAAAAGAGATTGTATGAACATTTTTCGAGCATCAAAAATGCCAAAAGGGATAAAGAAAACTTTAATACCCTCACCCCGGTTGCCCGGCACTTCCTAAAATTCCATCAGGGGAGCCCAAGGGGTTTGAAGGCCTTCGGAATGCTTAAAGTGGAGATGGGCATACGGAAGGGGGACTGGGACAAGGAACTTTTGAAACAAGAGACAAGACTCATTTTCCTCATGGGAACTATGTCCCCTGATGGACTTAATGAGGAGAACAACTATACTGCTTTCCTGTGATTCCCGGTAAAATCCTTTTTCCTTTTAAGTAAGGGATATGTATGACAATAATACCACCTAGTAATTTCACATCCCAGCCATTTAAGATCACCATAGGCGAGTATAGGGACCACAAGGGACTATGAATGACATCGAGTCACAATATTTAACCTCATATCTGATAGAAGTGACAAACCCCCCCCAAAAAAATCCTGTGTGAAATTTAATACACCATGTGGTTTGGAGTGAACTTACATGTGGGATATACCAACCTGACATAGGGATAAGTATATGAATGACTCTGGCTTTATGTATAATACATCTGGAGTGTTTAACCTATAACCCGTGTGGTAGCTACATACATGAGAAACACACACGGGGAGATGATAAACTAAATATGCCAGAGGACTCACTATACAATAAATCCCTGAATAGATACACATCAGGAACAATGGTGTCAGTTATGTCGACTGCACTGTTGAGATTCTCCTCCCCCTCTCCACGAAATAACTAACCCACATAAGTTTTGGTGTATATAACTTATTAGGGTGGACTGTAGGGACACATCCCTAGACAAACATAACAATAGAAGTGAATATGTAATCTATCCCGATGCTCTGGATATGAAACTGACATGATCCAACATACAACCCAGATGGGTAATACTATGTGTGAGGAATGAGCACAAGGGAAACCAAACAAGGGACTCTATAGAACAACCGGACATCTTGAAATTGGACACTCTGAGGTCCCAGAACGAACTCATGTATAAATGACGACCCAGTCTGTGTCGACTACACTCCCGGGTCTATCTGGGAATCTTTAATTACTTCCCATTGTGATTGGGAGTAATTGGCGCATTACCGATATAAAACACCATACGTATAACACTTTTCACTTTCACCTTTTCTCTAATATTGATTTCACTTATATTGATTAGTTTTATTATTATTTTTGGAAGAATGAAACTTGATCAAAGGAGGACAGCCTGTCAGACTTTGTCAGATGATATCTGTATGAGATATTTTTCACTGATATTATTTATATCACTGTATTATACCACAGGAATTGATAACGTTTGCACTCACATCACATTTGCTTTAATAGTCTTTTTTTCACTGTTTATAATAATTTTCACCTTTATTTGTTGCACTAATGTATCATAACTGTACATCAGATTGATACTATATCACTCTCTCATTCATAATACACTAACCACAGATCACAAATACACAAATCGCTGGCAACACGGTATGCCCTTACGACATACTGAGATATATAATGACAACTGGAATAGAAGAAACTGCCCAATCAAATGCCAATAATGGCGATATTCTCATGTTATAATACCTAGATATAGAATATATATTTTATATTAAAAGAAAGGGAGAAATCGACACGTTGAACCAGAACCGGCTTGTACTACATTATATTTGCAATATGGACACTAATATGTAGCAATATTTAAGAGAATGCCCCAATTTGATAGGATTACACCAGTGAAATCTTAAACCACACAATATCCGTTCCCCTGTAGAAAGATCACGGGACTAATATCACCGTGAAGATACGTACATATGAGATCATATGAGTCGAGGATATACGACATAAGGATAGATTCCGAGAGGATATACCAATATTGTTTGATGAATGAAATTCACCAATACATATCTCCTAACATGATTGAAAAATAGACCCTATGACGGCAACCAATGAGAGAGTGTGTACACGCCCAGAACCATGAATATTAATTGGGGGTTAGTATATAGGTGACCTGAGCGCGCCCGCTCGGTTAGCCTTTGAAAAAGCAAAACTGCGAAACGCGCGTTAGGCGTGGATCGTTTAGTGGGGGTAGCTGGGGAATGTAAATTGATTGTTTATATGTTTTAATTACCTGACCAAGAGCCGGAGACACATGCGGGTCACATCTCGGTGACAGCATATACTACCGCCGGCTGCAACACGCGGTGAATATCAGTGTAGGAGAGCTTGACTCTCCAGGCGATTTATCCGTGTGCCCACTAGCCCTTACCGGCAGTGTGCACAGCCTCCAGGGGTGATAGCTGCAGACGGGACGCCGTCCCTGCAGAATCCCCCTCCGACTGCGACCGTAGCTGATGATCTTGCAGCACGGCGCATATTAGAGACATTGTGTGTCCGGCAATTGTGAATCAATTTGTTTTCACTTGAACAGTAACATAACTAGTTACTGTTACACCGCGTGCATCTAATACAAATAAAGATATTGGTTACTCTGTATAAGTATGTTTATATAACACAGGGACACGGTTCCCCTTATAGGAAACATCAGCGACTACAGATTGTACACCATATTGTATTAGGGTACACACTAAGCAATCAGCAGATTTTGTGATTATACATAATAAATCCAGATATCTACCCCCACTACGATAAGGGGAGGTTCTCTCTCCCCCTTTTTAATGAGTCCAGTGTCAATTTATGTTGTATGTTTTGATTTTATATTTCGCATCTAATTTCTTAAACTAATTAATAAAAGCTATATTTTAAAAAAATCTCTCTCCTCTCAGTGCACCGCCAAAAAAGACTTTCTGTTGTTTCCTCTGTACACATTGGGTTGTCTATCGGACGTGAACGTCACTGGGTTGTGAACCCTAATTGATTATTGACAGTCTGGTTAGTCTGTTCTTGCCGAGATCCGGTATTTCGGATTTATAATATCCACCACCTAAGGATTGCTGTGGACTTACCTCCCAGCAAAATTTATATCTACGTGCGAGGGTCACTATACTATACCATACTATAGATTATAAAATCTCGGACAAACCATCTACTTTAAGGAAACTTGTTTCTGCACAATTGTTGATGTACAACTTTTGTGTATTCAAACCCCTGATGAAGTCTTTTTCAAGACGAAACGCGTTGGGCTGTTGAATCTATATCCTAAAGATGAAATCCAGATGTAAACCATGAAAAATCTGTTTTAATAAAATTGTTTTATTATTGAATTTCTAATACATTGAAATTGGATTTGTTAATCACACCATAAATAGTAGTGGTGACTTTTCTTATAGATGGTGGAGAATTTATAGCGCTCTCTACTCTCTCTTTGTCTTTGTTATATATCCCACTAACAGGGGGGATTTGTAGAGAAGTAGCTTTGTTTACTGGGCGCTCTTGGGGTCACTTTGTGTTATATATATATATATATATATATATATATATATATATATATATATATAGTGCCTTTGTCACTAATTTCATTTAAATGTACTTCTCCAGTCACGATCCCGTGCACTCATTGAAGGGGTTAATCGGTCCGCAACCCTTCTGGGTGGGTGAGAGCCGCTCAAGCTGTGGTTGTGAATGAGAGACCCTTGTATATGAAGGTATGCGAGATCTATCAGTGTTATCATCTGACGCTGTGGCTAGCGTCCGGTTGTCATGGCAGTGCTGGTGTGAGCGGCGCTAGTCTATGACATCCGGGGGTGTGCGTCGGGTTGCCGGAGACGCGGATGAGAGCTGCGTCACATCATCCTCCGGCACCTGATTCGTAACAGCTGAGTGGACAGAGACGCTGAGATGCGGAAACGGCGCGAATTTGAACATTTAAAAAGGTACTGTTGCAGGAGTGTTTTGTCATTCTGCCTTCTGTATTTTATTCCGCTTCTTGAGAAAGGGGCTGATGCCCACGAAACGAGCCGTTGAGGCCTGAATAAAGAATTAAGTTGCTGCAGTGACGTGCTGTCTCTCTTTTTTCATTTTGGAGGGGAGACCCAGACTGATATAGATATAGATATATAGATATATATAGATATATAGAGATAGATAGATATATTTGGACGGAGAGTACTAGGGCAGCCCTCCGGGACTTCTCAACGGTTCAAAAAACTGCAGACCACACCATATTTGCAGGTACTGACTTTTTGATCATTTTATATCGTTATCAAAGACAAAGCATGACCCACAAACACTTACCTAAATAGCCAAGAGAACACCCATGTGAGCGCGTCCTACGTCACCCGGCATGATCCACAGTGGCGCTGCAGCTGTGATGTCATCAGACACTGCTTACTCTGCCCATCTGTGTTCGTAGCCATGGGGACGCGGCAACGCTGAGAAGAAAAAAGCAAAAATAAATAGCAAAACTGCATAAAAAGCCTTTGCATGTAGCCTCAGAAGCAATGTGCCTTAGACAAGTATGAATATCTAGATAGAAAACACAAGAATCTAGCTGTGCCAGCAGCATAGGAGAATGCTAATATGGAAAATGCAACATGACGCGATCTAATGAATAAGATAAAACATAAGCAAAAAGAGGCAATAAGGTTCATAACTAGCAGGCTAACACATAACCTGTCAAAAAACAAGTAGTACAGTAGAAGAGCACACTAACTATAAAGTGGCTAGAACTGACATGAATGTGAAAATCGGAGAAAGCAATTCAATGATAGATATTCA